>NC_042960.1:39881372-40190658 GCF_901001165.1 Salmo trutta | reverse complement strand
AAAAAAAGTTGGAAAGTCACTTCCGTAGGCCTCAGGTGAAAAATTATAATGTAACAGGGGCGGTAGGTTAGAGTGTTGGGCGTGTAACTGAAAGGTTGCTGGATCGAATCCCCGAGCTGACAAGGTAAAAATCTATCATTCTGCCCCTGAGCAAGGCCCACTGTTCACCGGTAGGCTGTCACTGTAAATAAGAATTTGTTCTTAACTGACTTGCCTAGTAAAATAAAGGTTACATTTAACGGCTAATGACTGTTTATCTGTGGAACAAGCACACCTTCATTTCTCCGAGTAGACGGATTAAAAGAATGCTTTGATTAATTGGTCTCTCTGACACTAGTTTTAATGAACAGCTAGGTCGGACCGTCAGACCAAATTAATTTGATCCTCTATTTACGGAGCAGAGTTAATGAAACCCCAGCAGATTAGCTGAAGTGTGCCGCATGTTCAAACCCATGTGTGGGGAGCAGAAGGCCCTGGAAGCAACTGGCTCAATATTTGTAAAGCTTCAGCGAACTTGTTACGTAGTTAGTGTGTCAGCTGTTTTTTCCCCGACACTAAAATAGGGTATAGTATAGTTGCTGTATTCACATAAAACGTCAATCAATATATGTGTGGATTACAAAAAAAAAACTAAAAAAAACATTTTAACCCTCCTGTTGTTTTCCAGTCGAATTGGACTGATATACAAGTTCACTCTGAAAAATGTTGTTCACTTGATCTGATTGTTATAGGGTTATATGACTTTGTCCACACAGGGCATCTGAACACACAAAATACATTTTGATGATTTTCATAACATTTTGGGTGTTTTATTTAACTTTTGTACACCTGTGGTGTTCCTGGTCAAAAATGACTGGTCATTAGAATCTAATTGGTGAGACTACAATTAGTGTATAAAATTGAGTTCAGGCACATGCCTTTAAGGACACAGGGCGAGACCCAGATGCAGACACGGGAGGCAGATGGTTCGAGTCTGATATTTATTATAATCCAAAGGGGCAGGCAAGAGAATGGTTGTGGACAGGCAAAAGATCTTAAACAAGGTCAGAGTCCATGAGGTACAGAGTGGCAGGCAGGCTCGAGGTCAGGGCAGGCAGTATGGTCAGGCAGGCGGGTTCAGAGTCAAGGTAGGCAAGGGTCAAAACCGGGAGGACTAGCAAAAGAGAGATGAGCAAAAGCAGGAGCACGGAAAAACACGCTGGTTGACTTGACAAGACGAACTGGCAACAGACAAACAGGGAACACCGGAATAAATACCTAGGGACTAATGGGGAAAATGGGTGACACCTGGAGGTGGGTGGAGACAATCACAAAGACAGGTGAAACAGATCAGGGCATGACACAAGCCCATTCATCAGATGGACACACTTCCTCTCCCAGACCCCCACATGCAAGTGTGTTTGAGCACACACACACACACACACACACACACACACCACTCCCCTTCTTGGCTTCCATGGCAACCCCCACGGGAACCTTTCCCCAATATAATCTTTCCCCCATGAGAACCACACCTGTTGGTATTCTCACAAACAATTGCAACATTGTTTCAATAATTATTAGAACTTTATCGCAGCTCGAGTATATAAAGCTTTTCTGAGGCCTTGCTCACATTCTGTGGCAGCACACAATGATCAAACTATATACTGTATCTAAGGTTCTTGATCATATCTTTGATCATGACATTGGTGAGCAGGAGAGAGGCCAGGAAACTGACAGTGAAGATACGTTAGAGGAGGAAGTGTCAGAAGTTGAAGACAACACAGAATATGATCTAGAGGATCTAGACCAAGACACAACCAATGTGGAACAATCCAGTGATGAGGAAGAGGGTCCTGCTGAGGTTGTTACATTCCCGTCAAAGAATAGATGTTATTTTGTGCCACTATTTAAAAATGTGAAATGGTTTCAAAACAAATGTCCTTGTTAAACTTTGACACAAAGTAGTCTGTGATAAATAGCACTATATGTTTCATCTGAGTATTTGTTATAGTCAAAATAATCCATACATTATGCTTTTTTTTACAAAAAAAAAGTTGTATGAGCTCAGGTCAATGAGGCCTACAGGCCATAAATAGCAAGTACAAGTTCAAAACTTGTAATGTTCACAATAACTTAAGTATATAAAAAGATCTAACACAACATTAGGTGATAATATATGTATTATTATGGATTTATAAATCAGCTATAATGGGGTGGTAATTTTGTACGGGGAACACAGAATTAATTAACATGAAACGAACACAGCAGGAGGGTTAAAGAGCATTTCTTATTGGACAATAATAAGTTAATGTGATTCTACCTCCCCATTTCCCATGTTTTGTGTCTACTGAACATGACCCTGGTTTGACCTCCAGGACTGTTTTTCCGAGACAATTTTCACCTCCACAGAGAAGGAACATATTGTTATCACACCAGCAAGCATCCAAAAACACTCTGACTGCAGCCAGCCACTGCCCACGCTCCAGAGGGGGAAACATTTTGTCTCCTGAAGAGTTAGTTGTTCCCAGAACTACTCTGGTTCCTTGTTCAACCCCATACACATCCAAAGGAGGCCAGAAACTACTGGAACCACTAATTGTGCCTCAATTAGGGGACCTTTCTGGACCCAATTGGCTGTCGATCACCCATGGAGTTGTTGGAACGCACCTGGGCAAAGTCTAAGGTAATGAGGATGCCGGTGTGTGTGTGTGTGTGTGTGTTTGCTAGAGAGAGTGAGTGAAAGAGCATGCCATACCAACAAGCAAAGTCCAGTTGTTGTGACGTGAGTGCAGGGTTTGATTTTACTAAAGGGAAAGTACTGAGAGACTGTCATATGGCCCATGAATCGGTGTCCATAAACCTGCAGGGTGAACACATAAAGCCCTGTTTTGTTTTAGTGTTGAGAGACCTCCTATTAACTTCCCTTTGATTACGCATCAACACAGGCATGCAAGCAGGCAGGCTGTGGAGAGCTGCCACACACATGCACTCACACATGCACCCACGGCTTTCCAAAACTCCCCCGGCTGAGAGCTGCCATACCTGTTGCCAAGTGTGGTTTGTTACATTGCCCTTAGCAACACAGCCGCAGCTCTGGATGGCAGGCTGTGAGGGCCACACTAAGGTAGTTTGCCAGACTGGCAGAATTTGCGGGGATGTAAAGGGAGGCAAATTGTGCCCATTACCCTTGCCCAGTGCTCTTGGTCTCACCCTCTCTATCTCTCTCACACACACACACACACACACACACACACACACACACAGCACTTCCAACACATCCGTCCCACGCAGTTCAGACAGATCACCGGTGGAAGCCAAGGGCTGGGTGCCCATCTGGCCAGTTGAATTTGGGCCCCAGCTCACATCAACATTGCACGCATCAACACCATCATGCCAGAAGCCCTAGACCCACTCAAATCCGCATACCGCCCCAACAGATCCACTAATGATGCAATCTCAATCGCACTCCACACTGCCCTTTCCCAGTTGGACAAAAGGAACACCTATGTGAGAATGCTGTTCATTGACTATAGCTCAGTGTTCATCACCATAGTACCCACACTAAGCTAAGGACCCTGGGACTAAACACCTCCCTCTGCAACTGTATCCTGGACTTCCTGACGGGCCGCAACTGCTCGGCATCTGACCGTAATGTGCTACAGAGGGTAGTGCATATGGACCAGAATCACTGGGGCCAAGCTTCCTGCCATCCAGGACATATATACTAGGCGTGTCAGAAGAAGGAACAAAAAATTGTCAGTGACTCCAGTCACCCAAGTCATAGACTGATCTCTCTGCTACCGCACGGCAAGGGGTACCAGAGCGACCAAGTCTAGGACCAAAAGGCTCCTTAACAGCTTCTACCCCCAAGCCAAAAGACTGCTGAACAACTAATCAAATGGCCACCCAGACTATTTACATTGACCCCCTCCCCTTCTTTACAAATAAAAACTGCTGCTACTCGCTGTTTATTATCTATGCATAATCACTTTACAAATTACCTCGACTAACCTGTACCCCCGCACATTGTACCCCCTGTATATAGCCTCGTTATTGTTGTCATTTTCTTGTGTTACTTTTAGAATAAAAATAAGTCTTCACTATAGTTTATTTAGTTAATATTTTCTGAACTCTATTTCTTGAACTGCATTGTTGGTTAAGGGCTTGTAAATACGCATTTCGCGGTAAGGTCTACACCTGTTGTATTTGGCGCATGTGACAAACAACATTTGATTTGAGCATGGAGGGCCTAAGCCCCAGCCTCCCACAGTACAGAAGGGCCCTCACAGCCCTCCAGTCAAACTCAAGGATGTTGGCTAAACCTTCACTGTGCCGCCACCATGCAGACAACATGCTCAGCCCTCTCCCATTCCAGCCACAGAGGACTTACCCCGTGGAGGCCTGATTAGGAAAAACTCCAGAGGGAAAAGCCCACAGTTTGCAGACACAGCAGATAATGTACTCCACTGTAATTAGTCAGCAGCTACTGTAGCATCCAGAGAACTGGGAAGGCTACATCATACAATGGCTATTGTACAAGTGGATTACAATAAAATGGTGATTATAAAAGTGGTTTGTGATAAAATTGTAATTGTACATTTTTAAGAATATAGGTTCAAGTTGGAACCAAAAAAGGTTCTTCAGAGTGATGCCATAGGGGATCCATTGTAGGTTATCTGGATAACCAGAGGAACCGTACAGAAATTCTAAACCAGAAATATTTAGACCCTCCAAGACCGGAATTGAATAGCCCTGCTATAGGGTGTTGAGCCTTATATTTGCATATTACCAAGGGTGCCTTTTGAGTGAATTTCAGAGTTACTAGTACCACCCATGACTGTGTTTGCTAGTGACAAACATGTAGTTGTTGCATTCGTTCATTGTCTGTCATGCGGAGTTCACCAAGTAAGTTGCTGAGTGGTTATGTCATCCTTATAATATATTTTTTAAATACAATACATTATACATTTCACAAGGCTTTATTTGTAGGGCCTAATTTTACCCAAATACAGTGGCCTGAAACTCATGGTTTACAGGCCACATCAGGCGAGCAAATCACATTATGCTGGCTTAGCAAATTATGTGTAATTCCTATTGGAATTCAGACAGAGTGGGGATATCCAACATTTGGAATTTTAATTCACCTGCTATCTGCATTCTCCTCAGGGAAAAACTTCACATGTGATCACGTGAATTGTTCCAAAAACACATTTTCATGTGATCTTTTGTGAAGTTAGTGATAACATGTGACAACATGTAAAGCAACATGTGATTACAGGAAACTACACATATGAAAACATGTGACCACATGTGAAGTGTTCAAAAAACACATGTTTTCACTTGATTTTCCACATGTGAAATTGTGTGGGTTTCTGTAAAGATTAGTATGGCTGCCAGAGTTGGGAAGACTCATATTATGAGAATATTTAAAGCATCTAAACTGAAACAACCATTTCAGTAACAAGTGCAATAAAAATCCATGTAACAGATTGGAATAGTTTGTCAAAATGTATATTATTTATATTTGAATAGCATAAGATTTATTAATCAATGTGAAAACATAGATATTGAAACAAACCATTTCCAAAAATCAACCTGCAACAGAGCATGCTGGAAAAAATGATAATGATGGCGTGGTTTTGGTTAGAAAAGTGGGAAGGCTGTATTTACCACATACGACTGGAAAACATCCACTTGAATGCCCCTCCAACTGGTAACTACTAGTGGGAAATTCGTCTGTCATCCCTGAGCTCCGACTTCTCCCAAATGCTGACCTCACCTACTAAGGAATGACCTGGATAAAAGCATTGTTTACATTATTTATGAAAAACTATCTATTAATATGATTTTTCAACACTATCATTTGTTGGTGAGCATGATATCTGTACTTTTTGTTTATTATTGACACAGCTTGTTTCCCATTAGACAGTCTGCAAGTACAAAGCACATGAATGCATCAAACTCATATTTACTACTTCACAACTGGAAATTACCACCTTCCCGCTTGGTTATGAAAACAGCATAAAACCAACACAAGGGTTATTTTACACCCTTGAGTGTTAATTTTACACTTTACAGTGTTAATTTCACTCCTGGTTCAACACTAGAAATGCTACACTGAAAAATCCACACTAGGTAATAATGGGCAATTTGCTGTGTGCTATGAAAGGGACACATCTGCAGGCTTCCATACATTTCTAGAACTTTTTTAAATTCTGAAGAACCATAGATGCCATTTAAAGAACCCACTACTTAATTAAAATATTATTTATCAGACAAGAGTTCTCCAGGGAACCTTAAGAGCTGATGAAGAAACATTTAAATATCTATTATATCAGCAGACTTTGAAAGTAGAGTATTTGACTGATTTGGGGAGGCATAGTCCAGTTTGGGGAAATAACCAGGAAATGATTTGTGGACAAAAAACTCACAGTAAGAAAGCTACAGAGAGAAACTACATTTCAAACATTTGGCTGCCTGTTAAACACAGTTTGGGTCTGATGACCAAACAAGTTTGGCATTGTGACTGAATAGAATCCATACCCTTATGTGAGAGGGAATAAAACTTCACTGTTGGAATAGGTCTTATAGGAGTGGGCTGTTGTTCGATGACTTAGACCTGCGGTACACTGTGGACTTAACTCAGTTTACTCTAGTGTGAAATTACATAGGCAACTTTGAAATTATTCCCACAATAACAGATGGTCCTAACACTGTAGAAAAATGGGATTTTCCCCCTTGAAGGAGTAATAAGGTGGCATTAAATGAAACTCTGATTAAAAAAATAACACGAGGCTGTGACGGAAGACTGAAGCTTCACAAACTAAGGTAGAGATGAATTTTATCACTGGCTGAATCAGAATGACTGGCTAAATCAGAATGTAAACTTTAGGCTGTGTGTTCTAATGAACTCAGCTGAATAACAACAATAGTAGATGGTAAATATCATTTTCCATAAGGTGTTTGACTATAAGAGAAATTAGTCTCTAAATATCTTTCGGAACTAATATCTTACTCTCCATCTTACTCTGTACTATTGTTCATTTTAGGGTGTAATAATAACAATTTGGATGTTTTCGTGAAGGTCAAATAAAATGTTATTTGTCACATGCGCCGAATACAACCTTACAGTGAAATGCTTACTTACAAGCCCTTAACCAACAATGCAGTTTTACGAAAATGCCCCCCCCCCCAAAAAAAAGAATAACAAATAATTCAAGAGCAGCAGTAAATAACAATAGCGGTGCTATATAGAGGGGGTACCGGTACAGAGTCAGTGTCAATGTGCGGGGGCACCGGTGTCAAGGAAATTGAGGTAATATGTCCATGTAGGTAGAGATATTAAAGTTATGCATAGATAATAACAGAGTGGCAGCAGCGTTCCAGAGGTAAAGGGAGGGGGGGGGGCACAATGCAAATAGTCTGGGTAGCCATTTGATTAGCTGTTCAGGAGTCTTATGGCTTGGGGGTAGAAGCTATTTAGGAGCCTCTTGGACCTAGACTTGGTGCTTCTGTACCGCTTGCCGTGCTGTAGCAGACAGCACGGCAATGACTAGGACTAGGGTGGCTGGAGTCTTTGACAATTTTTAGGGCCTTCCTCTGACCGCCTGGTATAGAGGTCCTGGATGGCAGGAAGCTTGGCCCTGGTGATGTACTGGGCTGTACACACTACCCTCTGTAGTGCCTTGTGGTATGACGGCCGAGCAGTTGCCATACCAGGCAGTGATGCAACCCGTCAGGATGCTCTCGATGGTGCAGCTGTAAAACCTTTTGAGGATCTGAGGACCCATGCCAAATCTTTTCAGTCTCCTGAAGGGGAATAGGTTTTGTCTTGCCCTCTTCATGACTGTCTTCGTGTGCTTGAACCATGTTAGTTTGTTGGTGATCTGGACGCCAAGGAACTTGAAGCTCTCAACCTGCTCCACTACAGCCCCGTCGATGAGAATGGGGGCGTGCTCGGTCCTCCCTTTCCTGTAGTCCACAATTATCTCCTTTGTCTTGATCACATTGAGGGAGAGGTTGTTGTCCTGGCACCACACGGCCAGGTCTCTAACCTCCTCCCTATAGGCTGTCTCATCGTTGTCTGTGATCAGGGCTACTACTGTTGTGTCATCAGCAAATTTAATGATGGTGTTGGAGTTGTGCCTGGCCGTGCAGTCATGAGTGAACAGGGAGTACAGGAGGAGGCTGAGCACGCACCCCTGAGGGGCCCCTGTGTTGAGGATCAGCGTGGCGGATGTTGTTACCTACCCTTACCACCTGGGGGCGGCACATCAGGAAGTCCAGGATCCAGTTTTGCTTCCTTTAAAGATAAAATAATGGTTAAAAGCCTGGGTAAAAGACTTGCCGGGACAAAAATTGGCATGAATAACCAGTTCCCGAAGGAAAATGCAGAACGGCGTAAAGTTCTGTATCCAATTTTCAAGGAAAATAGATTAAAAGGGAAAAGAGTAGCTCTCGTCGTCGATAAACTATATATTGATAACCAGTTGTTCAGAGACACAAAGACTACTCCATGGTTATTTTAAAAATTACAAAGTTATTATAGACGAGGAAAATAATGTAACACAATTCTAGCCTGTTTATGGATTGTAACAATACAATAAAAAATATAGCTTTTCTATATATCTTCAAATATAACTAATTGGAACACACAAGCACTAATTCAACATGGTGAAGATAAAAACTCAGTAAACAGAAGGCACAGTCTGTGTGGATGGTGTGGTGCGTGTTTATTTTTTAAATAATTTTTTTGTTATGTTTGGGAATGTGTGGCATTGAGTGAGAAATGAAATGGTGTGAGAGAGCTTTCAATGTTGTTCAGATGATGGATATACTTTTTATAAGGAATTCTACATCTTATTTATTTATTGTCCTATCATGGTAGAATTATACATTAAATTTATTTATTGTCCTATCATGGGGAACATTTTCTTTTAAGTAGATACATCTAATTTATGTATTTATGATCCTGAATGACCCAGATACTAAGGAGAAGTCCCTAACTGTTTAATGGGCCTGGTGTAAGCGGTCTGTATGCAGCCAAAATGCGGTCAGAGACCTAGAGCAGCACTGCCCCCTCAAGATTCTGAGCCTGCTTGGCAGGGTTGGTCCTGCAAAGCCAAAGCCCCCGAAAGGGAGAGCATACTATACAAGGAAATTCTCAAAGCTGCTAATGAGAACCTTGACGATCTTGTATCTAGCCGGTGGGGATTCCGGTGGGGTGCCCCCACCCAGGCAGTGGCAGTGCTGGCAACACTAGCTGCAGTAACCCATGGGGAGGGGGGTCACACTCGGACATTCAGAGAGGCGGTATATTATTGTGGCCCTGGTGGCACAAAATCAAAACTCTGACTGCATGGAGATGCTTGGGAATATGGTCAATACGGGGGACCGTGTTGTGGGTGTTTCAGGAAAAAGGTGTACATTTGACCTCCATCTAGGACGTGACAATGGTTAATAAAATCTCTCCATTTCTGCCTATTTTTTGCAGTCTTGCAGCAACTGTACATGCATTTGTAAATCAAGACCTTTCTTGAGTTGGGCTCTGGGATGGTGCAACTGTTGAAAATGTGAGCTTATGGTTGTGTGGGGAAAAAGGGTTGAGTGTGTATGAGTGTGTGGGTGTATGTGCGTATCCCACAACTGTTGCGAAGGAGTAAAAGATGTTAGGGACAGTGGAGGATAATTCACAACAATTGTTTGCTAATATAATAATTGCTTGTAATAATGTAATTTTGGTAATGGCGAGACTGGTGAGAAGTAAAATCCTTTGCATAAATTGCCTACATAAGATTTTATTCCCATATTCGAGCTGAAATGGTAGAATGCTTGTGCGCTTTTATTAGCGTATTTTATGGCTTTGCTATAGTTTACCTCTTCCATGAATTTATTTCCACTCCTCTCTCCTCGCGGTTTTAATATAGGCCAATCTTTTTCTGAGACTATTTCCCAGATCCTGCAGACAGTCATATAATGCTTTAACCTTATCTCTAACAAATGTGGTGGTTAATTTCTGTATTATCGAATTAGGAGAGAAACTTATCACACTAGTCAGAGTTATACTTAAACTGAATCTTTATTAGTGAGAGCTTTGCAATAGCGATTGCTGGTCGACGAATCACCGTCTCTGATGATTCGTTGAGAGCCCCGATACAAAAGTACAAAGGTTTTTCATAGCCAAGACACACCCCTTTCAACCTACATGACGAATAACAGATATATAAAATGGGTCACATGGTTAAGATTTGTATGAAAGATACCTATAATACATAGCAGACAGTATCTGCTGTGTCAACAGTTTTCATTGTATAGACCCGTGTCTGGCCCTCCGACTTCAAACTGGAACCATCTCTCCCTGGTACAGTATAGAAAGAGAAACATTAACCCATGCTCTGGAATGCTCTTTTGGTTTTATCACCCAAAAGACATCATAAATCTTCTGTCAGTGTTATCTCCCAAAGGCCCATCCTCAGTAGAACACACACACAATAGTTAAGAATTCTCTATTCTGTTGAATAAAACAACCATTTGATGCAATAAAAGTTTTATAACATAATCTTGCAATTTTGCCACCACACAAATTATTCATAAAGATACCACTCTGAACCTACGTACGTGCACGTATGGGTTGTTTAAGTTGCATCTCATTATATTCCCAGTATTACTTTATCAAATCTCTAGTAATCGATTATACTGTCACGTCCTGACCAGCAGAGGGAGCAATTGTATTCGTTTTGGTCAGGATGTGGCAGGTTGTGTGTTAAGTGTTGTGTTGGTGATTGGACTCCCAACTGAAGGCAGGTGTGTTGAATTGCCTTTGAGTGGGAGTCCTATATAGTAGTGTGTGTTTTTCTTTGGGGTTGTGGGTAGTTGTTTTTGCACTGCGTTTGATAGCCTGCAAAACTGTTCTTGTCGTGAGTATCATTTATTGTTTTTTCACTGTGGATGCTCTGCATGTTTTTTCATTAAAGAATATGAGTATCCACATACCCGCTGCGCCTTGGTCTTCTCTCCACTACGACATTTTCTGTGACAGAACTACCCACCACAACAGCACCAAGCAGCGGAGGAATGCTGGCGCGGACTGGGGAACACAGCGGATAAAGGAACCCGAGAGGCAGCCCCAAGACATTTTTTGGGGGGGCACAAGGGCTGTTTGATGGGGCGAGGATGGAGCCCCAGGCCAGCTCCCTGTACCCTGTTTAGGCTGAAACAGACTGGACAGGTCCCGTGCTTTGGGGTTGGGGCTGTGGTGAGGCCTGGGATTTTCAGGCCAGTAGGCACAATACCAGCGCCCCGCTTGTGCCAGGGCGAAGCGAGCGTCGAGCCTGAAGGGGTGATGCCAACCCTGCGATCAAGACCGCCAGTGCGCCTTTACGGTCCGGTGTTTCCCGCTATACGCACTAGCATGGAGGTGCGTGTCTCCAGGCTGGCACGTCCAGTACCAGCCCCACGCATCAGGCGTCTAGTGCGTCAGCCCAGCCTCGCCAGTCAGGAGCTGCCCGCCAGTCATGAGTCGCCAGAGCCGCCCGCCAGTCATGAGTCGCCAGAGCCGCCCGCCAGTCATGAGTCGCCAGAGCCGCCCGCCAGTCATGAGTCGCCAGAGCTGCCCGCCAGTCAGGAGTTGCCAGAGCCGCCCGCCAGTCAGGAGCCGCCAGAGCCGCCCGCCAGTCAGGAGCCACCCGCCAGTCAGGAGCCGCCAGAGCCGCCCGCCTGTCCTCCGGCCCAGCCCGAGTGGCCCGCCTGTCCTCCGGCCCAGCTCGAGTGGCCCGCCTGTCCTCCGGCCCAGCCCGAGTGGCCCGCCTGTCCTCCGGCCCAGCCAGAGTGGTCTGTCTGCCAGGGTCAGCCCGAGTGGCCCGTCTGCCCGGCGCAGCTATCGGCGCCACCGAAGTGGGCGACGCCGAAGGTGGAGCGAGGTCCACGTCCCGAACCTGAGCCACCTCCAGGATAGGTGGGTTGGGGAGGGAGGGTGTAGCACAGTGCCGTCGTTGACGGCAGCCACCCTCCCTTCCCTCCCTTATTGTTTAGGGGTTATTGTTTATGGGTTTTGTTGGGGTATTGGGGATTTTTTTGTGTTTTCTTTTGTAAGGTGCATTCCGGGGTCTGCACCTTGAGGGGGTCACGTCCTGACCAGCAGAGGGAGAAATTGTATTAGTTTTGGTCAGGACGTGGCAGGTTTTTGTGTGCTAAGTGTTGTGTTGGTGATTGGACTCCCAATTGAAGGCAGGTGTGTTGTGTTGCCTTTGATTGGGAGTCCTATATAGTAGTGTGTGTTTTTCTTTGGGGTTGTGGGTAGTTGTTTTTGCACTGCGTTTGATAGCCTGCAAAACTGTTCTTGTCATGAGTATCATTTATTGTTTTTTCACTATGGATGCTCTGCGTGTTTTTTCATTAAAGAATATGAGTATCCACATACCCGCTGCGCCTTGGTCTTCTCTCCACTACGACATTTTCTGTGACATATACACACATACAATTTTTCGTTCCTTTTTTTATGTCTTCACAGAATCAATATATAACGTAGGAAATCTTAGGTACTCACATACATTAATTAATCACTCCATTTCCAATGACTCTTCATCCATACACTCCCAGCAGAACCCAAAAACGTTAGTTTCCCAGATGCTGTCCTATGGGAATAGTGCTCCACACGTATCCTCAACAATTCCTTACACTTCCAGAAATGATACACTTGCCGCTATTTTATAAAATAACATCTAGCTCTTAATAATACCACCCTGTGACATTCTATGATGGGCAGTGTTGAACGGAACCCCAAGATAACGCTCCATATCAAAACGTATTATCCAAATTTAAATCAGCTTATTATACACATTTCTATATGTTATTATAAAAAACATACTTACTCAATTAGTTGTTTTCTACATTATTGTTTATAACCTGCAGGAATATTTTCACATTTCTATCTCTGGGTTAGGTCCTGAGATAAATAACTCATACATTTACATCTTACAATACTAACCCATGGTACAGGATCTCATAACCTTAACCTGTTGGGGCTAGGGGGCAGTATTTACACGGCCGGATAAAAAACATACCCGACAAGACTCTCGTTAATCTAACCACACTGTCCGATTTCAAAAAGGCTTTACAACGAAAGCAAAACATTAGATTATGTCAGGAGAGTGCCCAGCCAGAAATAATCAGACACCCATTTTTCAAGCTAGCATATAATGTCACAAAAACCCAAACCACAGCTAAATGCAGCACTAACCTTTTATGATCTTCATCAGATGACACACCTAGGACATTATGTTACACAATACATGCATGTCTGTTCAATCAAGTTCATATTTATATCAAAAAACAGCTTTTTACATTAGCATGTGACGTTCAGAAAAAGCATACCCCCCGCAAACTTCCGGGGAATTTACTAACAGTTTGCTAAATTACTCACGATAAACGTTCACAAAAAGCATAACAATTATTTTAAGAATTATAGATACATTACTCCTCTATGCACTCGATATGTCCGATTTTAAAATAGCTTTTCGGATGAAGCACATTTTGCAATATTCTAAGTACATAGCCCAGCCATCACGGGCTAGCTATTTAGACACCCGGCAAGATTAGCCTTCACCAAAATCATATTTCCTATAAGAAAAATGGTCTTACCTTTCTTGTTCTTCGTCAGAATGCACTCCCAGGACTTCTACTTCAATAACAAATGTAGGTTTGGTCCCAAATAATCCATCGTTATGTTCCATCAGCGACGTTTTGTTCATGCGTTCTAGACACTATCAGAATTGTAAATCACGGTCACGAGCATGGCGCAGAACGTGACAAAAAAATTCTAAATATTCCATTACCGTACTTCGAAGCATGTCAACCGCTGTTTAAAATCAATTTTTATGCCATTTATCTCGTAGAAAAGCGATAATATTCCGACCGGGAATCTGCAATAAGCTAAACAGCCGAATGAAAATACTCCACGGGGGCGAATCGCGCACGCGCCTCATTCCATTGTCACCTAATGGGACACTTGGAAAAGGCGATAATCTGTTTCAGCCTGAGGCTGCCTCGTCATCGTTCAGGTTTTTCCCGGGTTCTGAGAGCCTATTGGAGCCCTAGGAATTGTCACGTTACAGCTAAGATCCTTACTCTTCAATAAACAGAGGCAAGAAGAACGACTCCTTGTCAGACAGGCCACTTCCTGCATGAAACCTTCTCAGATTTTTGCCTGCCATAGGAGTTCTGTTATACTCACAGACACCATTCAAACAGTTTTAGAAACTTTAGGGTGTTTTCTATCCAAACCTGAACAATAATATGCATATTCTAGCTTATGAGTTGGTGTAGGAGGCAGTTAAAAATGGGCACATATTTTTTCCAAAATTCTCAATACTGCCCCCTAGCCCAAACAGGTTAAATAGCTGTAAAATAGTCATATGTTTGAGAAATTGAAGTAATAGCATTTCAAAGGTTTTGAAAATCGCGCCACAGGATTCAACTGGCTGTTACGTAGGTGGGACGATTTGGTGCCACCTAGCCCAGAGAGGTTAAAACGGAAGTTACTATCTTATACTATATCATTATAATGTATTCTCTAATATTTCTGTAGCGCTTTTTTGAGTCCACACGGGTCTCTAACCCGACAAGGTTTTTGCTTTAAAGTCTTAAACTAATTCACACAGATTCTAGTTTCCAAAGCTTCGAAGTCTTAACTCGTTCACACAGATTCTGGATGCTAACGTTAATTGATCTTAGCTAGTTCATACTGATCCTAGTCGTCATCCAATACACACAGATTAGGATGTTAACGTTAGATGGCAGTTCCCTCGGAACCCATTTTCACCAAAAAATATTAGAGTAATTATTTCCAAGAAATGTCAGTCACCCTATTTATCTGTCTCTGTTCAGAACACCGTAACCACCCTCCTGACACACTCCTTCAGATCTTAGGCAGGCCCCTGGCTTCTCCGTCAGTGGAGAGCGGGTTTCCCTTGAGCCAGTTGGTGTGGCCCCCGTGCACGGTTAAACCAAGATCCTCAGGAGCAGTCGGCAGATGGAGTTTGGTGTCCCATCTGGGTCACCAAATATTGTGGAGGAATATTCTATTCAAGGGAGAGAGACTTTGTAATTTCTTCAAGCAATCATCTTTATTCAATATCAATTAGTCTTGACTGTTGGGAAGATGAGACAATGAGGCATTGTTCTAAACTCTTCCAGGCTATGTCTTTCTCGGGTCACACACACCACATCTTGTCTATGAAATGCCAATTTTAGGTTTTTATTACCATGCCATTGTCAGCTCAAGCTATCTCTAGCAAAACCCATCCATGCAGTAGCAGAAAAAAGTGTCTATGACTTGGGTGACTGGGGTCTCTGACAATTTTATGGGCTTTCCTCTAACACCGTCAATTATAATTCATGAACTTCTTTGAGGAAAAGATCATGATCATTAGAAAGTAAATTACGGACTCCTCTTTCAATCTGCGTATTCCTCCAAAGCTCCGTTGTCCTGAGTCTGCACAACTCTGCCAGGACCTAGGAACAAGGGAGACACTAAAGTGTTTTAGTACTATATCTCTTGACACAATTATGAAAATAATCATGGCCTCTAAACCTTCAAGCTGCATACTGGACCCTATTCCAACTAAACTACTGAAAGAGCTGCTTCCTGTGCTTGGCCCTCCTATGTTGAACATAATAAATGGTTCTCTATCCACCGGATGTGTACCAAACTCACTAAATGTGGCAGTAATAAAGCCTCTCTTGAAAAAGCCAAACCTTGACCCAGAAAATATAAAAAAACTAAATCGGCCTATATCGAATCTCCCATTCCTCTCCAAAGCAGTGCTCTACTTTCCGGCTACCCGGATAAAGCACTAAATAAACTTCAGTTAGTGCTAAATACGGCTGCTAGAATCCTGACTAGAACCAAAAAATTTGATCATATTACTCCAGTGTTAGCCTCCCTACGCTGGCTTCCTGTTAAGGCATGGGCTGATTTCAAGGTTTTACTGCTAACCTACAAAGCATTACATGGGCTTGCTCCTACCTATCTTTCCGATTTGGTCCTGCCGTACATACCTACACGTACACTACGGTCACAAGACGCAGGCCTCCTAATTGTCCCTAGAATTTCTAAGCAAACAGCTGGAGGCAGGGCTTTCTCCTATAGAGCTCAATTTTTATGGAATAGTCTGCCTACCCATGTGAGAGATGCAGACTCGGTCTCAACCTTTAAGTCTTCATTGAAGACTCATCTCTTCAGTGGGTCCTATGATTGAGTGTAGTCTGGCCCCGGAGTGTGAAGGTGAACAGAAAAGCTCTGGGTGCAACGAACCGCCCTTGCTGTCTCTGCCTGGCCGGTTCCCCTCTCTCCACTGGGATTCTCTGCTTCTAACCCTATTACAGGGGCTGAGTCACTGGCTTATTGGTGTTCTTCCATGCCGCCCCTAGGAGGGGTGCGTCACTTGAGTGGGTTGAGTCACACACGTGGTCTTCCTGTCTGGGTTGGCGCCCCCCCTTGGGTTGTGCTGTGGCGGAGATCTTTGTGGGCTATACTCGGTCTTGTCTCAGGATGGTAAGTTGGTGGGTGAAGATATCCCTCTAGTGGTGTGGGGGCTGTGCTTTGGCAAAGTGGGTGGGATTATATCCCTCCTGTTTGGCCCTGTCCGGGGGTATCGTCGGATGGGGCCACAGTGTCTCCTGACCCCTCCTGTCTCAGCCTCCAGTATTTATGCTGCAGTAGTTTGTGTCGGGGGGCTAGGGTCAGTCTGTTATATCTGGAGTATTTCTCCTGTCTTATCCGGTGTCCTGTGTGAAATTAAGTATGCTCTCTCTAATTCTCTGTTTCTCTCTCTTTCTTTCTTTGTCTCTCTCGAAGGACCTGAGTCCTAGGACCATGCCTCAGGACTACCTGACATGATGACTCCTTGCTGTCCCCAGTCCACCTGGCCGTGCTGCTGCTCCAGTTTCAACTGTTCTGCCTGCGGCTATGGAACCCTGACCTGTTCATCGGACGTGCTACCTGTCCCAGACCCGCTGTTTTCAACTCTCTAGAGACAGCAGGAGCGGTAGAGATACTCTCAATGATCGGCTATGAAAAGCCAACTGACATTTACTCTTGAGGTGCTGACTTGTTACACCCTCGACAACTGTGATTATTATTATTTGACCATGCTGGTCATTTATGAACATTTGAACATCTTGGCCATGTTCTGTTATAATCTCCACCCGGCACAGCCAGAAGAGGACTGGCCACCCCTCATAGCCTGGTTCCTCTCTAGGTTTTTTCCTAGGTTTTGGCCTTTCTAGGGAGTTTTTCCTAGCCACCGTGCTTCTGCACCTGCATTGCTTGCTGTTTGGGTTTTAGGCTGGGTTTCTGTACAGCACGTTGATATATCAGCTGATGTAAGAAGGGCTATATAAATACATTTGATTTGATTTGATAATATAGGTCCTGGATGGCAGGAAGCTTGGCCCCAGTGATGTACTGGGCCGTACTCACTACCCACTGTAGCACCTTATGGTCAGATGCCGATCAGTTGCTATACCAGGCGGTGATGCAACCAGTCAGGATGCTCTCAATGGTGCAGCTGTAGACCTTTTGAGGATCTGGGGACCCATGCCAAACCATACATCCAGACTAAGTGCAGGATTCTAGAGTGGAAACCATCTATTTAACAGTTGCCAGCCCAATCTTCAAAAGACTCCTCTCTGTTAACCTCTTACATCTACACGTTCCGCTAGCGGAACGTCTGCTCCAATATCCAATGATGGGCGGGGCGCGAAATTCAAACTCCTCTAAATCCGAAAACTTACACTTTTCAAACATATGACTATGTTACAGCTATTTAAAGACAAGACTCTCCTTTATCTAACCAAACTGTCCGATTTCAAAAAGGCTTTACAGCGAAAGCAAAACATTAGATTATGTCAGCAGAGTACCCAGCCAGGAATAATCACACAGCCATTTTTCAAGCTAGCATATCATGTCACATAAACCCAAACCATATCTAAATGCAGCACTAACCTTTGATGATCTTCATCAGATGACACACCTAGGACATTGTGTTATACAATACATGCATGTCTGTTCAATCAAGTTCATATTTATATCAAAAACCAGCTTTTTACATTAGCATGTGACGTTCAGAACTAGCATTCCCACCGAACACTTCCGGTGATTTTACTAAATTACTCACGATAAACGTTCACAAAAAGCATAACAATTATTTTAAGAATTATAGATACAGAACTCCTCTATGCACTCGATATGTCCGATTTTAAAATAGCTTTTCGGATGAAGCACATTTTGCAATAATGTAAGTACATAGCCCGGCGTTACAGGGCTAGCTATTTAGACACCCACCCAGTGTAGCCTTCACCAAAATCACATTTCCTATAAGAAAAATGTTCTTACCTTGCTTGTTCTTCATCAGAATACACTGCCAGGACTTCTACTTCAATAACAAATGTAGGTTTGGTCCCAAATAATCCATCGTTATATCCAAACAGCGACGTTTTGTTCGTGCGTTCTAGACACTATCCCAACGCTAAATCTCGGCCACGAGCATGACGCAAAATATGACAAAAAATTTCGAAATATTCCATTACCGTACTTCGAAGCATGTCAACCGCTGTTTAAAACCAATATTTATGCAATTTATCTCGTAGAGAAGCGATAATATTCCGACCGGGAATCTGCCTGTCTGTAAACTGAGGAAAAAACCAAAAGCCGGGGGCGGGGCGTGTCACGCGCCTAAGGCTTAGTCCATTGACTGACCACTCAGCATTTGCTCTCGTGTGCTTCAGCCAGGGCTTTGAATGACATCATTCCTGTTTTTCCCGGGCTGTGAGACTCCATTGTTGACGTGAGAAGTGTCACGTAAGAGCAGAGATCCTTTGTAAACGACAGAGATAATAAAGAAGGGCAAGAAATGTTCAGACAGGGTACTTCCTGAACAGAAGCATCTCAGGTTTTTGCCTGCCATAGGAGTTCTGTTATACTCACAGACACCATTCAAACAGTTTCAGAAACTTTGGAGTGTTTTCTCTCCAAAGCTAATAATTATATGCATATTCCAGTTTCTGGGCAGGACTAATAATCAGATTAAATCGGGTACGTTTTTTATCCAGCCGTGAAATTACTGCCCCCTAGATGTAACAGGTTAACTCAGAAAGGGAGAAAGAGAGTCCTAAGAACCTTACTCTATTTAATAAAACAACCATTTGGTGCATAAATATAACAATCTTGTAATCCTGCTACCACATTGTTTGGCTACTTTGTTCGGCTATTTGAGTCAGTAAAAGGGGCTTTACTATTCATAGATAACGGAATGACTTTTGCTTCCCTCCAGGCCTGAGGGCACACACTTTCTAGTAGGCTTGAATTGAAGATTACATTAAGATATGAAGGGGGAACATAGATACATTCAATATAATTCATGAGTTGAATGTTTAAACCCTTTCTCATGCTTGGAGTCTTCACAGGTTAGGCAGAAATCCTGACATAAAACATATACCTTTCTTTCCTTATATTTTCTGATACTGCCGTTTGTCGTTATCTAATATACTAAGCATTTAACAACTGAATTACACATTGAACTTGATCCTGTAAAATTCCTGGATATTGCTGTTAGACTCTTTATTGTAGAGAGATCTCAGAAGTGCACTGTAATCTCGCAACATCTCGCTATATTAAGGTGTGAAAACAGTTTTCATGGGCACACATAACCAAAATAACATGAATTGCAAACTCAAATGTAAGAGTAACTTTAACAAGATGAATCAAACAATATATCTATACTGTCATTAAAAGTTTTCTTAAATAATTATGCATAATAGTTGTTTGATGTGCATTTGAGGTCTAACTGTTTAGTTATATTTGGAAATTATTGCGCAACATCAGCTGATTGAGGAAAGGATTTTCTGAATGACAGTCAAGTGATAAAGAGCTAGTGTGATACTGTACATAATCGAACAACAGCCAAAGTGTGGGAATTAATGTTGATCTGGAGAATTGAACCGAACATTTTGGTTTATATGTTGTTACAGCGGTCAAGATAATTAGCCTATGTTGTGGACAACATTATGTCAAGATTCCTGAGGTAAGATTACGGTCTGTGTACGTTTTGATCGTTCATTTTCTGAGTTAAAATGGAGCAATCAGGAATGTAAAAACACTTTGTTTACTCATTCTTGAATAAAATTAGAAAAAATGGCTTGTTCTTAATTTTTGCATATAAAACCCCAAAAAAGCTACATGATATATGGAATCATTTTAAGAGAGTCATACCAAGGATAATTTTTGATTTAGAATTTTTTGATGAAGGCCTTGGGTAACATTAGAATACGATTTGTATTTTATTTCAAATAACACAGTAGCATTTTCATTACTTGATGTTACTGTAAAAACAAAAAAAACATTCTAGTCTACACTCAATTTTATTTGTGGAGTATCTTTGTTACAACTATGCTCATGTGCATCTTCACGCAATGGCATCAGTTCGATTTCATTTAGCTGTTATCCCTTCACACAATTTTTGTAACTTTCACTTGTTAGACACACTTTGACATACCCTTGCTTGATTGTAGTGCGTAAGGGTATCCGGTTTTTGTCTTGTCATTCGTCAATATAATGGCTGTGCAGGTGCCTTATTTTGCGAGGAGGGAGCTCCCATCTCACTTTGTTCATGGTGCCTGCCAGACTTGTTTTATTTGCAAGCTACTTGTTCGCCAATGACCGTGGCCTCAGAGGTGTAGGTTCAGGCTGAGGCTCAGAATCAGAGGAATAAAAATCAGAGATGTCATGATTCATTTCTTCCCCACCATCGGAGCTATTTTCATTCAGATCTTGTAGCATCCATAAGTCTTGGTCTTCTTGCCATTGTAAATTATGTACACTCTCACTGTGTCCTCCAAGTAGGCCAGAGTAGACTGATTTGGTGGACTGATAAACAGTGGTTCCTCCTTTAAAAGTTGCTTCATACTGCGGCACACCTTGCGTGCTGCGGCAGCATTCTGTGGCACGTCATTTAATTCTCAGCCATTTTTTCTGTTATTGCTAGTTTGACCACCAGAAGGCATCTTTGAGAAGCATCTGATAGTATTCCGTATTGGCATTACCAGAGAATTTAAAACCTTTTTTGTAATAACATAGCATAAGGGATTGATTAAGAAATTTGGATGAATTAATTTGATTAATATTATGATGTTTCTATTCAGAGAAAAACAAAAAACAAAACCCTCAGGGTTTCCATTAGGATGGAATGGAAAGTATGGACCTGTACAACATGATTGTCAGGAGTAGGCTACAGGATTGGAGGATTCTAAATTGTTTGCCTTCATTAGACAACTTTGTTCCAATATTTCTGTAAATCAGTGATATTTATTCCCATAGTAATTCGTTATGGATCCATAACTAAATCAACATCTACATTTTGAAAGAGTATTTTTTATCATTATTTTATTAACGAAATGTGTTTATTTGTTTATTAGGCTACTGTGCAGTCTACAATACATGTAGTAAACATGGGAAAGTAACTCATTCATTACGTAAGGGAGAGCAGGCCATGTCTGTACTACAGAATGCAGGTCACGCTGGAGACTGGTGTTATTTCATACAGTAGTTATGATGTCTTCACTATTCTAGAAAATAGTACAAATAAAGAAAAGTCCTGGAATGAATAGGTGTGTCCAAACTTTTGACTGGTGCTTGCTTATTTTATTAATATTATGGTGTTTCTATTCCATGAAAAATGAAAGACCCTCTCGGTTTCCGTTAGGATGAAACTGAAAATATGGAGCTGTACAACTTGATGCTCATAAATTCAGAGCATTGTCAGATTGTCAGTTCAGACCATTTCGCTCTCGGAGCGCACACCAGACGTTCGGTCCGAAGAGTAGGCTTGATTTGAGCGTTCTGGCCTTACAACGGCAGTCAAGCACCCAAGCTAACGTTGACTAGCTACTTCCAGATACAAATGAGACCACTCTGACCATTTTATTCGCCCTAGCTGAGCTGTTAAGGCAGTTTTCGTGTTAACCAGAGCATTGTTACTGTAACTGTGCTGGAAACAATTTAATTACGCTATTTTTTCTGACGTTTACTGACATCGGCCATATTCAACGGGTGTTGAGCACTCGTAAATTAATTATTCTGCACTCTGGTACACTCAGACGAGAGTGCTCTGAAATCCGTGTAGATAGTAGGCTGGATACATTACATTTTTAACAACGTTCTTTTCTGATAGAAACTAGTTCATTGCTTCCGTCGTGGTGCCCAGGTTCATAATATGACCATATTTCCCAGCTACTTGCTGTCGTTTTGAAGTAACCGCAAAAAAACAGGCCTTATTTTTGTGCATTTTTCACCCTGCCAGCTCCTATTAGTTCTATTGAGCACGGTGGCACCAACTCGCCTTCCGAACGTTCTATTCCCAGCTTATTGTTCAATGTCACAATGCCTGCTTCGCTATTGTTGGCAATGAGACCTGCTGACATTGTTTTATAGTTAAAATGTAAACAACAAAAAAATAATATTGGAACTCTAAAGTCTTCCCATTGTTTCCTATGGGGGAAATATAGGCATGTCTGTCTATTTCACCAAATATCTCACAATGTGTATATTTGTCATGTCCTGACCAGTAAAGGGGTTATTTGTTATTATAGTTTGGTCAGGACGTGGCAGGGGGTATTTGTTTAGAGTGTTTCGGGGTTTGTTGGGCTATGTGTTTATGTAGAGGGGTGTTTGTTTAGAGTGTTCCGGGGTTTTTGGTTATGTTCTATGTGAGTATATTTCTATGTTCTGGTCTAGTCTTTCTAGTTCTATGTTTAGGGTTATTGGTTTGACCTTCTATTGGAGGGAGCTGTTCTTCGTTGCCTCTGATTGAAGGTCCTATGGGAAGTTGTTTTTGCATCGCTGTGTTTAGCCTGCAATACCATGCGTCCGTTCGTTTTCTTGTTTTGTTATTTAAGTGTTCAATAAAAGTAAAAATGAGCACTCAACCCGCTGCGCCTTGGTCTACTATATACGACGACCATTACAGAACTACCCACCACCAACGGACCAAGCAGCGGGGGAAGGAGCAGCAGAGGAACTATGTGGACTACAAGGAATCATGGACATGGGAGGAAATTCTGAACGGGGCTGGACCATGGCACCAGGCTGGTGAATACCATCGCCCACTGGAGGAGATAGAGGCAGCCAAGGCGGTGCGGCGCCGGTATGAGGCTTTATACGCGCCGATTGGGAAGCACGAGAGACACCCCCAAGAAATGTTTTGGGGGGGGGTCACATGGGTAGTTTGGCTGGGCCATGGGTGAGCCCTAAGCCAACTCCCCGTGCTTATTATGGGGAGCATATGGAATGGAGAGCGCCGGAGTATGCGGAAGTGCACACGATCTCGCCCCTGCGCACCCCTGAGCGATCCCAGCCCCTCACAAGTGCCGTGCTAGAGGGGGCATCCAGCCTGGAAGGAGGATGCCTGCGCAGCACATCTGGCCACCAGTGCGCCTCCTAGGCCCAGGCTACCCTACGCCTGCTCTACACACGGCAACCATCAGGCCTCTGCACAGCCCAGTTCACCCTGTGCCAGCACTCCGCTCGTACAGGGCTACTATTACCATCCAGCTAGGACGGGTTGTGCAGGAGGTACGCTCCAGACTTCAAGTGCCTACTCATGGCCCGGTGTATCCAGTTCCCGCTCCTCGCACTAGCCCTGAGGTGCGTGTCTCCAGTCTGGCATCTCCAAAGCCAGCACCACGCACCAGGCCTCCAGTGCGTCAGCCCAGTCTAGTACGTCCTGTTCCCGCTCCTCGCACTAGCCTTGGGGTGCGTGTCACCAGTCTGGTACCTCCACTACCAGCCCCACGCACCAGGCCTCCAGTGTGTCAGCCCAGTCCAGCTCGTCCTGCTCCTGCTCCTCGCACTAGCCCTGTGGTTCGTGTCCTTAGTCTGGCATGTCCTAAGCCAGCCCCATGCATCAGGCCTTCAGTGCGCAATCCCCGTCCAGAGCTTCCGACGACAGTGCCTCGTCCAGAGCTTCCGGCACCAGTGCCCCGTCCAGAGTGTATGGCCCACAGTCCGGAGCCGAGAGAGACGGCCCACAGTCCGGAGCCGAGAGAGACGGCCCACAGTCCGGAGCCGAGAGAGACGGCCCACAGTCCGGAATCAGCGCAGCAATAGTCGCCCTACAGTCCGGAATCGGCGCAGCGAGAGTCGCACTACAGCCCGGAATCGTCGCAGCGAGAGTCGCCCTACAGTCCGGAAACGGCGCAGCCCGAGGTCTACAGCGACGCGCTTCAGCCGAGGTCTACAGCAAAGCCCTTCAGCCCGAGGTCTACAGCGACGCGCTTCAGCCCGAGGTATTCAGTGGGGGTGGACAGGTTAGGTGGGGGACTAAGGCCAGAGCCTGAGCCACCTCCACAGTAGGAGGATTGGGGAGGGGGGGTGTAGCATGGGAACCATCGGTGACGGTAGCCACCCTCCCTTCCCTCCCTTTAGTTAGGGGGGTTTATTTTTGTGTGAGGTGCATCCAGGGTCTGCACCTTTGGGGGGGGGGGGGGGGGTTCTGTCACGTCCTGACCAGTAAAGGGGTTATTTGTTATTATAGTTTGGTCAGGATGTGGCAGGGGGTATTTGTTTAGAGTGTTTCGGGGTTTGTTGGGCTGTGTGTTTATGTAGAGGGGTGTTTGTTTAGAGTGTTCCGGGGTTTTTAGTTATGTTCTATGTTAGTATATTTCTATGTTCTCGTCTAGTCTTTCTAGTTCTATGTTTAGGGTTATTGGTTTAAACTTCAATTGGAGGCAGCTGTTCTTCATTGCCTCTGATTGAAGCTCCTATATAGAGGGGTGTTTTTTGTAATGGGTTTTGTGGGAAGTTGTTTTTGCACTGCTGTGTTTAGCCTGCAATACTGTGCGTCCGTTCGTTTCTTGTTTTGTTATTTAAGTGTTCAATAAAAGTTAAAATGAGCACTCAACCCACTGCACCTTG
Organism: Salmo trutta; assembly: GCF_901001165.1. Lineage (NCBI taxonomy): Eukaryota > Metazoa > Chordata > Actinopteri > Salmoniformes > Salmonidae > Salmo > Salmo trutta. Next base: position 40,165,709 of record NC_042960.1, on the reverse strand, counting down.
GTCTACTACATACGACGACGTTACAATATTTCGATTTTTTTCAAGTCGGATGCCATTTTAATCATGAGAATCTCCTCTTTCTAATTATGTAAGCCTGGGCAGCTAGCTTGGTTGTCATCAAATGCTAGCACCAAAATAATTTTTGTCCTTGGAACGCTGAGCTCTCCCCATTGTTTTCCTATGGAGAGACATGCCGGTCTAGTTCGCCAAATATCTCACTGTGTATATTTTCATTCGGGTGTATATTTTGAGTCGGGCACCATTTTAAAATCAGGAGAATCTCCTATTTGTAATTATGTAAGTCTGAGCAGCAAGCTCATTTGTCATGGATCGCTAGACCAGAAATAGCGTGAAGTTTTTATTTTTTCCCTACTTTCTCATTATGCAGACATAAGCACAGTTGATACCATTGAGGTGCGGATGTTTACTTTCTACACAAGTTGTACACCAGTTTCGTCCGACGAACAGATTGTAGTGGTAAAATAAAAAGGGATACATTTTTTGTGTCATTTATGCGAAATGGAATTCTAAGCATCACTCCAGTCAAAACTCTGCGAACGTTCGATTCCATTCATTTGTTATTTTTTGACTCGTTTTATTGTCCAGCCTATAGATAGCCAGAGCGAATTTACAAAAGCACCCGAATGTCCATTGAGAACACACAACGACTATACCATTAAGCTAAGCTAAGAATGACTGGAATAATCAAGTCAATAAACGTTGGGTAGTTAGATAGCCTATAGTTAATATACTGGCAAGTTTGATGTATAACTACTAACGTTAGGTAGCTAGCTAACATACGGGTACATACTGTTGTAATGATATGCTATGTGGTTCGTAAGGACAGCGTAGCTAACAAATTGTCAGCCAACATAATGTGTAAGGTAACTTATTTGAAAAGTCATTACTTTATAACATTGAGTAGCAAGCTACCCCTTGGTCGTTAGGGGAAATCTGGTCAGTGATAGGAGAGGGGTTTTCCACACCTAGCTCGGCAATTACACTATTCATTAGTAAAGGTTGAATAGTCTATTGTTCAGCTATTAGCCCCCCTCCCCAACTTGCAACAAATTGTTGTTGTTCCCATCTCGTTCCTTTCCCTCTTCCATGTTCTCTCTCTATCCATCTGTCTCTCGTCTGCAGGTATTTTTGAGGTGAGAGGGGAAGCCAGTCCCGTCATTGCCACCTCACCCACTCTTAAGATAACCGTCGGGCCAACTGGGAACCCATTGCTGGTAAGGAGACAACGCAATTGTGATGAACAGAGATTATTAGGGTAGCACTGTCAATCATTAATCATACGCTGTCTGCTGCTGTTCTTACCTCTTTTCCTTTCTGCCTTCTACACCTCTCTCCCCACCTCTTCTACACCTCTCCCCCCACAATCATCTTTCTTCCTCGTTTTATAATGCACACCATGTGTGCATTGAAGTACAGATTGAACTTGTATTTATAATATAATATTACAATTATAAAGCATATATTATGTATTTATAACAGCTCGATAATGAACTGGTTGAAGTTAAGTATCTCATTGAAATACTATCCTGTGTCCTCAGATAAATGCAGATGAAGGGAGTTAGATATGCATTGTTATTTTATTTATATATATATATATGAATTACAAATCAATCATGTTTCTAGTCTATTGCATAGTTACAATGTGTAATCATTGATGTCCCAGGAGCAGGAGTGGTAAACACTGTTGAAGTGTATAATTGTAATACATACATGCAGACACAGCATCATTCAAATATTGAGTTTGATATGACTGAAAATGAATGTCTCAGAGATTCATACCTGAACCACACCTTTATTTGCCAAGGAAGAGTACATGATCAGTGACTATGTTCAATGTGCAGGCTACAATGTGGGAATCTCATGCGTGGTAATAACTACAATACATATATATAGGACTTGCATCCTTGGCACAATCAAGTTATTATAGGCTTTATTAATGCCATTCAGACTTGAAGTTGATACAACAACTATGATAGCTGAGGTTCATTGGTTCTGAACTAATATTCATACCAATCTAACGTTTTAGGGTCCATACACAAATGGGCTATATACTGTAGCGAGCTACACATCCAGTTATTTTTATCCTTCACTACACAATAAGCAAGTAAATAGTTAGCTAGCTATGTTACTTAAGCTGCATTGAAAGGCAAGCTTACACAATTGTACATTCAATTTGCAGTAAATTCTTTAGCGAGCTAGATTCTTTACATCCACTGTTTCACAAGACGACAGCCTGGTTTGCTGGTTTTCTCAGGAGTCCCTAAACCATTAAACAACACGAATTACAAATTAATTATCCTGGTCATAGCTAGTCAGATAACTTGCTAAATAGCGATTTTCGTAAATTAACTTTATTACAAAAAAGTATGCACAAACGTTTGTCTCTACATTAACAAACATATTCCTCTCAATTGTACATTGTTTTGCTTGACTTGTTTAACTACTTACATTTAGTTCCACAGTAATGTTGTCAGCCATCTTTGTTGAAGAACGCCACCAGGGACCGGTGGCTCGCATCAAAGTTTGTCATTAGAACCACTCGATATGATTGGTCATATAAAAACCTTGGGACCCAAATGCATAATGAGTGCTCTAACTCCCCCTTGTGATGGTCTGGAGCAATGAAGCCGTGATCCTGGATACCTCTAAGTCCCACGGTGTAAGCTCGCAATTTTTAAAGGAGGAACCACTGTAGGGTACGTACTATTTTTAGATTATAATTAGAATATATCAAGACAATAGAATGGCCCGCCATGTTCTTCATTCACAATCGATGATTACATAATTACGCATCGTTCGCTTCCCCACACTCATAACCTGTTAGGGCTAGGGGGCAGTATTTACACGGCCGGATAAAAAACGTACCCGATTTAATCTGGTTACTACTCCTACCCAGTAACTAGAATATGCATATAATTATTGGCTTTGGATAGAAAACACCATAAAGTTTCTAAAACTGTTTGAATGGTGTCTGTGAGTATAACAGAACTCATATGGCAGGCAAAAACCTGAGAAGATTCCTTAAAGGAAGTGCCCTCTCTGACAAGATCTTGTTTTTCTTATCTCTGTTTATTGAAGACTGAGGATCTTTGCTGTAACGTGACACTTCCTACGGCTCCCATAGGCTCTCGGAGCCCGGGAAAAAGCTGAATGATGTCATTCCAGCCCCAGGCTGAAACACATTTGCGCTTTTGGCAAGTGGCCGATAAGAGGATAATGGGCTTAGGCGCGTGCACGAGTCGATCCTGTGCTTTATTTTCTTTCGTCTATTTACCTAAACGCAGATTCCCGGTCAGAATATTATCGCTTTTTTACGAGAAAAATGGCATAAAAATTGATTTTAAACAGCGATTGACATGCTTCGAAGTACGGTAATGGAATATTTAGAATTGTTTTGTCACGAAATGCGCCGTGCTCGTAACCCTTATTTACCATTCGGATAGTGTCTTGAACGCACGAACAAAACACCGCTGTTTGAACATAACTATGGATTATTTGGGACCAAACCAACATTTGTTATTGAAGTAGAAGTCCCGGGAGTGCATTCTGACGAAGAACATCAAAGGTAATCAAACTTTTCTACTAGTAAACCGGAGTTTGGTGAAGGCTAAACTTGGTGGGTGTCTAAATGGCTAGCCCTGTGATGCCGGGCTATCTACTTAGAATATTGCAAAATGTGCTTTCACCAAAAAGCTATTTTAAAATCGGACATATCGAGTGCATAGAGGAGTTCTGTATCTATAATTCTTAAAATAATTGTTATGCTTTTTGTGAACGTTTATCGTGAGTAATTTAGTAAATTGTTAGTAAATTCGCCGGAAGTTTGCGGGGGGTATGCTAGTTCTGAACGTCACATGCTAATGTAAAAAGCTGGTTTTTGATATAAATATGAACTTGATTGAACAAAACATGCATGTATTGTATAACATAATGTCCTCGGTGTGTCATCTGATGAAGATCATCAAAGGTTAGTGCTGCATTTAGCTGTCTTCTGGGTTTTTGTGACATTATATGCTAGCTTGAAAAATGGGTGTCTGATTATTTCTGGCTGGGTACTCTGCAGACATAATCTAATGTTATGCTTTCGTTGTAAAGCCTTTTTGAAATCGGACAGTGTGGTTAGATTAACGAGAGTCTTGTCTTTAAAATGCTGTAAAATAGTCATATGTTTGAAAAATTGAAGTAATAGCATTTCTAAGGTATTTTTATAACGCGCCACAGGATTCCACTAGCTGTTACGTAGGTGGGACGATTTGGTGCCACCTACCCTAGAGAGGTTAACCCATTCTCCCCCTTTCTCTCTCATCAGACTTTACTTCATTTATGTAATCTGATGTTACAATATATACTACCATTCAAAAGTTTGGGGTCACTTAGAAATGTCCTTGTTTTTGAAAGAAAAGCAAATTTTTTGTCCATTAAAATTACATCATTATTGATTAGAAATACAGTGTAGACATTGTAAATGACAATTGTAGCTGTAAACGGCAGATTTTTTATGGAATATCTACATAGGCGTACAGAGGTCTATTATCAGCAACCATCACTCCATTCCAATGGCACATTGTGTTAGCTAATCCAAGTGTATCGTTTTAAAAGGCTAATTAAGCATTAGAAAACCCTTTTGCAATTATGTTAGCACAGCTGATAACTGTTGTCCTGATTAAATAATCAATACTGGCCTTCTTTAGACTAGTTGAGTATCTGGAGCATCAGCATTTGTGGATTCGATTACAGGCTCAAAATGGCCAGATACAAAGACCTTTCTTCTGAAACTCGTCAGTCTAATCTTCTTCTGAGAAATGAAGGCTTGTCCATGCAAAAAATTGCCAAGAAACTGAAGATCTCGTACAACGCTGTGTACTACTCCCTTCACAGAACAGCGCAAACTGGCGCTAACCAGAATAGTTAGAGTGGGAGGCCCCGGTGCACAACTGAGCAAGAGGACAAGTACATTAGAGGGTCTAGTTTGAGAAACAGATGCCTCACAAGTCCTCAACTGGCAGCTTCATTAAATAGTACCCGCAAAACACCAGTCTCAACGTCAACAGCAAAGAGGCGACTCCTGGATGCTGGCCTTCTAGGCAGAGTTCCTAGTGTTCTTTTGCCCATATTAATCTTTTCTTTTTTTATTGGCCTGTCTGAGATATGGTTTTATCTTTGCAACTCTGCCTAGAAGGCCAGCATCCCAGAGTTGCCTCTTAAAAAAAATATATATATATATATATATGCATTTATTTTTATTTATCATCTTTGAAATGCAAGAGAAAGGCCACAATGTATTATTCCAGTTTAGGCGCAATTTAGATTTTGGCCACTAGATGGCAACAGTTTGTGCAAAGTTTAAGACTGATCCAATTGTATTTCTGTTCAAACTGTTGTATCAAGTCTGCCCAAATGTGCCTAATTGGTTTATTGATATATTTTCAAAGTCATTACTGTGCAGTTTCCTCAAACAATAGCATGGTGTTCTTTCACCGTAATAGCTACTGTAAATTGGACAGTGCAGTTAGATTAAATTATTGTTAATCTTTCTCCCCATATCATATATGTCTATGTCCTGGGAAATGTTCTTGATACTTACAACGTCATGCTAATCACATTAGCGCACGTTACCTCAAATGTCTCGTGGGGGACACACCTATCCTGTAGAGGATAATCATCAAAGCTCAACTGGTCAGTTTGTGTTATGAGAACATTTGCCACAACCTAACAAATGTTCTGCGAACTTGCACAGAACCAATTTTGGTTTGCTGGGAAAACATTATTTGTACATTGTGTTATTACATTACCTTGAAACCTAATGAGAACTTCTGTGGAAGCTGTTTCAGATGTGCACAACATTTTTGTGAATGTCGGAACATTCCAACGATATGTCATAAAAAAACGAGTTGAATGTTAGATAAAACCCTATCTAGAACTTAATGGGAACGTTAGCTAGTGTTCTGGAAATGTTCCTGATCTGCTGGGTCCTCTCCTCCTCCTCCCTCTTGCTCCCTTTTACTACCCCTCTCCCCCGGTGAGGCAAAACACAGTCATAGATCAGCCAAGGGGAGGTAATTAGGACAGATATTTAAGTTGAATAATGCAGACCTGCTGAATTATTGAAGCTACCTAAGGTTTATTAATGAAGTGAAAATCTGTTGAATAGTTTGCTGCGTGTCTCTCTTATTCTCCAGCTAAATCATTCACCAGGACAGAGGAGGCATACAGGAAGAGATAACATTCTCTCCTACCTGTCATCATCAGCAGGCTCATTAAGTAGAGATTAAAACTGGGTGTACTGGGTGCTGTGCTCTGCTCTCACCTCTTAATAGTGCTGAGCGATTAGTGCTTTTTGGGCTAAACATTTTTTTTAATGAAAGAGCAACTGAAGTCAATAAACAATTTATTTCATAGAAAATGGTCTATGTGGCATCGATACCAGTCAGAAACATTTATTCTAGTGTCAGAATTAATGCAGGTTAGCATTTTTTGTCATGAATCTTGATCTGGAGGCAGTTCTACAGAGTGGTAACTAGCTGGCACAGTCACAGTCAGAAAATAAGATTGTAGCCCTTACCCTAACCTAGATTTGGAAGTGAGTACATCACGACTTACTTGAGGGTTGGGTATGGATTACTTACATGCACACTTTTGCCAATGATGCACAATTGCCCAGAAACAACACCTTGTGTTCCGCCGCCAGATGCCATGTAGAGTTTGTGGACAATGTTGTCAAAACTGCATAAGGGTGCAATGCATGCATATTTAGCTCAGCAAATAGGAGTGAAAATGTGCTTCCATAAAGTTGTTGCAAACTTCCAATGCATTTCAACAATATTGCCAGATGGCCAGGAATGGATTTCAGCTATGGTGAGTACGTTAGCTAAGTAGATAGCTGGTACTAGCTACTTTTAGCTATACAACATTATTTGACAATGCTAGCAAACCAGGCTAGCTATGAAAGCAGCCAACAAGTGCTCAGCATATGTGGGAACTCCTTCAAGACTGTTGAAAAAGCATTGCAGGTGAAGCTGGTTGAGAGAATGCCAAGAGTGTTCAAAGCTGTCAAAGGGTAGCTACTTTGAAGAATCTCAAATATATTTAGATTTGTTTAACCTTTTCATGCATGAGTTCCAAATATCTCTAACGGTCGCCCCAGCATGAGTCTTGTTATGCACGTGATGTTAGAACGTTCTGTCCATTCCAGAATGTGATTGTTACGCAACAGTACATTTAATCCGCACTGCCTTTAAAACTTCTTAGGGCTAGGGGGCAGTATTGAGAATTTTGAAAAAAATATGTGCCCATTTTTAACTGCCTCCTACACCAACTCAGAAGCTAGAATATGCATATTATTGTTCAGGTTTGGATAGAAAACACTCTGAATTTTCTAAAACTGTTTGAATGGTGTCTGTAAGTATAACAGAACTCGTATGGCAGTCAAAACCCTGAGACAAATTCTAACAGGAAGTGGATATCTGATGTGTTGAATTACTTTTAAGCCTATGCCATTGAAACACACAGGGACTTATTAATCATTGAGCACTTCCTACGTCATCCACTAGATGTCAACAATCTTTACAAAGTAGTTTGAGTCTTCTACTGTGAAAACTGACCGAACGAGAGGCTTGGAAAGTTGGTCATAAGCGGATGGCCTATACTACTCTGGCGCGCGAGTGCATGTTTGGGTACTCTCGTTCCAATACGTTTTAAAAGAGAATGCAATCGTCCGCCTTGAATATTATTGAAGTTCTGATTGAAAAAGGCCCTAATGATTTATGCTATACAACGTTTGACATGTTTGAACAAACGTAAATATTTTTTTCCCCCTCTTTGGTGAAGACAAGTCCGGCGGGCGACGTTCATGTTTTTGAGTAGTCTACAGGACGCGCTAACAACACGGAGCTTTTTGGACATAAATTATGAGCTTTTTCGAACAAAACTACATTTGTTATGGACCTGGGATTCCTGGAAGTGCCTTCTGATGAAGATAATCAAAGGTAATATTTACATAGTATTTTAGATCTCTCCAACATGGCGCCTAGTCTGTATCGCCAAGCCTATTTTTCTGAGCACAGCACCTCATTTATTGCAAAGTGTGATTTCCCAGTAAAGATATTTTTAAATCTGGCAATGTGGTTGCGTTCACGAGATGTTAATCTATAATTCTTTGAATGACAATATAATATTTTACCATTGGTTTTGAATAGTAATTATTTAATTTGTTGTGCTGATTGACTGGCGGTATTGGAGGGAAAATATTTTCTCAACATCAACGCCATTGTAAAATGCTGTTTTTGGATATAAATATGAACTTGATAGAACAAAAAATGCATGTATTGTCTAACATAATGTCCTAGCAGTGTCATCTGATGAAGATTGTCAAAGGTTAGTGCATAATTTTAGCTGGTTTTCTGCTTTTGGTGACGCCTGTCTTTGCATTGACAAAACATTACACACAGCTATTTTCAATGTACTGTCCTAACATAATCTAACTTTATGCTTTCGCCGTAAAGCCTTTTTGAAATCGGACAACGTGGTTAGATTAAGGAGATGTTTATCTTTCAAAGGGTGTAAGATAGTTGTATGTTTGAGAAATTTGAATTATGACATTTAATTGTTTTCAAATTTGGCGCCCTTGATATTTCACCTGCTATTGATAGGGTGTACCAGGGGTGGGACGCTTGCCCATAGAAGTCAAAAGTTCCTTTGTGGAATTTCTTTCCTTCTTAACGCATTTGAGCCAATCAGTTGTGTTGTAAAAAGGTAGGGTTGGTATACAGAAGATTGCCCTATTTGGTAAAAGACCAAGTACATACAGTGGCTTGAGTAAAGGTGATTCTGGCTGTAAGCCCGTTGTCATTTTTCCTATTTTGTTGCCTTACAACCTGGAATAGATTTTCTGGGGGTTTGTATCATTTGATTTACACAACAATTTACACCACTTTGAACAAACAAGAAATAAGACACAAAAAAAAAACATAACTTGAGCATGCATAACTATTCACCTCCCCAAAGTCAATACTGTATAAAGCCATCTTTTGCAGCAATTACAGCTGCAAGTCTCTTGGGGTATGTCTCTATAAGGTTGGCACATCTAGCCACTGAGAATTTTGCCTATTCTCCAAGGCAAAACTGCTTGAGCTCCTTCAAGATCGATGGGTTCCACCGGTGGACAGTCTAAGTCAGATTCTCAATTGGATTGAGGTCTGAGCTTTGACTTGACCATTCCAAGACATTTAAATGTTTCCCCCTAAACCACTCGAGTGTTGCTTTAGCAGTATGCTTAGGGTCATTGTCCTCCTGGAAGATGAACCTCCTTCCCAGTCTCAAATCTCTGGAAGACTGAAACAGGTTTCCCTCAAGAATTCCCCTTCATTTTGCGCCATCCATCATTCCTTCAATTCTGACCAGATATCCAGTCACTGCCGATGAAAAACATCCCCCCAGCATGATGCTGCCACCATCATGCTTGACTGTGGGGATGGTGCTCTCGGGGTGATGTGAGGTGTTGGGTTTGCGCTAGACAAAGCGTTTTCCTTGATGACCAAAAAGCTCCATTTTAGTCTCATCTGACCAGAGTACCTTATTCCATATTTTTGGGGAGTCTCCCAGATGTAAACACCAAACGTGTTTGCTTATTTTTTTCTATAAGCAATGAATTTTTTCTGGCCACTCTTCCATAAAGCCCAGCTCTGTGGAGTGTACGGCTTAAAGTGGTCCTATGGACAGATACTACAATCTCAGCTGTGGAGCTTTGCAGCTCCTTCAGGGTTATCTTTGGTCTCTTTGTTGCCTTTCTGATTAATACCCTCCTTGCCTGGTCTGTGAATTTTGGTGGGCAGTCCTCTCTTGTCAGGTTTGTTGTGGTGCCATATTCTTTCAATTTTTTAATCATGGATTTAAATGGTGTTCTGTGGGATGTTCAAAGTTTCTGATAATTTTTTATATCCCAACTCTGATCTGTACTTCTCCACAACTTTGTCCCTGAGCTGTTTGGAGAGCTCCTTGGTCTTCATGGTGCCGCTTGCATGGTTGTGTCCCTTGCTTAGTGGTGTTGCAGACTCTGGGGCCTTTAAGAACAGAGATCATGTGACAGATCATGTGACATTTAAAGTCCACCTGTGTGCAATCTAAGAAATTATTTGACTTCTGAAGGTAATTGGTAGCACCAGATCTAATTTAGTGGCGTCACATCAAAGGGGGTGAATACATATGCACGCACCACTTTTCCTTTTTTAAATTTCACTTCACCAATTTAGACTATTTTGTGTATGTCCATTCCATGAAATCTAAATAAAAATCATTTTAAATTACAGGTTGTAATGCAACAAAATAGGAAAAATGTCAATGGGGATGAATACTTTTGCAAGCCAATGTATTATGGCAAAACATCTCAAATAAGCAAATAGAAACGACAGTCCATCAATACTTTAAGACATGAAGGTTAGTCAATCCGGAACATTTCAAGAACTTGCAGTCGCAAAAACCATCAAGCGCTATGATGAATCTGGCTCTCATGAGGACCGCCGCAGGAAAGGAAGACCCAGAGTTTCCTCTGCTGCAGAGGATAAGTTCATTAGAGTTAACTGCACCTCAGATTGCAGCCCAAATAAATGCTTCACAGAGTTCAAGTAACAGACACATATCAACATCAACTGTTCAGGGGAGACTGCATGAATAAGGCCTTCATGGTTGAATTGCTGCAAAGAAACCACTACTAAAGGACACCAATAATAAGAAGAGACTTGCTTGGGCCAAGAAACACGAGCAATGGACATTAGATCGGTGGAAATCTGTCCTTTGGTCTGATGAGTCCATATTTTTGATTTTTGTTTCCAACTGCCGTGTCTTTGTGAGACACAGAGTAGGTGAATAAATGATCTCCGCATGTGTGGTTCCCTCTGTGAAACATGGAGGAGGAGGAGGTGTGATGGTGTGGGTGTGCTTTGCTGGTGACACTGTCTGTGCACTTATTTATTTATTTTATTTCACCTTTATTTAACCAGGTAGGCAAGTTGAGAACAAGTTCTCATTTACAATTGTGACCTGACCAAGAAAAGCAAAGCAGTTCGACACATACAACAACACAGAGTTACACATGGAGTAAAACAAACATACAGTCAATAATACAGTAGAAAAATAAGTCCATATACAATGTGAGCAAATGAGATGAGATAAGGGAGGTAAAGGCAAAAAAGGCCATGGTGGCAAAGTAAATACAATATAGCAAGTAAAACACTGGAATGGTAGATTTGTAGTGGAAGAAAGTGCAAAGTAGAAATATAAATAATGGGGTGCAAAGGAGCAAAATAAAAATAAAAAAAAATACAGTAGGGGAAGAGGTAGTTGTTTGGGCTATATGATAGATGAGCTATGTACAGGTGCAGTGATCTGTGAGCTGCTCTGTCAGCTGGTGCTTAAAGCTAGTGAGGGAGATAAGTGTTTCTAGTTTCAGAGATTTTTGTAGTTCGTTCCAGTCATTGGCAGCAGAGAACTGGAAGGAGAGACGGCCAAAGGAGGAATTGGCTTTGGGGTTGTCCAGAGAGATATATCTGCTGGAGCGCGTGCTACAGGTGGGTGCTGCTATGGTGACCAGTGAGCTGAGATAAGGGGGGGACTTTACCTAGCAGGATCTTGTAGATGACCTGGAGCCAGTGGGTTTGGCGACGAGTATGAAGCGAGGGCCAGCCAACGAGCGCGTACAGGTCGCAGTGGTGAGTAGTATATGGGGCTTTGGTGACAAAACGGATGGCACTGTGATATACCCTACTCAATAAACTGGATGCAGTCTTGGAGGCTATTTTGTAAATGACATTGCCGAAGTCGAGGATCGGTAGGATGGTCAGTTCTACGAGGGTATGTTTGGCAGCATGAGTGAAGGATGCTTTGTTGCGAAATAGGAAGCCAATTCTAGATTTAACTTTAGATTGGAGATGTTTGATGTGAGTCTGGAAGGAGAGCTTATAGTCTAACCAGACACCTAGGTATTTGTAGTTGTCCACATATTCTAAGTAAGAACCGTCCAGAGTAGTGATGCTGGACGGGCGGGCAGGTGCGGGCAGCGATTGGTTGAAGAGCATGCATTTAGTTTTACTTGTATTTAATAGCAGTTGGAGGCTATGGAAGGAGAGTTGTATGGCATTGAACCTCGTCTGGAGGGTTGTTAACACAGTGGCCAAAGAAGGGCCAGAAGTATACAGAATGGTGTCGTCTGCGTAGAGGTGGATCAGAGACTCACCAGCAGCAAGAGCGACATCATTGATGTATACAGAGAAAAGACTTGGCCCAAGAATTGAACCCTGTGGCACCCCCATAGAGACTGCCAGAGGTCAGGACACAGGCCCCCCGATTTGACACACTGAACTCTATCAAAGAAGTAGTTGGTGAACCAGGCAAGGCAATCATTAGAGAAAGCAAGGCTATTGAGTCTGCCGATGAGGATGTGGTGATTGACAGAGTCGAAAGCCTTGGCCAGGTCAATGAATACGGCTGCACAGTATTGTTTCTTATCGATGGCGGTTACGATATCGTTTAGGACCTTGAGCGTGGCTGAGGTGCACCCATGACCAGCTCTGAAACCAGATTGCATAGCAGAGAAGGTGCGGTGGGATTCGAAATGGTCGGTAATTTGTTTGTTGAATTGGCTTTCGAAGACCTTCGAAAGGCAGGGTAGGATAGATATAGGTCTGTAGCAGTTTGGGTCAAGAGTGTCCCCTCCTTTGAAGAGGGGGATGACAGCAGCTGCTTTCCAATCTTTTGGAATCTCAGACAACATGACAGGTTGGACAGGCTCGTAATAGGGGTTGCAACAATTTCGGCAGATAATTTTAGAAAGAAAGGGTCCAGATTGTCTAGCCCGGCTGATTTGTAGGGGTCCAGATTTTGCAGCTCTTTCAGAACATCAGCTGACTGGATTTGGGAGAAGGATAAATGGGGAAGGCTTGGGCGAGTAGCTGTGGGGGGTGCAGTGCTATTGACTGCGGTAGGGGTAGCCAGATGGAAAGCATGGCCAGCCGTAGAAAAATGCTTATTGAAATTCTTAATTATAGTGGATTTATCGGAGGTGACAGAGTTTCCTATCCTCAGTGCAGTGGGCAGCTGGGAGGAGGTGTTTTTATTCTCCATGGACTTTACAGTGTCCCAGAACTTTTTTGAGTTTGTGTTGCAGGAAGCAAATTTCTGCTTGAAAAAGCTAGCCTTGGCTTTTCTAACTGCCTGTGTATATTGGTTTCTAACTTCCCTGAAAAGTTAATCTAACCACACTGTCCGATTTCAAAAAGGCTTTACAACGAAAGCAAAACATTAGATTATGTCAGCAGAGTACCCAGACAGAAATAATCAGACACCGATTTTTCAAGCTAGCATATAATGTCACAAAAACCAAAACCACAGCTAAATGCAGCACTAACCTTTGATGATCTTCATCAGATGACTATCTTAGGACATTATGTTATACAATACATGCATGTCTGTTCAATCAAGTTCATATTTATATCAAAAAACAGCTTTTTACATTAGCAGGTGACTAGCATGTGACTAGCATTCCCACCGAACACTTCCGGTGAATTTACTTAATTACTCATGATAAACGTTCACAAAAAAAATAACAATTATTTTAAGAATTATAGATACAGAACTCCTCTATGCACTCGATATGTCCGATTTTAAAATAGCTTTTCGGTGAATGCACATTTTGCAATATTCTAAGTAGATAGCCCGGCATTCACAGGCCTAGCTATTTAGACACCCAGCAAGTTTAGCATTCACCAAAGTCAGATTTACTATAAGAAAAATGTTATTACCTTTGCTGTCTTCGTCAGAATGCACTCCTAGGGTTGTCATCTGATGAAGATCATCAAAAGGTTAGTGCTGCATTTAGCTGTGGTTTTGTTTTTTGTGACATTATATGCTAGCTTGAAAAATGGGTGTCTGATTATTTCTGGCTGGGTACTCTCCTGACATAATCTAATGTTTTGCTTTCGCTGTAAAGCCTTTTTGAAATCGGACAGTGTGGTTAGATAATATCCTGTTGAGGATCCCTGCCCGGTATTGGGATTTATTGTCAAGAGACCATGGCGGGAAATTCAAAACTGCAAGAATCTAATAATTTCAATTTCTCAAACAATCAACTATTTTTCACCATTTGAAAGATAAACATCTCCTAAATCCAACCACATTGTCCGATTTCAAAGAGGCTTTATGGCGAAAGCATAAAGTTAGGTTATGTTAGGAGAGTACATTGAAAATAGCTGTGTGTAATGTTTTGTCAATTCAAAGACAGGCGTCACCAAAAGCAGAAACCAGCTAAAATTATGCACTAACCTTTGACAATCTTCCTCAGATGACACTCCTAGGACATTATGTTATACAATACATGCATTTTTTGTTCCATCAAGTTCATATTTATATCCAAAAACAGCATTTTACAGTAGCGGTGAAATTCAGAATTTTTTCCCCTCAAATGCTTCCGGTGAATCAACGTTACAATTTACAAAATTACTATTCGAAAACATTGGTAAATTATAATATTGTCATTCAAATAATTATAGTTTAACATTTCGTAAATGCTACTGCATTGCCAGATTTCAAAATAACTTTACTGGGAAATCACACTTTGCAATAAACGGGGTGCTGTGCTAAGAACAATAGGCTAGGATATACAGGTTAGCACCATCTTGTAACCATCTAATATCAATAATATTATTGTCAATAATCCCTTACCTTTGATTATCTTCATCCATTGGCACTTCCAGGAATCCCAGGTCAGCAACAAATGTGATTTCTTTCGACAAAGTTCATAATTTATGTCCAAATAACTCCAAGTTGATCCATGTTGGTAGGCTACTCAAAAGTAGGGCGGGGAGGGAAGTCACGACGAAAAGTAAATTTTTTATCTATTTACGTTCGTTCAAACATGTCAAACGTTGTTTAGCATCAATCTTTAGGGCAATTTTTAACGTGAAACATCAGTAATGTTTCAACCCGACCTCTCCTGTGTCTTGAAAAACGTTTTTGAAAAATGTCTCGCCTCACATGAACTCACATGAATGCGCAGGTGCGCGAAATAATGAAGTGACGACTTCCCAGGGACGTCAACTTCTCTTCCTTGTCATCCGGTCTCTGTTCATCATAGACGCTTCAAACAACGTTATAAAGATCGTTGACATCTAGTGGAAGCCGTAGGAAGTGCGAAATGAATCCTTTGTCACTGTGTGATCTATTAGCAATGACTCGAAAAATAGTACAGCCACAAAATTGGTTTTGTTTTTCTCAGGTTTTTGCCTGCCATGAGTTTTGTTATACTTACAGACACCATTCAAACAGTGTTAGAAAATTCAGAGTGTTTTCTATCCAAATCTATATGCATATCCTAGCTTCTGAGTTGGTGTAGGAGGCAGTTAAAAATGGGCACATATTTTTCAAAATTCTCAATACTGCCCCCTAGCCCCAACAGGATAAAGGAGAGTCTTGTCTTTAAAATGGTGTAAAATAGTCATATGTTTGAAAAATGGACGTTTTCGGATTTTAGAGGAGTTTGTATTTCGCGCCACGCCCATCATTGGATATTGGAGCGGTTGTTCCGCTAGCGGAGCATCTAGATGTAAGAGGTTAAGGAGAGGCATGCTTAGCTGAGTGATCATAAGGGTCCCGTGAGATTCAGACAGCTAGCCGGATCATAGGTAGCAAGCTGGCTGAAGATGGAGGGAGGTCTGTTTTAGCCACCTCGTGCGTTTCGTCTGTAGATTAGTGGCGTTCCGTGTGGTAGGGGTGACCAGTCCAATTGGCAAAATAGTTATAGTTATAGTGGGCCAAGAAAATTGTCCGAAAGACCTAATCATATATCAGCCGATAAGACAGCTAACGATTAGCAGGCCGCAGATGGGCGTTCAGGTTACGTCGCGACGGAGGGGCCTGTTGGATAACTCCCTCGGACAGATAACGCTGGTAGTCCAGTCGTGAAGGCCCGATGGGGCTCCGCATCGGCAGTAAAACGGGTCTGGATAGGTGATTGTAGCCCAGGAGTGGCTGATGGAACTCTTCAGCTTGCTAGCTCCGTAATAATTGATGTTAGCTCCGGGACCGACGTTAGCCAATAGTCACTCGGGTAGCAGCTAGCTAGCTGCAAGATCCAGGTGTAGATGTCCAGAGCCTGCGTTAGAAATCCGGGGACATGGAGAGAAAATAGGTCCAGTATGCTCTGGTCTGAGTCGCGCTGTACAAAACTGGCGATAGCTTTTCGAGCTAAGGATAGCTGATGACCGCTAACCGTGGCTAGCTGAACTCCAACATTAGCCAGTGAACTGGCCAACCTCTGGCTAGCTTCTGTTGAGGATTTCAGATTTGAGGTAAATAATACTTTTTTTTTTAATTGGTGAGGCGGGTTGCAGGAGAATGTTTTGAGGTTGAGTTTTTAGAAAAAATATATATAATATGCGAAGAAAAGATGTAAATATATATATACACATGGGACAAGATGAAGGTCAAAGACGTCTAACTGCTACGCCATCTTGGAGAAGTGGGACTTAGTGGGACTATCATTTGCTTTTCAACAGGACAATGACCCAACAGACCACCAGGCTGTGTAAGTGCTATTTGACCAGGATGGAGAATGATGGAGTGCTGCGTCAGTTGACCTGGCCTCCATAATCACCCAACCTCAACCATATTGAAATGGATTAGGATGAGTTGGACTGCCGAGTGAAGGAAAAGCAGCCAACAAGTGCTCAGTATATGTGGCAACTCCTTCAAGACTGTTGGAAAACCATTCCAGGTGAAGCTGGTGGAAAGAATGCCAAGAGTGTGCAAAGCTGTCTTCAAGGCAAAGGGTGGCTACTTTGAAGAATCTCATATGTGATTTCCCACAGTCAAAGTCTTGCAATAAGAGGTATGACGCTAATATTTGTGTAACTCTTCACAGTTGTGAATATTTCATGGACCCAATATATATAGGCAAGGCTGTATAATGCATAAGGTACGCCCCAAATTCAATTGTGAAGTCTAATACATCCACAGTGTGATTTCAACTGATTATTTTTATTTTGAAGGTGAACCACAAATACCACTATTGTGGCGAATTGTTATTGTGGCTAACTTCATATGGGTGGGGCAAAAGCAATCGGACAACATGCCAGGACAACCAATGGTGTGTTAGATTTCACCCACAGACTTATGATTGACATCCCCTCATGATTATATTGGAAGAATATAGAAATATATATAAATTAATTTAAGTTCATCATAAAATCAAGTTTGAATAATTCGATATTACACAGATAAATAATTGAATGCATACAGATATGTAGAGACATTTTTTTTTTTAAATGTGTCCGTATTTTAGTATTTTCTAGCTCGTTTATTTGTATGGATTTATTTATGTGTGCATTTATTTCTAATTATAGCAGGTTTGGTCCTCCATATTAATTATTCAGGATTAGTGGGTCCCCTGTGGGACGGTTGAGCTAACGTAGGCTAATGCGATTAGCATGATGTTGTAAGTAGCAAGAACATTTCCCAGGACATAGACATATCTGATATTGGCAGAAAGCTTAAATTCTTGTTAAACCAAGTGTGAACATTGGGTGATAATGGAGCCGGAGGAGATGGCTGCCGTCTTATTGGCTCTTAACCAACCATGCTATTTTTTTTTTTTTGCGTTGTTCCTAACTTGTTTTCTACATAATGTTGCTGCTACCGTCTCTCATGACCGAAAAGAGCTTCTGGACATCAGAACTGCGATTATTCACCTCAGATTAGACGAATAGTTTTTCTTCAATGAGTCGGACAGGAGGGATATACTACAGACACCCAACCAGGCCCAGATCCCCGTCATTCTATGGAGAAGGAAACAGAGATTTCGTAGAAAAAGATCAGGGTGCCTTGTGAGGATCAGGCAACGAGTGGCTAATCTGCCATTGCCTTCCGTCCTGCTAGCTAACGTTCAATCGCTGGAAAATAAATGGGAAAAACTGAAAGCACGTATATCCTACCAACGGGACATTAAAAACTGTAATATCCTATGTTTCAGAGTCGTGGCTGAACGATGATATTAACAACATACAGCTGGCGGGTTATACACTCCATTGGCAGGACAGAACAGCAGCCTCTGGTAAGACACGGGGCGGGGGCCTATGCATATGTAAACAACAGCTGGTGCAGGATATCTAAGGAAGTCTCGAGGTTTTGCTTGCCTAAGGTAGAGTATCTCATGTTAAGCTGTAGACCAAACTATCTGTATTTATCGTAGCGGTCTACATACCACCACAGACCGATGCTGGCACTAAAACCGCACTTAATGACCTGTATACCACCATAACAAACAGGAAAACGCTCATCCAGAGGCGGCGCTCCTAGTGTCCGGGGACTTTAATGCAGGGAAACTTAAATCAGTTTTCGCTCATTTCTATCAGCATGTTAAATGTGCAACCAGAGGGAAAACAAATCGAGACCACCTTTACTCCACACAGAGACGCGTACAAAGCTCTCCCTTGACCTCCATTTGGCAAATCTGACCATAATTCTATCCTCCTGATTCGTGCTTACAAGCAAAAATTAAAGCAGGGAGCACCAGTGACTCGGTCTATAAAAACTTGGTCAGATGAAGCAGATGCTAAACTACAGGACTGCTTTGCTAGCACAGACTGGAAGAATCCTGGAACATATTCCAATGGCATTGAGGAGTACACCACATCAGTCACTGGCTTCATCAATAAGTGCATCGAGGACATCGTCCCCACAGTGACTGTACGTATATACCCCAACCAGAAGCCATGGATTACAGGCAACATTCACACTGAGTTAAAGGGTAAAGCTGCCGCTTTCAAGGAGTGGGACTCTAACCCGGAAACTTGTAAGAAATCCAGCTATTCCCTCCGACGACAGATCAAACAGGCAAAGCGTCAATACAGGACTATGATTGAATTGTACTACACCGGCTCCGACGCTCGTCGGATGTGGCAGGGCTACAAAGGGAAGCACAGCCGAAAGCTGCCCAGTGACACGAGCCTGCCAGACGAGCTAATAACATCTATGCTCGCGTCGAGGCAAGTAACACTGAGATATGCATCAGATCATCAGCTGTTCCGGATGACTGTGTGATCAGACTCCACAGCCAATGTGAGTAAGACCCTTCAAACAGGTCAACATTCACAAGGCCAGACGGATTTCCATGACATGTACTGCGAGCATGCTCTGACCAACTGGCAAGTGTCTTCACTGACATTTTCAACCTCTCCCTGTCTGAGTCTGTAATACCAACATGTTTCAAGCAGACCACCATAGTCCCTGTGACCAAGAAGACTAATGTAACCTGCCTAAATGACTATCGACCCGTAGCACTCACGTCTGTAGCCATGAAATGCTTTGAAAGGCTGGTCATGGCTCACATCAACACCATTATCCCAGAAACCGTAGACCCACACCAATTTGCATACCACACCAACAGATCCACAGATGATGCAATCTATATTGTACTACACACTGCCCTTTCACACCAGGGCAAAAAGGAACACCTATGTGAGAATGCTATTCATTGACTACAGCTCAGCATTCAACACCATAGTGCCCTCAAAGTTCATCACTAATTGGATCCTGGACTTCCTGATGGGCCGCCCCCAGGTGGTAAGGGTAGGTAACAACACATCCGCCACATTGATCCTCAACACGGGGGCGTGATCAACTCCCTCCTGTACTCCCTGTTCACTCATGACTGCACAGCCAGGCACGACTCCAAAACCATCATTAAGTTTGCTGATGACACAACAGTAGTAGGCTTGATCACAGACAACGATGGGACAGCCTATAGGGAGGAGGTCAGAGACCTGGCCATAAGGTGCTAGGACAACAACCTCTCCTTCAACATGATCAAGACAAAGGAGATAATTGTGGACTACAGGAAAAGGAGGACCGAGCACGTCCCCATTCTCATAGACAGGGCTGTAGTGGAGCAGGTTGAGAGCTTCAAGTTCCTTGGTGTCCACTTCACCAACAAACTAACATGGTCCAAGCAGACCAAGACAGTCGTGAAGAGGGCACGACAAAACTTATTCCCCCTCAGGATACTGAAAAGATTTGGAATGGGTCCTCAAATCCTCAAAAGGTTTTACAGCTGCACCATCGAGAGCATCCTGACGGGTTGCATCACTGCCTGGTATGGCAACTGCTCGGCCGTCATACCTCAAGGCACTACAGAGGGTAGTGTGTACGGCCCAGTACATCACCGGGGCCAAGCATCCCGCCATCCAGGAACTCTATACCAGGCAGTGTCAGAGGAAGGCCCTGAAAATTGTCAAAGACTCCAGCCAGCCTAGTCATAGACTGTTCTCTCTGCTACCGCACGGCAAGCGGTACCGGAGCGCCAAGTCTAGGTCCAAGAGGCTTCTAAACAGCTTCTACCCCCAAGCCATAAAACTCCGAACAGCTAATCAAATGGCTACCCAGACTATTTGCACTGTGCCCCCCCACCCTCTAATAACTCTACCTCCATGCACATATTACCTCAATTACCTGCGGGGGGCACAATTCTGTACCGATACCCCCTGTATATAGCCCCGCTATTGTTATTTACTGCTGCACTTTAAATTGTTTGATATTCTTCTCTTTTTTGTGGTATTTTCTTAAAACTGCATTGTTGATTAAGGGCTTGTAAGTAAGCATTTCACTGTAAGGTCTTCTTCACCTGTTGTTTTCGTTGCATGTGACAAATACAATTTGATTAGATTTTTAATCCGATTGTATCCTGCTATTGACATACTTGTTGAATTATGCAAGAGCATTTTAATGAGGAAGTCTAGACAGCGCAGGTGAGTGCAGGTTAGGTAGACAGAGCAAGTGTTTAGTGGTTGCAGCCCTGATCCACCCATTTATGTTAATGCATTAATATGTGCAAATACAGCCTATGTATCTATGCTAATTTGGCACCTAATTTTTGGTATTATAAAACAAAATATTTTGAAAACTACCTGATTTAATAACAAAACGTATACAGTTGAAGTTTACAAACACTTAGGTTGGAGTCATTAAAAATCGTTTTTCAACCACTCCACAAATTTTTTGTTAACAAACTATAATTTTGGCAAGTCGGTTAGGACATCTACACTGTGCATGACACAAGTCATTTTTCCAACAATTGTTTACAGACAGATTATTTAACTTATAAATCAATGTATCACAATTCCAGTGGGTCAGAAGTTTACATACATTAAGTTGACTGTTCCTTTAAACATCTTGGAAAATTCCAGAAAACGAAGTCATGGTTTTAGAAGCTTCTGATAATTGACATAATTTGAGTCAATTGGAGGTATACCTGTGGATGTATTTCAAGGCCTACCTTCAAACTCAGTGCCTCTTTGCTTGACATCATGGGAAAATCAAAAGAAATCAGCCAAGACCTCAGAAAAAGTCAGATTCATCCATGGGAGCAATTTCTAAATGCCTGAAGGTACCACGCTCATCTGTACAAACAATAGTACGCAAGTATAAACACCATGGGACCACACAGCCGTCATACCGCTCAGGAAGGAGATGTGTTCTGTCTCCTAAAGATGAACATACTTTGGTGCAAACTTTGATGAAGATGAACATACTTTGGTGAAAAGTGCAAATCAATCCCAGAACAACAGCAAAGTACCTTGTGAAGATGCTGGAGGAAACAGGTCCAAAAGTATCTATATCCACAGTAAAACAAGTCCTTTAGCGACATAACCTGAAAGGCATACTCAGCAAGGAAGAAGCCACTGCTCCAAAACCACCATGAAAAAGCCAGACTAAGCTTTGCAACTGCACATGGGGACAAAGATCGTACTTTTTGGAGAAATGTCCTCTGGTCTGATGAAACAAAAATAGAACTGTTTGGACATAATGACCATTGACGTGTTTGGAGGAAAAAGGGGGAGGTATGCAAGCCGAAGAACACCATCCCAATCGTGAAGCACAGGGGTGGCAGCATCATGTTGTGGGGGTGCTTTGCTGCAGGCGGGACTGGTGCACTTCACAAAATAGATGGCATCATGAGAATAGAAAATTATGTGGCTTATTGAAGCAACATCTCAAGACATCAGTCAGGAAGTTAAAGCTTGGTCGCAAATGGGTCTTCCAAATGGACAATGACCCCAAGCAAACTTCCAACGTTGTGGCAAAATGGCTTAAGAACAACAAAGTCAAAGTATTGGAGTGGCCATCACAAAGCCCTGACCTCAGTCCTATAGAAAATGTGTGGACAGAACTGAAAAAGCATGTGCAAGCAAGGAGGCCTACAAACCTGACTCCGTTATACCAGCTCTGTCAGGAGGAATGGGCCAAAATTCACCCAAATTATTGTGGGAAGCTTGTGGAAGGCTACCTGAAACGTATGACCCAAGTTTAACAATTTAAAGGCAATGCTCCAAATACTAATTGAGAGTATGTAAACTTCTGACCCACTGGGATTGTGAATAAAGAAATACATTCTGAAATAAATAATTCTCTCTACTATTATTCTGACATTTCACATTCTTAAAATAAAATAGTGATCCTAACTGACCTAAGACAGGGAATTTTTACTAGGATTAAATGTCAGGAGATGTGAAAAACTGAGTTGAAATGTATTTGGCTAAGGTGTATGTAAACTTCCGACTTTAACTGTATGACTGCCTTTTAAGAAAAAAAGAAATTTTACAATAAATTGAATACATAAATTCCCACTAAATTCCCAGAACTCCATTCATTTTTTCTCTGCGCCAGTAAAATGTTTTATGTGCTATAATTAAGTCAATATCTGATGTATTATAAAAATGTAAAAAGTTTGGAGTATTTTCATCCATTGTCCAACTGTCGCATTTATTCAAATAGTTTTTATGACCGTTGCTATTGTGAGTGTGTGTTCTTTTGTTTATGCTGCTGCAGTTCTGAAGGAGATGGAATGACTTGACGCGATAGAGGTTATGCAAAAATCTACCTGTGCAAAGATATTCAGGATGCCCACTTTACAAACAACACAGTGACAGGATGGCATGCACACAAATACATATTATACATTAGTCTGTCATGAAAAGCAGAGTTCCTGCTGTGTCGGAAATCACTTTTTAGGTCTCAGATTTTAATATATTGAAAGGAAGTCCAAGAACATCTGGGTTCTGATGAATGCACTCATTCTGAATGCATGACAACGGAAAATAATAT
The DNA here is from genome assembly GCF_901001165.1 of Salmo trutta. Taxonomy (NCBI): domain Eukaryota; kingdom Metazoa; phylum Chordata; class Actinopteri; order Salmoniformes; family Salmonidae; genus Salmo; species Salmo trutta. The sequence continues at coordinate 40,142,546 of NC_042960.1, read as the reverse complement.
TATGTACAAAAGATAGCGAAGAGGAAAGGGTTTTTCTTTCATAAAAATATACAGTACATGAACAATGGTAGTACTGTCATACAGTCAGGCTTTGTCAATAAGGCTGAATATTGGATCTGTTATGCAATCATTGAGTCATGACATTCTGAGATGGGGAGTGGGTGGAAATTGCCTTGGCTCTGAGTGGGATTGAAGCTTTTAAATTACTATGGGTTATTTAGGCTGGGATTTAATTGACATTCGCACTGCAGAAACTGTTCACACACATACATACAGCAAATAGGTACACAAATGCAAAACCACACACAGAAGTGCATGCACACGTGCACAACATGCGCCCCCCCTCAAAACAACAAATTCATTACTCGAAATTCATACTATACCAAATGACTCTGTAGCCAAAATATCAACATTTACAGGCCTATTTATTTTCTGCAAAAACTTTACGTTATGACTGTAGCTGCTGTTCCCTGGAGAAGGGAAACGAGGTACAATCGATTATGGGGAGTCACACTCTTGTGATTTTGGTTAATGGATCTACAATCACACCTGACAAGGCCAATAAAATGTGTGCCTCACTGGAAGCCCCGCCTTCCACAGATGACAAGTGTGAGGCTCGGATGAATTCCTTCAATTAAATGCCACTCAGCACTGAGTACAGGAACGGGTGGTACAGAGCCAAACAGGTATGGTACCTTGTTTCCCTCTTTCAGGGAACAGTAGTTATAGTCATAACGTTACATTCCAATTTCAGTCAGTCAACTTCGGGGAAATATAATCACGTTCCAAGACAACCCCAACTGATGCTAAATGAAACGGTCCATGGCAGACCACCCAGACCTGACCCCGCCAGATGCAGAAGTCTGGGTATTGCCAACACGGCGAGTTGCCTAGTGACTTTCCCCTGTCCTAGCGGAAAGCACACTGGGAGTAGTGACATCCAAGCGATAATACCTCACAAAAGAGTGTGGTGATGCCCAACTCGCCGCAGCACAAATATCTCCTATAGTTTACCCTTTAACTGAAAGTTATCTGGTTCGAATCCACAAGCTGACTAGGTGAAAAGTCTGTTGATGTGCCCTTCAGCAAGGCACATATCCAGAACGACTTACAGGAGCAATTACGGTTAAGAGTGTCTGCTAACTTACTAAAATGTAGATGTTGCTCTTCAGAAGCAAGAGGAGGCAGAAAGGGAAATAGCTCAAATGCTAAGGACCTGTAAGACATCGGCCGCATTGTCACATTAAAGTCGCCTGGGGTGAACTGAGTACAGGAAAGGTATACATATAACACATGGTTTCGTAGGAGAGGCTCTTCAGATCCACCAACTCCAGAGGCTCAAAGGGGGCCGCACACAGTGCCTCCAAAACCAGTGCCACAATCGGATTAGAGACCGGTCTGACACGATGTACACCTTTCAGGAATTCCACAACCAGGGGGTGGGCCCTGCTGAGGCTATGTCAATTCCTACATGACACGCTGGGATAGCGATCATGTACACTTTTAACATGGAGAATGCCCACCTCTGATCAAAAATCTCCTGTATGAACAGAAGGATGTCATTTACAGAGCACTGAAAAGGAACAAGTCCTTTATCTTTGCACCACAGCTCAAATACTTGCCACATATGCATACAGCCTTGTCGTGGAGTGTGGAGTAGCGGGGGGAATATCCATAGGGGGAAGGGGAGGAGGTAGCTGACTAGTGGTGGCTATTCAGCAGCCTGATGGTCTGAGGGTAGAAACTATTGGTTAGTATTTCAGTTTTTGCCATGATGCTCCTGTACTGCCTGCGTCTAAGTGATTGGAGAGGGGAGAACAGGGCATGGCTTGGGTGGCTGGGGTTCGATTATCTTCTTGGCCTTCCAGCGACACCTGGTGTTGTACGTGTCCTGTAGGTGAGGCAGTGTGCACCAAATGGTGCGTTCGGCTGCATGTATCACCGGCTGAAGAGCCTTGCGGTCCGCGGCGGTGGAGTTGCCGTACCAGGCTATGATGCAGCCTGAAAGTATGCTCTTGTTGGCGCTCCTGTAGGGCCCTTGGGGACAGGGTGCATTTCTTCAGTATCCTGTGGTTGAAGAGTCACTGTCATGCCTTCTTCACTACGGTGTACATGTGGTTAGACCATTTCAGCTTCTCTGAGATGTGTACGCAGAGGAATTTAAAGTTATTGACCGTAGCCACGGTGGCCCCGTTGAGGAGGATGGGGGCGTGTCCAGTCTGGTTCCTCCTGAAGTCCACAATTAGATCCTCTGTTTTGCTAACATTGGTCCCGTGTTGCTCAGTTGGTAGAGCATGGTGTTTGCAACACCAGGGTTGTGGGTTCGATTCCCACGGGGGACCAGTACGGGGGAAAAAAATATATTAAAAATAATGGATGAAATGTATGCATTCACTACTGTAAGTCGCTCTGGATAAGAGCGTCTGCTAAATGACTAAAATGTAAATGAGGGAGAGGGTTTTTACCCGGCACCACATCGTCAGAATGCCTGTCTCATCGTTGTTGGTGATTAGGCCTACTACTGTCGTGTCATCTTTATTGATCTGGGTAAGTCATATTTGAACTGTTTAACCAAACTATTGTCCCGGTCACCTTGCCCTGTTGATAAGCTGCAGCTCTCTCTTTCAGTTTTCCAACAAGGCTGCTAGCCATACACAGTATTTGATTGGGGTACGTTTTGAAAGATACTTTTGGAATCATGTCATCTATCCATGTTTTTATGAATCCGGTGACTGAGTCGCAATATTCGTTGACATCATCTCCAGAGGAAACCTTGAACATATTGCAGTCCATGTGATCAAAACAGTCATGGAGCGTTAATGCTGATTAGTCGCTGTACAGACCTGATCACCGGAACTTCCCTCGAGTCTGTTTGTAGGCAGGGAGAAGGATAGAGACATGGTCAGATTTTCAGAAAGGAGGCCTTATGCCCGTGTCAAAAAGGCGTGAATCAGTGGTCAAGAGTTGAATTTCCGCGAGTTAGACAGTTGTGTTGGTATGAATTTGGAAGCACGGTTCTCAAATTACTTTTGTTAAATTCCTCTGCAACAATGAAAGTTGCCTCCGGGAATGCAGTCTCCAGCTTGTTCAGGGTCATATCAAGATCTTTGAGAGTCTTTTTGGTTTCAGCTTGGGGTGGAATGTACACAGCCATGGTGATAATCCCGGTGAACTCTCTCGGAAGGTAAAAAGGACGACATTTTATGACCAAGTATTCCAAGTCGGCAGAGAAGAAACTCGCAAGTTCCTGTACATTTCCCCCGTCGCACCATGTGTTGTTGGTCATAAAGCAGAGTACACCACCCTTGCTCTTGCCAGAGAGAGCCCTCTTCCTATCCGCTCGAAAAACTGTAAAACCCACTGGTTGTATATAATCCGTCTGGATGTCGGAGGAAAGCAAACTCACAGAAAAACATATGTATGTTGCAGGATCTGATGTCCCTCTGGAAGGAGATCCTCGCTCTGAGTTCGTCAGGTGTGTTCATTAATGATTGAACATTGGCGAGTAGTATGCTCAGTAATGGAAGATGGGTCGCCCGGCGTCTTAATCTCATTAAGACCCTGCTATGTCTGCTTCTCCATCGGCGACTTCGCTTCCTACCTTCCGGGAGGACTCCCAAGAAGATCGCCTCCTTGCCGAAGGAGGTCAGTGGACGGTGAGTACCCAGTGATTCGTATTCCAAAAGTTCTACCCGGGTATGTGAAGTAATGCACATAAACTGATTAAGAGCATTTTTTGAAAAACACTAGAAGTAAGAAATCTGCAATGTTTTATTGGAGCTAGAGGCAAGGCGGTGTCTGTCGGCGCCAGTCTAGGGTCCCTGCCTAAAAGGGGAATGATCTCCGGGAACCAAGGCTGCCTGGGCCAACGGGGAGCCACAAGAATAAATGGTAAGCCCAGGTCCCTGGCTAGCAGGGTCTGCAGCACTTGTTAGCTAGTCTGGGCTCTAAAGACTGGATCATTGCGGTGGGACCCAGATCTGGGAATAGAGGCAAGTGGTGCTTAACCAAGGTCCCTTATCAAGAAAAACAGACATTTTCTCAATGCGAAATTATCTGTCAGTCCTGCCAAAAAATTCCCATACCTGGAAGATCACCCACGGGTGTACCCTCCACTCCTGAGAGAGAGGGTCCCGATGGATAAAATATCTGCTTCCGAGTTGAGGCAACCAGGGACATGCGTTGCCAAAAGCAATACCATGTAGTGAGGGGAAACCAAGGCTTTCTGAAGGCGCTTTTACCAAATTGTGCCAAAAAAATATTTAATTACTTGGAGCTTCATTATCTGTTCAGTGCTCATTAGTGACATCTGCTGGTCAGCAATAAATAGCAGTTTGTGATTATCAGCCAGTTTTTCTTTCTCCCCTGTTTTCATCAAAACTCTGTGGTGCAGCGGTAAGTCTTTGGCTTTAGTAGCCTATAATAAGTTGGAATACCAAGTTTGTGTCTTACATCATGCTTCTCTTTTTTGCCTTCATGTTCAAACGGAATCTATGGATTGCCTGCTCTCTGGAGAAGGGAGGCTATTTCCTCCCTCAAAACGGGTGCCGAGGCCTTGGGAACAGTCGACGTGATGATGCTTCAGAAGCGTGGGGGATGCACAACAAATTGTAGCCTGTACCCTGACGTCATTGTTCTCATGGTCCAGGGTGACACTGGGCGTGCACACCGTTGGCCGGAGCAGACAGCGAGCCCCCCCGTGAAGTGCAATCTGAAGGGGCGGGACACCACCTTTTTTTATCAGTACAAAACATACACATACAAACGACAACATACAGATGCACACAAACATCAGCAACATCACACCGGACCAGACGCACCTACTCACAGCCCCATTTCCAGCCCCCGCATCACTCTTCGCCACATGGCCTCAAACTGCACCATTTTGTTTCTCTTCGTTTCCACCATTCTTGACAACCGTGCATCTGAAGCTCGAAATGAAAGCCATGACATCCTTTTCTGGAATTTTCCAAGATGTTTAAAGGCACAGTCAACTTAGTGTATGTTAACGTCTGACCCACTGGAATTGTGATACAGTGAATTATAAGTGAAATAATCTGTCTAAACAACTGTTGAAAAAATGACTTGTGTCATGCACAAAGTAGATGTCCTAACCGACTCGCCAAAACAATAGTTTGTTAACAAGAAATTTGTGGAGTGGTTGAAAAACAAGTTAATGACTCCAACCTAAGTGTATGTACATTTCTGACTTCAACTGTAGTACCCTGTTTGCCATAACAACAGTATTGTGTGCTCCTCATCGGACAAATCCAACCAAAGGATTTGAAGATAAATGGGGTTGCCATAGTGCCAGGGAAACACTAGTAAGCTTCATACACCGAAAGTTATGAATGCTAGCTGATGTTAGCCAGGAGGTTTTTTAGTCTAAGCAAGGCTAGCTAGCATCTTTGACCGCAGCATAGTCTGTTTAGAATAACCAAGCAACTTAACTCTACACATACTAAACAAAAGAGCTAACCAAGCAACTCCATCGTGGGGAGGCAGGAATAGCTGGTAGTAGCTAGCTCGCCGAGCATGCTCTGCCGTGCTTGTTAGCTTGTCGGGTCTCAAAAGTCTACATAGGAATGGACCCAGACCTGGGAAGAGAGGCAAGTGGTGCTTAACCAAGGCAGACACAGGTGGCGGGGGCGGGATACCCTCCCGTAACCTGCAACAGAGTGCACAGGAGCCGGAAGACCGTAGACGCGACCAGCAACCCAAACCATCTTTGGGTCCCAAAGCTCAGACTCAGCCGAGACACGGGCACCTGGGAGAGGAAGTCATTATCGAAACCGCAAAGCCCCTTAAAGAATGTTACATGACTGCCAAGAGAACCTGCGCTGCAGACTAGTAGGGGGAACAGTGCCAGCCGCCCCCTAGTATCACACAAACTGATTCGAGCGAGGGCAGCCTGAGCATGCACTGAGCCGAAACATATGCATGGTCGCGAACCCGAACCTAGTTTGTTAGCCTTCGTCGTTTCGGTGGAGTTAGCCATCATACTTATTGCTATAGCCAGGCTGCAGTAGGGAGAGAGAGATATAGAAATTGCATAATATATGCAGCTGCTCTTGCTTTTCACGGGAGTGGCGCATGTAGCCTGTTGTGGACCTATCATAAGTCATCAAAGCAGCAATAGGCTACAGGCATAGAGCCTCTGTGTGTGGCAGAAGTTAGGATATCTAGTCAAAAGAAGATGGAATTTATGGAATTCAAAGTTACAGGCGAAGAATAGGCTACAACAACCAAGAGCTAACAGGTCGTTTTTGTTGTTTGTAACTGTGTAGGACGAGAAAGCGCATGCAGCCTCAATTATCCTAGCCAACTAGCTTCTCCCGGTTTGATGCAGTTAATACAGGTACAACTTGATTATATTGGATGATAAATAACCTAGCTATGGCAGTTATTGGTCTACTATATTGTGCGAGTCAGCTTGGTTGGTTGCTGTCTCGCCCTCCTCCTTGCACCCTGTGTCACACACTCACAGTAGCCTACATACACACCACGGCCCCTGCTAAAGCATCACCATTTTCTACCTCTCCTTTGCGCTTTATCAGCTCGAGTTAATAAGGTTTCTGCTGCTTTCCTCACTTGGATCAGGCCTCTATATTTAAAAAATGATGCATATTGGGTCTGGAATGGAAAGGCCCAGGTCCATTTCGGAACAGGTCCAACTTTTTTGACCCATAAAGGCCTCTACCCCCATAGTATGTTTTACCGAAGTTGACTGACTGAAAGGGAACACACTCACTCATGACACGACGTAAACAAGCAACCGCAAGTTATTCCTTGGCCTTTTAACTTGAAATGACTAGAGACAATTGACTTTGGGAAAAAAGTGGCTATCAGCTAAACAAACTTGTTTTTACTTGATTATAGTTTGTTCTGCTACTGAGATCTGCCCCCTTCTCTGTCCTTAATGGTGCAAGACAAACATGACCGATGCATACAACAACAAAAATTGCCAATTAGCTACCTAGCAGTATTCAAACTCTCTGCCCGGCACCCGTAGCCACACTGCATGCAGCAGACGAGCTGTAAGGGTACATTTTCATATGAGGGCAAAAGAGCAGGTGCTCGGGCACAGGTTGACCCCTATCTGTACACACAGATATTCTCTAATCAATTAATTTGTGTCTCTCTTGCTATACTGTCAGTGTTTTCACACTGGTAAAACAGAATGGAATGTCTGAGTAGAGCCGTGGCTAAACGGTCAGTTTTGAACACTGCCAACTCAGTAATTTCCAGCTATGTATTGTCACAATTTTATTTTGCTAGATGTGTCCAGTCCTGATGACTACTGTACAACACTTAACATGATCCCAGTGGTAAAGATAGTTAATCAATACTGGATCTGTCCTCTTAGAAAATGCAGATGCTCTAAGTTCTAAATCAATAGTCCTGTGTCATCACCTCTAATTTCAATCAGATGGCTGAGATATGACGCTTGGCAGGTCTCTGGGGGATAGTGAATGTCTGGGCTGCATCTCAATAGTCTAAAACTTTTTCCTTTCCTCATCTCCTTTTCTTAATCTCCTTTCCTGTGGACAGGTGCTGGATAGGTGAATGCAAAGTTGAGGTGAGCCACTTCAAACTTTTGACATTCACCCTTTGTTCTGATTTCTTAGTAGAAGTATCCTTATCGGTAAACAGCACTCCACTGTGACTACACCCTATGCGCTCTCTTTGGGCTCGTCTCTGTGTTAAAATGTGTTTTGTGTGAGTCAACCAAGTGTTGACAGGGGTCAGGACCTGTTCTACCTCCATCATACCTCTCTGCCCTACTCTCTGTCTCCTTGGAGGTCTGATGGACAGCTCTGAGAGTGGTGAGCTGGAACCCCACCAACCAGGTACTGATTTATTTTCAATGTTTTTTTTCTTCTGATTGTGTGTGTTTGGGTTGATGTGTGTGTGTGTGTGTGTGTGTGTGTATGTGCATGCATGCATGCATGTGTGGCTGCATACATGTTTGTCTCTCTGTGTGCTTGTATTTACTATTATTCTCATATTCTCTCTAAGACATGTCTTTGAAAAGTCCATTGTGAGTCTGCACATACTGAAGGTCAATGAATGAGAAAAGCTGAGATGGTCTATGTGATTTTCTTGAAAACTTATGCTATATATATATATATATATCTCAGTCACATCAATGTCTGCTCTCCTGTTGGTTCTTTCCCTGTAATGCCAACTCACAACTTCCAGTAAGTTCCAATAAAGCAAACACCAGCTAATGTATCCTGTGCTAATAATTGGGAACCATACAGTATGTATGGTTCCCAATTTTCATTTCCAGATGCCAGAGACTTATCGGTGCGGTACAGTTGGTGTGTGGTGGAATGATGGCAGTAATCATAGAGCTAAATGACGTGAGACAGTGGGCGTGATACCTTTGTTTACATCCTCAATACAACACTAAGCCGTTCTCAGAGAGAGGGAGCTGACAGGGTTAGGCCTGTAAGTCTCAACCAACTATGTTGAACACTGGGCACTGATTCAAAACCAGCTGGAGATAATCACTGTTTCTCAATGATAGTCGGCCCCCATCGCATCTCAGAAATACATGACTTACAGAGGGATACACAAGATCTACACTACAGCCTCCAGATGAACGCTGAGGATGTCCTGTGGTTTTCTTTATTTAAGAGCTTCTAAGCCGCCACTGCAACACAACAGGAAACAGGACAAACATTAGATGATGACAATCCTGTTTCGGTATTGAAGTGCAAACCTAATTTGTTCTTCTGAAAACTGACCATCTAGCAAGAGAACAATAACTGAAAAGTGGGGGTGTAAGCTGTGAGCTGTGATTGGTCAACTAATGACCAAACGGGTCTCAGAGAGCTCTGTGTCTGTTGATGAATGTTGTTTAGTATTTCAGCTACATGACAACACTGCTCTGGGGTCAGGTATTGATTTGTATTGCCTTGGCATCCAGTGCCAGTGTTTTTGATATTCCTTTCTTATCCATATTTGTTGACACTTTCTCTATTTCAAAAATCCCAAGGCTTGGCGGGATCTGTCCAGCATTGATCTGTTTGATCTCCGGCAGCTTCAGTCATACAGGACAATTTGTTATCCACTTTGTTGACTGTTGCTGTAAGCTTACTTCAACGTCCGCAGCCCATGGGCGATATTGGCAATCATTTAGAGGCATTACAGAATTAACTAGGGCCAATTGATATAGATGGTGATAGACTTGCTCCTTGTCTTGGCATACAATGTATTTCCTTTTCAATGAGATTAGCTGACCTTTTTTCACTTAAACTGATTGTATTGATACATATTTTGTAATCAACACCCATCTGTGTGTGCAGGGAAGAGCTCCAGAATTCCATCTCATCTGCAGCCACTCTATACCAAGTTAAATGGGGGGATCATTCATGCTCAACCGATGATACAATATTTCAGAGGGCTCTGTAATTTAATTTTGTTAGAACTGGAAAATGAACAAATATTTGGTTAACATCCAAAATTTAATTAGGACTAATGTAAATTATATTTCTTACACATTTCATATAGATAATTAGATTGAAGCAACAGTATTAGTCTGTATTAGTCCCGCCAAATGTATAACCAGATTAGAGACACATATTTCCCTCAGATTACACAGACCCACAAAGAATTTGAAAACATATCCAATTTTGATAAACTCCAATATCTTTTGGGTGAAATACAACAGTGTGCCATCACAGCAGCAAGATTTGTGATCTGTTGCCAAAAGAAAAGATTAACCAGTGAAGAACAAATACCATTTCCCTTTTGTACATTGTTATAACACTGTACCTAGCCATAATGACATTTGAAATGTCTATATTCCTCTGAAACTTTTGTGATTGTAATGTTTACTGTTCATTTTTGATTGTTTATTATCCATTTCACTTGCTTTGGCAATGTAAACATATGTTTCCAATAAAGTCCTTTAAAATTTAATTAAGACCCAGACAGAGAGACCGAGCGAGAGAGACAGAGCTCATGAGCAGATGAGCTCCTGATTTTTCCAGCAATTATTTACAAAAAGATAGATTTAGAGTTCGATAAACTTAGATTTTTTTCACAAGGACATACTGTTTATAGGATACTACACAAACTTTACTCCAAACCTACAACCCGATTTTGGACAAAATTACTTAGAAAGATTCCTACTACCAAGGACTATCCAGCAAATGTTCTGGCAAATCAATACCCAACATATGAAGCACAACAGAAAACTGAAAATATTTTCCAACCTGGAACTGAGTGATTAATGTTCAGTCTGAAGCTACTTCTAAATCCAAGAAGGAAAATACATTACAATAATCTTTAGATATAGGTTTTTATGAAGATGGAATGCTAAGTTATGGCTACCAAGCTTGTTAGGACAGAACAGACCCGGCTGAAACTTCAATTTGCACCGATGTGTGAAGTTAAAGGTGTGAAAGCCCTGGGGCCCAACAATGTCAGAGTTTCACAGCCTCCATCCCACCCAAATGCATAGGCCACTTTGGCTCCCTGCTCCATGGCTTCCCCCTGTGCAGAGGTCATCACAGTACAGTAGCCCTTGAATGTAAAAAATGAGAAGGCACGGAAAGCGTACAAAAATAAGCTCCTCGTGGACATTTCAGAGACACTTTTTGCTGAGTGCTTCAACAATTGGAACGTAAGCAACTTCATCTTCCACACAGACCAACCCCTATCATGGCACAGTGCTATATTGACACACTACCCCTCTGTCAAGAGAGGGGGTGTTAGCGATGGGTGGAAACTCAGGATACTAGACAACAAGGACTCTGAGACAAACCTGTACAAGTTTGGAACAGTATTAGTACAGGGCAACTGCAAACAGCTTCAGCAGGACACAGAATCAAAGAGGGTTCACAGCAGGAGAAGTTCTCTGTTGGTGATGACTCCCCTACCCCAAGTGAGTCAGAACATACCCCCTCAAAAAGCCCTGCAGACAAACAACCCCAAGTGGAGTTACCCCCCCCCCAGCACAGAGCAAGACCCCCTCATTGAAATGAGGGATAAATTAACCCAGCTGGAGGTAAGGTAGGTGGAGCTCAAAAAGCAGGTCAACACACTCCAGTCAGCACAGACCCAGACAACAGTCCAGCACATCAACACGTCCTCAATCAGATCCGTAAACCTGGAGGGGGAGAGAGACATGTCTGCACTCTGTCACTGTGGTTAGACAAACTTCAACAGGAAAAAGAGGATTGGAAGGAGGAGGCCCACTGGCAGGAGAAGTTGAGAGCACTAGATGAGGAGGTGAGATTGCTGAAGGAGTAGGCGAGAAAGCTGAAGTGCGACAGAGAACCACCCATGAGACAATTGGCACCCGCAGAGAAGCAAGCAGAAGAGCGCGCGTCAGATCCTGACCATAGCCGACAGCGTCGCAGAACAGCTCACCCCAGATCCTGACCACAGCCTCGACATCACAGCAGGGCATATAAATGAAGAACCACCAACCCAGGAGACCCCCTCCTAACACCCCCCTGTCAACCCCCCCACACACCAGCTGAATTCACACAAAAGCCACAGATTGTACTCCTTATGAACTCAAATGAGAAATACTAGAAGAAAATACACTTTTTTCCAAACACACAGTGGCTAGACTCTGCTGTCCAAACTCCCAGCTTGCCCCTAAGACCTGCTGTCTGTGGACCAACTAAGGTCACCCAGCCACATAATAATTCACACAGGCACAAATGACCTGAGAGCACAGCAGGAAAGGGTGGCCACAACACTCAAACTTCTTCCACTTTCCTCAACTCACAGGTGGTTTTCTCCACCCTGCAACCATGAAAATACTTCCACCCTGCTACCATACAGTGGGTAAACACAAGCATTTCCCGTGACTTTGCCTCAAAACCTAACATCTACCTAGCCCACTACTCCACCCTGGAATTGGACAACCTTTGTGATCAGGTCCACCTCTACAAGGCAGCAGTGCCCACCTTCGCCAGGAATCTAATGGGTATTGCCCTCAACATTTGTATATGTATAGGACCGCCAAAGGAAAGGAAGACCCAGAATTACCTCTGCTGCAGAGGATAATCGGCAATTAACTGCACTTCAGATTGCAGCCCAAATAAAATTCTTCACAGAGTTCAAGTAACAGACATAGCTCAAAGAAACCACTACTAAAGGACACCAATAAGAAAAAGAGACTTGCTTGAACCAAGAAACGCAAGCAATCGACATTTATACTGGTGGAAATCCGTTCTTTGGTCTGATGAGTCCAAAATTTGAGATCTTTAGTTCTAACCGCCATGTCTTTGTGACACGGAACCCAAACCATCTGCACACATGCGCCATCGTACGCCATCGTGCATAAATGTATTTTGTACCCCCACACCAAATGCGATCACAACATGCAGGTTAAAATATCGAAACAAACTTTGAACCAATTATATTAATTTGGGGACAGGTCGAAAAGCATTAAACATTTATGGCAATTTAGCTAGCTAGCTTGCACTTTCTAGCTAATTTGTCCTATTTAGCTAGCCTTCTGTTGCTAGCTCATTTGTCCTGGGATATAAACATTGAGTTGTTATTTTACCTGAAATGCAGAAGGTCCTCAACTCCACCAATTAATCCACACAAAACGGTCAACCGAATAATTTCTAGTCATCTCTCCTCCTGTCACAGTTGTCGTCGGTGAAGGAGGACCAAAACGCAGCAGGTATGTGCAGGCTCATCTTGACTTTTATTAACTATCAAAATGAACACCAAAATAACAAACAGAAATACGATTGACAAAAAACAGTCTGGTAAGGCACAAGGCTAAACACAGAACAATCTCCCACAAAATACAAGACAAACACACCCAACTAATATAGGACTTCCAATCAAAGGCAACACCAAACAGCTGCCTTCAATTGGAAGTCCAACCCCAATTAACTCAACATAGAACCACACACACTAGACTAAACATAGAAATACATGAAAACCAAACAGTGCCCAAAAACCCCGGAATACTTATTCAAACACCCTTTTAACAAACACACCACCCTGAACCACATAAAACAAATACCCTCTGCCACGTCCTGACCAAACTACAATACTAATTAACCCTTATACTGGCCAGGACATGACACCTCCTTCCAGGCTTTTTCTTCTCTGGACTTGATATTGCGGTTGGCAACTTTCATAAATTAGGTGCATTACCGCCACTGACCTCGTTCGTCTTTCAGTCACCCACGTGGGTATAACCAATGAGGAGATGGCATGTGGGTACCTGCTTCTATAAACCAATGAGGAGATGTGAGAGGCAGGACTTGCAGTGCGATCTGCATCACAAATACAACTGACTTCTATTTTAGCCCTTGGCAATGCAGATGTTCGTTGGCGCGCGCGAGCAGTGTGGGTGCAATAATTGAATAATATACATTTCTTCATTTTGCAATGCTCGCGCTAGTGGTGTTTTCAGCCTGTTAGACGCAGAGTAGGTGAACGGATGATCTCCGCATGTGTATTTGTATTTATTATGGATCCCCATTAGCTGCTGCCAAGGGGCCTAGACAGCTGCCCTGGGGAATTCCTGATTGTACCTGGATTATGTTGGAGAGGCTTCCATTAAAGAACACCCTCTGTGTTCTGTTAGACAGTTAACTCTTTATCCACAATATAGCAGGGGGTGTAAAGGCATACATTTCTCCAGCAGCAGATTATGATCGATAATGTCAAAAGCCGCACTCAAGTCTAACAAAAAAGCCCCCCCAATCTTTTTATCATCACTTTCTCTCAGCCAATCATCAGTCATTTGTGTAAGTGCTGCACTTGTTGAATGTCCTTCCGTATACACTATAGGGCTCCCGAGTAGTGCAGCGGTCTAAGGCACTGCATCTCAGTGCTAGAGGCGTCACTACAGATCCTAGTTTGATTCCAGGCTGTATCACAACCGGCCATGATTGGGAGTACCAACATATTTTTTTTACCTCTTCTACACTTACTTTACGGAATTCAAAATTACATTTTGGTCAGATATACTTAGATGTGTGGTGTCAGCGTTTGTTGCTGGCATGTCATGCCTAAGTCATTTAAGGTCCTCCAAAGCTTTTTACTATAATTGTTTGTCATTTATCTTTGTTTCATAGTGTAGTTTCGTCCGCTTTTTATTCAGTTTAGTCACATGATTTCTCAATATGCAATACGTTTGTCAATCGGTTGTGCAGCCAGACTTATTTGTCATTCCTTTTGCCTCATCCTTCTCAACCATACACTTTTTCAACTCCTCATCAATCCATGGGGATTTAATAGTAACTGGAATAAGCAACTTTATAAATGTGTCAAGTGCAGTGCCTGCTCCTCATTACACACCACGGGTGAAATATGCTTTACATCAACAACATGGAATCACTCCAAAACCTATTGTATGACTTATACACTATATTAGGTCCAGCCTTAGGAACTTTGGTTTTCCTAGATATGGCTACCATATTGTGATCACTACACCCAATGGATCTGGATACTGATTTCAAGCAAATTTCTGCAGAATTAGTGAAGATGTGATTAATACATTTTGATGATTTCAGTCCTGTGCTGTTTGTAACTACCCTGGTAGGTTGACTGATAACCTGAACCAGGTTGCAGGCAGTGGTTACAGTTTGAAGCTTTTTCATGAGTGGGCAGCTTGATGAAAGCCAGCCAATATTTAAAATCACCCAGAAAATGTACCTCTCTGTTGATATCACATACATAATCAAGCATTTCACACGTTATCCAGATATTGACTGTTAGCACTTGGTGGTCTATAGCAGCTTCCCACCAGAATGGGCTTTAGGTGAGGCATATCAACCTGTAGCCATATTACTTCAAAAGTATTTAACATGAGATCCTCTTTAATCTTTATAAGGACAAGGTTATGAATATAAACAGTAACACCTCCACTGTGGGCATTTGTATTTTTTCTGTAAATGTTATGAACTTATATTGCTACCACTGTATCAAAGGTGTTATCTAAGTGAGTTTCAGAGATAGTAACAGATGACATTCATATTCTGACAAAAAAATATTGATTTCATGAACCTTGTTTCTTAAGCTACAAATGTTAATGTGGGCTATTTTGAAAACTTTTCTTCTGGGATGCATACTTGTTTTTATTGCTTTACTGGGAAGCTACCCAAAATCACATCTGGCGAGGAGCGTGAGGAAATCCATCCACTCCCACGCTTCACAAGATTCGGAGAACGCTTTATGGATGAGCGAGAGGCAGGATGAAAGTCATACACAGGCCCAGGCCGTGAGCCTGCAAACAAGCCCAAACCCCACTCTTGCAACAGCCCAAGCCAATAGCATGTATCAGATGCTCAGCAGGTTATGCGCACACCTACTTGTCTGAGGCCAAACCACACAACTAACAACATTGGACACTTTATGGAACACAAAGCCTGAGGTCCTGCCTTCAGCCTATGGAGCAGGAACCCGGACATCACCAAAGAAAGTGGAAATATAGACATTGTTATTCTACAAGAAAAATGGTGTAGAGGAGACAGTTGCTCTCTAGGTTACAGAGAGCTGGTACTCCCATCCACCAAACTACCAGGAGTGAAACAGGGAAGGGACTCGGAGGGGGATATTCTAATCTGTTATATATTAGACCTAACCCACACTATTAAATCGATCAAAATCAAGAGCATTTTACATCAGGTTAGAAATTAATTTCCTTATTTATCTCAACAGAGGAAAATGTCCTCCTGTTTGGTACCTACAGTTGAAGTCGGAAGTTTACATACACTTAGGTTGGAATCATTAAAACTCATTTTTTCAACCACTCCAATAATTTCTTGCTAACAAACTATAGTTTTGGCAAGTCGGTTAGGACATCTACTTTGTGAATGACACAAGTCATTTTTCCAACAATTGTTTACAGACAGATTATTTAACTTATAATTCACTGTATCACAATTCCAGTGGGTCAGAAGTTTACATACACTAAGTTGACTGTGCCTTTAAACAGCTTGGAAAAATCCAGAAAAGGATGTCATGACTTTAGAAGCTTCTGATAGGCTAATTGACATAATTTGAGTCAATTGGAGGTGTACCTGTGGATGTATTTCAAGGCCTACCTTCAAACTCAGTGCCTCTTTGCTTGACATCATGGGAAAATCAAAAGAAATCAGCAAAGACCTCAAAAAAAATGTTGTAGACCTCCACAAGTCAGGATCTTCCTTGGGAGCAATTTCCAAATGCCTGAAGGTACCACGTTCATCTGTACAAACAATAGTACGCAAGAATAAACATAATCGGACCACGCAGCCGTCATACCGCTCAGGAAGGATACGCGTTCTGTCTCCTAGAGATGAACGTACTTTGGTGTGAAAAGGGCATATCAATCCCAGAACAACAGCAAAGGACCTTGTGAAGATGCTGGAGGAAACACAGTAAAACGAGTCCTATATTGACATAACCTGAAAGGCAGCTCAGCAAGGAAGAAGCCAATGCTCCAAAACCACCATGAAAAAGCCAGACTACGGTTTGCAACTGCACATGGGGACAAAGATCGTACTTTTTGGAGAAACATCCTCTGATCTGATGAAACAAAATAGAACTGTTTTGCCATAATGACCATCGTTATGTTTGAAGGAAAAAGGGGGAGGGTTGCAAGCCGAAGAACACCATCACAACCGTGAAGCACGGGGGTGGCAGCATCATGTTTTGGGGGTACTTTGCTGCAGGAGGGACTGGTGCACTTCACAAAATAGATGGCATCATGAGGTAGGAAAATGATGTAGATATATTGAAGCAACATCTCAAGACATCAGTCAGGAAGTTAAAGCTTGGTCGCAAATGGGTCTTCCAAATGGACAATGACCCCAAGCATACTTCTAAAGTTGTGACAAAATGGCTTAAGAACAACAAAGTCAAAGTATTGGACTGGCTGTCACAAAGCCCTGACCTCAATCCCATAGAAAATGTGTGGGTAGAACTGAAAGTGTGTTGGAGCAAGAAGGCCTACAAACCTGACTCAGTTACACCAGCTCTGTCAGGAGGAATGGGCCAAAATTCACCCAACTTATTGTGGGAAGCTTGTGGAAGGCTACCTGAAACGTTTGACCCAAGTTTAACAATTTAAAGGCAATGCTCCAAATAGTAATTTAGAGTATGTAAACTTCTGACCCACTGGGAATGTGATGAAAGAAATAAAAGCTGAAATAAATCATTCTCTCTAGTTTTATTCTGACATTTCACATTCTTAAAATAAAGTAGTGATCCTAACTGATCTAAGACAGAGATATTGTCTAGGATTAAATGACAGGAATTGTTAAAAACTGAGTTTAAATGTATTTGGCTAAGGTGTATGTAAACTTCCGACTTCAAGTGTATATCCCCCTATAGAAGTCCCGTACTTTCATGAAGACAGGTTCTCCATCCTGGAGGAGGAGCTCAATAATTTCCAGGAACATGTACTAGTCTGTGGTGACCTAAACGCCAGAACTGAACAAAAACCTGAAACCCTCAGCACACAGGAGCACAAACACTTACCTGGAGGTGACAGCATTCCCTCCCCATATGCTCCCTAGACACAACTACGACAACATAAACAACGAAAACGGGTCACAACTCTTGCAGCTCTGTACATAGTCAATGGTAGACTTCGAGGGGACTTCTACGGTAGGTACACCTACAGCTTGTCCCTTGGCAGCAGTACTATAGAATACTTTATCACAGACCTCTATCTAGTCTCTCAGAACGTTCACAGACAGCCCACTGACACCCCTATCAGACCACAGCAAAATCACAGTCTACTTGAACAGAGCAATACTCAACCATGAGGCATCAAAGCCCAACAAACTGCATGCTATTAAGAAATGCTATAGATGGAAGGAAGATAGGTTTCTACACTACCAAAGAACAATTGGCCAAAAACAAATCTAATCCCTCCTAGACAATTTCCTGGTCAAAATGTTTCCGTGCAATAGTCAAATCAAAATAAATTGCATTTGGTACATGCGCCGAATACAACTGTGAAATGCTTACTTACAAGCCCGTAACTAACAATGCAGTTTTAATAAAAAAATATTCAAAATTAGAAAATAGAAAAACAAATAATTAAAAGAGCAACAATAAAAAAAACTGTAACGAGGCTATATACAGGGGGTACCGGTACAGAGTCAATATGCGGGGGGTACAGGTTAGTCAAGGTAATTGAGGTACTATGTACATGTGGGTAGAGGTGACTGTACATAGATAATAAACAGAGAGTAGCAGCAGCGTAAAAATAGTCCAGGTAGCCATTTAAACTTAGCAGTAGAAAGCCTGAACAGTATATTTGACATACCAGCTAACTTATCAAATAAAAAAAATGTAAGCAGAAAACCTAAGAAAATGTACAGCAATGACAAATGGTTTAATGAAGATTGCACAAACCTAAGAAAGAAATTGAGAAACCTATCCAAGCAAAAACACAGAGACCCAGAAACATACGCCTTTACTATGGTGAAACACTAAAACAGTTCAGAAATACACTAAGAAAAATGAAGGTACAGCACATCAGAAAACAGCTCAATGTGACTGAAGAATCCATAGAATCAAGTCAATTCTGAGACAATTGGAAATCAATGAACAAACACGAAGAGCTTGCTATCCAAAATGGAGATGCATGGATAAACCACTTCGCCAACCTTTTCGGCCAAATAACAAAGAACCAAGAGCAAAAACATATACATGACAATTTATATTTTGAATCAGCTATTAAAGACCACCAGAACCGATTGGATTCTCCAAATACATTGAAAGAACTAAGACAAAATACAAATCCTCCAACCCCAAAAGTCCTGTGGTGTTGATGGTAACCTAAATGAAATTATAAAATATACAGACCACAAATTTAAGTTGGCTATACTCAAACTCTTCAATATCCTCAACTCTGGCATTTTCCCCAATATTTGGAACCAACGTCTGATCACCCCAATACACAAGAGAGTAGACGAATGTTTCAAATTTGACCCCAATAATTACTGTTGAATCTGTGTCAACAGTAACCTCATCAACAACAGAGTCCAACATTTCCTCAGTGAAAACAATGTCCTGAGCGAATGTCAAATTGTCTTGTTACCAAAATACTGTATGACAGACCACGTATACACCCTGCACACCCTAATTGACAAACAAACAAAAAAGCTTTTGACTCAATTTGGCATGAAGGCCTGCTGTATAAACTGATGAAAAGTGCGGTGTTGGGGGAAAACGTACAATATTATAAAATCAATGTACACAAACAATAAGTGTTTGGTCACAATGTGCAATAAACTCACAGATTTCTTCCCTCAGGGCCGGGTTTTGAGAAAGGGATGCAGCTTGAGCCCCACCCTCTTCAACATTTATATCAATAAAATTGACGAGGGCACTAGAACAGTGCAGCATCCGGCCTCACCCTACTCTGAAATCAAATGTCAACTGTATGCAGATGATCTGGTGCTTCTGTCGCCAACCAAGGAGGGTCTACAGCATCACCTAGATCTTCTGCACATATTCTGTCAGACTCAGGCCCTGACAGTGAATCTCAGTAAGACAAAATGAATGGTGTTCCAAAAAAGGTCTAGATGCCAGGACCACGAACATAAATTCTATATAGACACTGTTGCCATAGAGCACACAAAGAATTACACATACCTTGGCCTAAACATCAGCACCACAGGTAACTTCCACAAGGCTGTGAACGATCTGAGAGACAAGGCAAAAAGGGCCTTCTATGCCATCAAAAGGAACATAAAATGTGACATCCCAATTAGGATCTGGAAAAAAACACTCCAATCATTTATAAAACCCATTACCAACAAACTGGTGTGATCATTCTACAGTGGTCCCTGGAGCGTACGGTCAAACCGGGTTGACTAGAATGCTTATTTAGAACGTCCAGTTTCGATTGACGCAACAGTCAACATTTGAGCTAGCCACACTGTTTTTTTCACAGTAACATTTTGCACAATCACAGTCCTTACAAAGTTATGTCCTGAATGTGAAGTTTATTTTTGGATGCAATGTTCAGACTTTCACGGAAGTAGCAACAGCATACACAATCATCCAAACCGGAAAATGTAAGCTAGATTAGTCCTAGCGCTAACTGGGGAAATATTGACGTAACACAAGTGGTCTCAGCTGACAGAAACTCTCAGCTAACTCTCAGCTGACAGAAACCAATATGAATTAGCTAATAGCAATTACTATTTATAATTCATCACATCATGGGTCAGTACAACATTGATCAAAATAATTGAATACAACACTTTCTACAAATTGAAAGTAATCAGATGATGGGTAGTTTGTGCGCACCACCATGTTTGTTTTTCCAGTCAATCAAAGATAATAAGAAAAGACAAGATGAGTTTGGTCTGTTTGCAGTATGCATGTTGAAAGGGGTGTGTTGTCTATGATCATTCACTTCCCTTCCGGAGCTTTACCCGGAAGATGAGTGAACCATTCCTTCACCTCATTATAACCTCTTTGGTCTGACAGACGTTTACGTGACACCCAGAATGCATTGTATAATGTCAACAAACATGGCGCCACACATAGCTGGTAAATAGTTTAGGATTAGCTCATTGTAAATCAGTATAACCTTCAAAAAAGTATTTTACACACATCATAGGTGTCCATTACAATATATGCAATAATAGGACTGCATTATTTGTCACCAGTACTTGAAAACATGTGAATAAAACTGGAAATACATTATGCTCCATACAGAAAATAAGGCACTTACTTTGATAGGAAAGCACACATGTCCAAAGTTATTATTTGTAAGGAAAACAACAAGGAAGGCAATGCGAGTGCCAGCCAGAAAATGTGCCAATTCATGCAAAACTGCACACGTCTGCATGCTTAATCTGCAGAAATATTGGTGAAGTGCGTGGGCTCGCCTCAGAGAGAGTAGTTTGTCCGGCTCAGTAAAGCCCCAATTGTCCACAACGCTGAAATGGGCTTCTTCTATGCAAATGAATGAGGAGGCGGAACACACCTCAATTCAAACTTGTTCGAAAATAATTTGAAATTGACAAGTTGAAATATAATTAACAGGCAGCGCGTGTTAACTGTCCTGTTGCGTAATGTTACGTTCCCCACTTTCTGTGTTGTTGTGGGTTTGCTTGTGTGTGTATTTCAGGAAATGGCTTCTTGATTCCTGAAGCAGCTGATTGGACAGCCCCATCGCTGATTGGAGCTCTGACCCCTCCCTCTCGTCAGGGGAACAGCTGTCTCTTCAATTACCAACTCCTTCTCCAGCTTGATAAAAGACAGTGTTCCTTTGTCAGAAGAGCGCTTCTTTTTATGTCCTGTGTTGATTGTTGTGGCGGTCAGTAAAAGTTTTATGGATATTATTTTGTAGCTGCTCCTTCCGATGTATGTGTATGCCAATAGGACTTTGTGATTTTGGTTATTAAAATTGTTCACTAAGTATAAGTAATTATTCTGTTTCATTTGTTCCCAGGGGGGAAGGGCAACGCACCTTGGGAGTGTTTAGGCAAGAGGTCTGCGGCCATACATAACCTGTAGTATTCAATCTGTCTATGCACATTAGGTAAGATCTGGGCGGACCACCCCCTGTATTTTGGTTAGCGCGCCAGGTGGTGCTAAAGGTTAGGTAAGGTAGGAGATGGGACTCTTTAACTTTTACTTTCATTGCTTTGGTTCCGTCCAGTCCCTTTTCCCCACCTTACCATGTTAACTCTCCCGCTGTCCTTGGGTCATTGAATTGGGAATCAGATCAGGGGCCTAAAACTTCGTGAAAAGTGTTGTTTTTACTGCTTTGAGAGGTCAGCACTGTGTTGTCTTCGGGTCATTTTGACCCCACACAGTGTTGACCCTCCCGCTGTCCTTGGGTCATTTTGACCCGGCACTGTGTTGATTAAGGAATAATAAATTCCCTGTAAACGGTATTTTTCTCTGCCTCTGTCGTCCTTCCCCGCACCTATGATCACATACTTTTTCACTCCACGGGGAGTTGAGCTGTAGCAGGGTGTTGCGTACCCTCCTCCAAGAGGCGTACGTATCAATCACATTTTGGAGTGCATTCTGACACCACGTGCATAAAACAACTCACGCTGGGGCGACCGTTAGAGAGATTCAGAACTCACATTTGAAAAGGTTAAATTCCACAACCACCTAAGGAAAGCGATGCCAAAACCTTTCGGCACAAAGCCCTAACCTGCAAGGAAAATAAGCTAGAGAAGAGTTCCCTCAGTTGGCTGGTTCTGGGGCTCTTTTCACGAATATAAACAGGCCCCACAGAGCCCCAGGACAGCAACACAATTAGACACATTGGAAAGAATCAAACAAAAAACAGCAAATTGGAACGCAACCTAAAAGAGAGTGCACAGGGGGAGAACACCTGACCACTAACTGACCCAAAACTAAGAAAAGCCTTGACCATATACAGACTCAGTGAGCATAGCCTTGCTATTGAGAGTGTTGCCATAGGCAGACCTGGCTCTCAAGAGAAGACAGGATATGTGGCCACTGCCAACAAAATTAGGTAGAAAACGTGAAGCACTTTTTAACCTCCTGCCAAATGTACAACCATATAAGAGACACATATTTCCCTCATATTACACAAACTCACAAAGAATTCTAACAAAGAAAATGTTGACAAACTCGCATATCTATTAGGCGAAATACCGCAGTATGCAATCCCAGCAGCAACATCTGTGACCTGCTGCCAGAAGAAAAGGTCAACCAGTGGGTCAAAAACACCAATGTAAATATAACCTATATTTATTTGCCTATGTATTTCCCCCTGTCATTTGTACATTCTACCATTTGCACATTTTCACAACAAATAGTAGCTTATGTAACATTTTAAATGTTATACCACAATTTTTAATTGCTAGTAATATAATATTTAAAAAGTTGTTATTCTCTTGAGACTTTTAGTGTGTGTAATGTGTACTGTTAATTGTGTTTGTTTTGTTGAATTTGCTTTGTTTGTTTTTGTTATTGTTTTATTTATTGTTAATTCCACTTTCTTTGCCAATGTAAACACGTTTCCCATGCCAATAAAGCCTCTTTGAATTGAATAGAAGATGACATTACAGAACCAATCTCTTCTCTAGCTGCCCTGGATGGTATAAGCTCTGGAATTAACCTGAATTTAACTCATGATGTTTCTTCTCACAAGTAGGCCTAGTTGAGTGTTCACTTGAACAAACCACTAAAGTCACCAAATAAGTGGCCTTTCATTTTGGATAAATACAATAGGCTGGACCGAGTCCAATGTTTTTGGTGGATATTATTCATATTACTTTTCACACTGTGTCAGACTTTGGAATCATTGTACTGACAACAGAGAGGTTTACAATGAGTCAGGGGAACCCAACATTGCCAAATCTCTCAGAATTCTACCCGGCTCGTCTGGCCTAAGCTCTATTTTCTACTCTTTCAAACTTAATAGCATCATAACAGAAATTGAATTTACCATGACGGAGTCTGATGAAACTTTTATTGTCTTCATGCCCATTATGGAAAAGAACAGAGAGAGAGAGAGAGAGAACACGGGCGATCAAGAGAAAAAGATCAGCACAGCCGTTTGTAAATTTTTTTTTACCAGGCTCCCATTCAGATTAAGCAGATTTATAGGCTAGTGGGTTTGGTGATGTGGTCTTTTTAGTGTTTTCTCCCTCCCAACACTGCCCTATCAGGGCCCTCTGTAGCCCCACAGCCCTGTAATCAATATGTTGTCTCTATGTAAATGCTTGTAAAGCTGTTCCCCCTTGCCATACTTTATGGATCAGGCAATGCTCTCTAGGATTTATGTTCAAAATCCCAGCAAATTTATTGATGTTCTCATCAGGTTTGGGTTCTGGCAATGATTAATGGATATTTCAGACCCCGTCTGAACGTAAGAAAGCAGGTGCAGTGATAATTAGGTACATAATAGCTATCTGGCATCCCTCACACAAAGACAGATAACTGGTGTGAACTGAGCAAGACTCTTTTCTTGTTCATTTAATTAGGGTTTGGGATGGATCGTGTTTATGAGTTTGCTTTTGTGCTGTATGTTAAGTAATCCTGATGCTTCAGGTCATTTGTTATGATAATTTTAATTCCCCCCTTCATTAATGTTGATTTCAAAGTGGCAATGTTGTCACGATCTTGCCATGTTTTGGAGCCAAAAAGGAAAACATTAATTGGTATGATACTCATACAGTATATACCAACAAATACAACTGAACAAATGAAATGTTTTCCATTTGCTCTCTAGGTGATCAAAATATGTCTTTGTGATTATTAGAAATTATATTACAGGCATACATGACCAAATTACAATCACACAAAATCCAGCATAGTAACAGGAGCACAAACCGATCAAGGGAAAGCAAATTTAGAATTAGGGGTTGATTTCACTTATTTTGCCAGTATCTTCTTTCTAATCAATGGCATCCCTTGCTGCGAGAGTTTAGATTTCATCAGTTCCAGTTTGTATACAGGGTGAGGTTTCTACTAAGACCATTGCCAAGTTTAGTTTCTCATCGACTGGCCCAAGCATTCTCCAGCAAACTCAACAAATGTGTTGCTAGTCTAGCATGAAAATAAATGTGATGCCAATTGTTAATATTTCCATTCAGGTAGCCGTTGAATGTATCTAAATGTATTATCATTATTATTTGGTGGGGATTTTAATGCTATCAACTAATTCTAAACCCATTCACTTTGTTGGAAACAGAAACAGCTACAGTATATAAACAATTGCTGAGGGAACGAACAGATTCATTTCCCATTCCTGTTGTTGAGAAGCATATGCATAAACAAATCCATAAAACATGCAATAATTTAAATACATATACAAAACTATTTTGCTGACCTCTCAAAGCAGTAAAAACAACACTTTTCACGAAGTTTTAGGCCCCTGATCTGATTCCCAATTCAATCCTGTGACTCGGGAGACAGCGCTGGCAGCTTAGAGTTGGCCCGTGTTTATGCTTCTCAGACAGACTGCAGATCATGTTGTGCCATGAACAGGTTTCTTTACATATTAATTGTATCCTCCAGCTGGTGTGAGAGGATCGTTCCAGGGCCCTCGCCCTAACGGCCTCATTAGTTTTATACCCAGACATCTCAGATCAGGTTTTTTTAACATTGTGATTCCAAACCACTTCAGCCTAATGATGCAACCATGTTCCTCAAGAACACCAGCCAGGCCTGTTGAACACTCCCAGATGCTGTTGAATTCACTCAGATCCAATGGAGATGTGTTGCTCACATTGTTATTTTCTGGAGATAAAATCAACAGTGCCTAATGAAATAGCAATCTGACTGTGCAAATTGTCTGGAGACAGTCTGAAGGATGTTGTTTAACACAACAAAAACAAGAATCATCTAACTAATGACTGTGTGTACCAACCCCAACCTGAAAGAGTGATCTGTTCCGTCTTACAATAATTCTACCTATCACACCTACTACTTTAAATCAATTGTATCTATGTGGTGGTTTAGAACATGTTAACCTAATGGTTAAGTCTGTGGTCAATGGAGCAAGTGTAACAATAATGTAATTGAGTTGTGGGTTTCAGTTAAAAACCTATTGTTTATTTTGGTCATTTTTATTTATAGTACATGCATATCCTATATGGAGTCTTGGGACTATCACTAGATGTTTCAGCAGCACCAATAGTTCTGTGTCATACTCAGTCGAAACCATGGATACAAAACTATTTTAAAACAAATCTCCTGAACAAGCCTTTGCTACATGCAGCTCCAATACTCCCTGGATTACAAGTTTATGTTATGCTAAATGCATAAAATGTAAATGTAATGTTGACAAATCTCCTGAGAGATTTAAGTGATTTACACGTCGGGGGATATACATCATTCAGATATGAGTTTATGTAGCAGAAGATGATGCCGTTATTCAAATGCATGTTGTGGAGGAGAAAGCAACCATATGCCTGGTACAGCTGGTTGCACTCGGGGTAAGTTGTCTCTGCCGTATACAGTGTAGTGTGCCACATGCAAATGAGATAGCTGCAAAGCATAATACTTTTAAATCCATACACATGGCAGGGCGACAACTCACATACCATATGGGGGTTTTAAACCAATACAATGGCAAGGTGACAACTCACTAACATTTTGAACTTGTTGATTGACAACAAAGATTCGGGGCAGCAGGTACTCTTGGGGTCAGAGAGTTGGGCCAGCATCTAGAGGGTTGCTTGAACGAATGCCAGGTCTGCTGGGAAAAATCTGGTAATCAAATGAAATAAAATAAAATTGTATTTGTCACATGCGCCGAATACAACAGGTGTCGATATTACCGTGTAATGCTTACTTACCCGCGTTAACCAACAATCCATTTCAAGAAATAGAGTTAAGAAAATATTTACTAAATAAAATAAAAGTTGTGCGGTAGCAGAGAGAACAGTCTATGACTTGGGTGACTGGAGTCTGTGATATTTTTTGGGCCTTCCTCTGATACTGCCTAGTATATAGGTCCTGAGTGGCAGGAAGCTTGGCCTCAGTGATGTACTGGTCTGTACGCACTACCCTCTGTAGCACCTTACGTTCGGGTGCCAAGCATTTGCCATACCAGGCGGTGATGCAACCGGTCAGGATACTCTCGATGTTGCAGCTGTAGAACTTTTTCAGGATCTGGGGACCCATGCCAAATCTTTTCAGTCTCCTGAGGGGCAAAGGTGTTGTCGTGTCCTCTTCACGACTGTCTTGGTGTGTTTGGACCATGATAGTTTGTTAGTGATGTGGACACCAAGGAACTTGAAACTCACAACCTGCTCCACTACAGCCCCGTCAATGTTATTGGGGGCCTGTACAGCCCTTCTTATTCTGTTGTCCACGATCAGCTCCTTTGTCTTGCTCACATTACATTTAAGTCATTTAGCAGACGCTCTTATCCAGAGCGACTTACAAATTGGTGCATTCACCTTATGATATCCAGTGGAACAACCACTTTACAATAGAACAACCACTTTACATTGAGGAAGGGGTTGTTGTCCTGGCACCACACTGCCAGGTCTCTGACCTCCTCCCTATAGGCTGTTGTGACTTGACTTTAACATTCATCTTATTACCAAACTCTGTTCAATTGTTACCCGATTAAATTAATAATGTAACAATTAACTCATTAGGATCTTGGGTACCACGAGCGCGATTCTTTAAATAGTTGCCATCTCCCAAAGTAAACTCTAAAATGTCTTTACCTATCGCATCTATAAACAGTCAACTTATTAATCATAACCTCGTATCATATCATCATTCTAAACAGTCGTAACCTCCTTGCATCTGCAAAAACCTGAGCCTTACTTATGTTTCAGTACTACACAAATGGGTTTAATTATTTATTTACTAGCTAATTAAATGGGAACACAGGATAAACATATAGACTTTGCATTTTTATTGACTGGAGACTTAGATGAGATGGAGAGGGAGGAAGAGAGGGACAGAGACACTTAACATTGGTACATTTATAAACTACTGTCACACCCTGATCTGTTTCACCTGTCTTGTGCTTGTCTCCACCCCCCACCAGGTGTCTCATTTGTTTCCGTTATTCCCTGTGTATTTATATCGGTGTTTTCTGTCTGTCTGTTGCCAATTCGTCTTGTCTTGTCAAGTCAACCAGCGTGTTTTTCCGTGCTCAAGTTTTTCTTAGTCTGTTTTTCTTGTCCTCCCGGTTCTGACCCTTTGCCTGCCCTGACACTGTACCCGCCTGCCTGACAATTCAGCCTACCCTGACCTTGAGCCTGCCTGCCACCCTGTACCTTCAGACTCTGACCTGGTTGGTAGTCATTTAGCCAGGTTACCTCCGTTTTCTTGGGTACAGGGACTATGGTGGACTGCTTGAAACATATTGGTATTACAAACTTGGTCAGGAAGAGGTTGAAAATGTCAGTGAAGACACTTGCCAGTTGGTCCGTGCATGCTCGGAGTACACATCCTGGTTATCTGTCTGGCCCTGTGGACTTGTGAATGTTAACCTGTTTAAAGGTCTTGCTCACATCGGCTATGGAAAGCGTGATCACAAAGTCGTCCATAACAGCTGGTGTTCTCATGCATGCTTTAGTGTTGCTTGCCTCGAAGTGAGCATAAAAGGCATTTAGCTCATCTGGTAGGCTCGCATCACTGGTCAGCTCGCAGCTGGGTTTCCCTTTGTAGTCCATAATAGTTTGCAAGCTCTGCCACATCCGACAAGCATCAGAGCCGGTGTAGTAGGATTCAATCTTAGTCCTGTATTAACGCTTTGCCTGTTTGATTGTTCGTCTGAGAGCATAGCAGGATTTCTTATTTGCGTCCGGATTAGTGTCCCACTCCTTGAAAGTGGCAGCTTTAGCCTTTAGCTCGGTCCGGATGTTGCCTGTAATCCTTGGTTTCTGGTTGGGATATGTACATACGGTCACTGTGGGGATGACGTTGTCAATGCACTTATTGATGAAGCCATTGACTGAGGTGGTATACTCATCAATGCCATTGGATGAATCCCGGAACATATTCCAGTCTGTGCTAGCAAAACTGTCCTGTAGAGTAGTATCCGCGTCATCTGACCACTTCCGTTTTGAGTGAGTCACTGGTACTTCCTGCTTTAATTTTTGCTTGTAAGCAGGAATCAGAAGGATAGAATTATGGTCAGATTTGCCAAATGGAGGGCGAGGGAGAGCTTTGTATGCGTCTCTGGGTGTGGAGTAAAGGTGGTCTAGAGTTTTTTTTCCTCTGGTTGCACATGTGACATGCTGTTGGAAATAAAACTGATTTAAGTTTGTCTGCATTAAAGTCCCCCGCCACTAGGAGCGTTACTTCTGGATGAGCATTTTCTTGTTTGCTCTAATGGCCTTATACAGCTCGTTGATTGCTGTCTTAGTGCCAGCACGGCATTGTGGTAGTAAAAAGACAGCTACGAATAATATAGATGAGAACTCTCTTGGTAGATAGTGTGGTCTACAGTTTATGATGAGGTACTCTACCTCAGGCGAGCAATACCTCGAGACTTCTTTAATATTAGACATTGAGCACTAGATGTTATTGACAAATAGACACACATCCCCGCCCCTTGTCTTACCAGACGTAGCTTCTCTGTCTTGCCGATGCATGGAAAACCCAGCCAGCTCTATATTATCCGTGTCGTCATTCAGCCACAACTCTTGAAACATAAGATATTACAGTTTTTAATGTCCTGTTGGTAGGATAGTCTCCACCGTAGATCATCCAGTTTGTTTCCCAGTGATTGCACTTTGGCCAATAGAACGGATGGTAGTGGCGGTTTACTCACTTGACTACAAATTCTCACAAGTATCCTAGATGCCATCTCCTGCCATTGTTCCCTTGAAGCCTGCAGGAAATGCACTATGGCTGACCCTGTGCTTCCAAGCTTTCCCTGAGAGTGTGTTTTGGATAGCTCCAAAAATAGTCTGCTACCTACAGATTCATATTTGAGTGTCTTCACAAATAGTATTCAAGCTTTTAAGCCGACCCCACCCATGCAGGATTCTGTCAACATTTGTCTGGGATCTATCTGTATTAAGATATGTCAGAATCCTGTTGGCCTTTTCCCCATGAAGCACAAGCAAACACAGGGAGGACATTCTGCAGCATTAGCCTGTGATTGATTACCCGTTAAAACCAAGTCTCAGTTTGCTGAATCAGGTGCAAAAAATTTGGCAGACTCCTTAAAAGAGAATTTGCCATTTTTCATCTCCCTCTTTTCAACACACACCAATGTGCAATGCTCTGTAATCACACACATCCACGCACGCACACACGCATATATATACACACACATATGCAACCACGCATGTACGTACACACACGTACGCATGCACTCACACATGCCTTCTTTCCCCCTCCCTATTGTAAACACAATGCTCACCCATTCAAACAGTTCGTTAAATGGAATAATCCAGCCAAAAACAGTGATTAACCAACGCATTTGGATTAAAATATCATGGAGTTGGTCTGGGTCCCGACCTGATTCAAGTGAAACAGCAGACAGAATGAATGTAAGTATAATGGGATGAAGGGAGACAATGTGTACAGTATCTGCCTGCTCTGCCACACTGGTACAGCTAAAAATGTGTTTATGTACTATATGTGTACTGTGTATTTTTTCATTTTAGTCATTTTGCAGATGCTCTTATCCAGAGCGACTTACAATAAGTGCATTCATCTTAAGATAGATGAAACAACAACATTTCACAGTCTTAGCAAGTAGGCCAAGAGACCAGAGGTGGCAGAACAGAGTACTCGGGTTGGGGTGTGGGGTTTATGCATTGCCTGAAGGCATTAAGATATGGGCCAGTTCCCCCTTGCTGCTCTTTAGGCCAGCACCAAGGTCTTGAAGATGATGCAAACTTCGTCTGGAAGCCAGTATTTAACAATTATAAAAACAAAACTGTTATACATTACATCAAAGATTGTATATCACACTTACAGATCTAAGGGACACACAATGATACACACCCAACAAGTCACGTAAACAAAAGATGCATCAAGCAATGAGAAGTCAGGGTCAAATGGTGGAAAATATTGCCACATACACTATGTAATCGTTGTTCAAAATGTTGGATGTCGAGGCACATCATTTAACCGTAGATGAAAAGAGGGAAATGGTTTTAAGGCAGTCAAAGATATGGTGTTGCAACTTGAAATAGACTCACAGCAATTACCATCCTGGCCTTGTAGTTATGAAAGGTCAACGTGTGCCAGCTCTCTTTGAACATAACAATCTCTTTCATCTCATGATGCAAAGCACTTTTAGATTAATTTTGTATTGAAAAGTGCTAGGACAAACAGAGGAAATATATTTTTTTCATTGCCAGACTAACCTTGAAATCGTTACTGCATCTAGAATGCAATAAACAGGTACACAGGCTAATACTGTACAGCTAAGCACTGTAAATGTAATCCCTACAGTTGGTGGGTGTATGTAGAGTAGGCTGAGATGCAGAACTAGCCTGTGTTTGCACAGTCCTTGGTGTTGAAACTGGCCCTGTTGGTGCTTCTCTTCTGGTGGTGCTGAATGGACAGCTCCACTCACGCCTTATTCAATAGCTACAACACTCTCAATTTTGTAGAAATATATATTCTAACCTGACTTCCTATTCAAATATGACAGACAACCATGACTATTTAAAAATGTATAATCCTATCTGAACATACAAGGCAAATGCATTCCACAACCAGGCTAGTACATTATTCCCATTTATCCTCTACCTAGTTCGTTGTTGGGGTTAATGTTTTATACAAAAGCTACATTACACTGAGTATGAGTGACTATTTTTGGAAGCTGTCACATTATCTGTGATATTCCCTAAAAATAGTTCACTAACTCACAACATTAACTTTCAATTGAAAGATAAGAGTGTGATAAGTGTGATAATTGGGGAAGTGTGGCTTTAGGGAAGCAGTCCATATTCCCTGTGGATCACAAATGCAGACCCCAAATTGAAAGTATGCCTGAGAAAAGGAGAGGACAGCTAGAAAGTGAAATTCAACAAAGCTCTCCTGTCACTGTATGGCCAGATAATCCAAAGATATGTATGCATGAGGGCAGGCCTTGAGATTGATTAAATAACAGAACAACCTGAGTGAAGCATTCACTTTCTATCGATGGCATCCAACACTGTGTCATGTCTACCTTCTCACTGGGCCCATACAGCACATGGTGCTTCTGTGACATTCCTATTCTACACCAGCAATATTTGAAACTATTAGGACATGGCCCTTTGATGTCTTATGTCCCTATATGTTTAAAAAAAATACATGATGTGAAGTCCAATCCAATATTTACATTTTAATGAGCCCTGTGCACTTAGTAGCCTTGATAGTATTTATCATGCAATAAGCAGGCAGTCTTCAGGGGGGGGCAGAGCCCTGGCCCAGCCTCAGCAGCAGTGCACACAAGGCGGTTGGAGCCTAGCTCTGACAGTCCTATTAAGGGGGAATTGAGGGGAATGAGGGGAGATTTGCCTTACCTTGGCAAATTATCTCTCATACCCTGTGACAGCTACGGCAGCTCCTCGGAGCTGCTCTGTGCTGTGAATCCGCCCCGTGCTGTGAAACCGCCCTGTTCACTCATTTGGAACGCTCAAGACTCCAATGTCTCTTTGAAATCCAAGAACAACAAAGTTAAATTGGACAAATGCAGGTATCCATTGCTCAGGAAGGACAGGGAGAGTTGGAGTGCAGGGCTAAACAAGAGAAGAGAACTGACTGACAGTGTGGGGCTAAAAAGCATACAAGGCAATTTAAGAATGTTATATTCAATCTCCCCTGGAAGGAAACCTGAAGCACAATCCTGTCCTCCTATTTCCTTCCTATCTGATATACCATGTAAAATGTATCAATACTAACTTGTCACAGAAAGCAGACAGGAGAGGGGAGATGGAATGTCAGGTGAGAGCGCTCCCTGAGCAACGATCAGTAGACCCTGCAGAGACAAGGTTATGACTCAACCCTGTTTCAAATGTATTAAGAGCTCTTGCTTTCTGAGAGTTTGTAAAATAGCACCAAGCCTTGTACGGTGAAGTGTTTATGATTGAATAGGAACATATATTAACACAATGATCAATGACTGTCTTGCAGGAATTGGGTTCAGTTGGGTTCAGTTAAGGCAGTGCTTGAGGAGATCCATTCTCATTCAGGGATAGCAAAATACTGTATCGACTCACTCAATGTTATCTGTGAACAACAGTGTGTGTCAACACATACAAAAGCTCAAACATACCTCTGTATACATTGCATCTTAGTTGATATCAGAGTCATGATGGGAGCACTGCTTTGTCATTAATGCTAACTTTCAGATGGACTTTCCAAACTCTGTATAACAATACCATATCATACATCTGACATAAAAACATGCATAATCAATTAAACCCTGAGAGGGAAAAACAAAAGAATGAAAAATCTAGAAAAATCAGTGTGGAAGCTTCCATAGTTTGCTGGATAGCCCAGTGAAAATGCAATGAAGGAACAAATGCCCTTTCCTCCTCTCCACCCCTATCCCCTCTCTCCACTCCTACCCCCCTATCTAGCCTCTCCATCCCTATTCCCTCTCCACCCATATCCCCCTATGTAGCCTCTCCACCCCTCCAGCCTCTGGGGTGAGACCGTTGGAGACAGAACTCAGTCAGATGTAAATGATGCGGACATCAGGTGGAGGATCCACTTACAGCTGGTCTCAACTGAGTTCCCCATGACTGCCTGGTGCACCCCGCCACGCTGTCACGCCTCCAACAGACAGTTCTATTTTTCCCCTGCCTCCCCTCTCTGCCTCCAGAAGGTGCTCAACAGTGACTAAACACTCCCAAATGACCTTATCAATTGTTTTATTATTTTCGGCTGTGCTAGACAAGGTGTCAGAAACACATTCTGGTCTCATAGCTTTAGTTTGAATTCCCTGTCGCTGTAGGGGTTCTGATGCTAGGGGATTGAGCCCAGAGTGATTAGAATAAAAGCTGTAGTCATGTCTCTGAATACACAATAAGCACAACTCACTTGCAGTTTGGTGAGGAATACTTTGATTAGAGAGTGACAAATCTTGACAAGGACACCTACGGTAGTGTTACGTTTTTTTTTCTCTTCTTCATACCTGCGATTTTAGGTAATCAATAAGTATTCAAGGATCTAACAAATACTTATCTTTACCAGAAAAGCATGGCTTTATGTCTTAAAGTGTTAATTGATTACATATATCTTCTTCTAAATATACTGTATATGTACACTCTTAGAAAAAAAGGGTTACTAAAGGGGGTTCTTCGGCTGTACCAATAGGAGAACCCTTTTTGGTTCCAAGTAGAACTTTTTTTGGTTCCAGGTAGAACTCTTTTGGGTTCCAAGTAGAACCCTCTGTGGAAAGGGTTCTACATTGAACTCAAAAGACTTCTACCTGGGATCAAAATGGTTCTTCAAAGAGTTATTCTGTGGGGACAGCCAAAGAACCCTTTTAGGTTCTAGATAGGACCTTTTTTCTGAGTGTATCTGTATTAGCGAACAGGTAGATCATTGAATTACACAGGGAAAAACCAAAGTCCTCTCCAAATTCCCAGCAGTAGTTAGACAGTCAGTGCGGTTAATGAAACATCCACTCCCATTCCAACCATCTGTAGTAATTGAAACCCTCACCTTGCAAAAGGGAGAGGTTATGGGAAGATCACTGCTGCTAAAAAGACTGTTTAAAATATTCATAAAGGAATAATTGAAGATATTTCCAGCTGGCGTATTATTAATGATGATGTACAGTAGGTGAGGGAGATTGAGTGAAGTACACATTAGAGGGAAACAGTGACTCATGTAAAGACATGAAGGATGTCTGCAACTCTGATGCTCTTAATGTGATCTATTGAGACACACATCCCAGACATTCCGAATACCCTCGGAACAACCTGACCAGATGAATGCTACATTATTTTTGTGAAAATAGAAACATGCATTTTCTGAAAACAAAAATGTTCTTTGATCTGGGTACTCAGGCTAGGCTATATATATACCATACCAGGGAAGCCTGGTCAAGGCAGTTAGATTTTTGTTCAAATTGATTATTTGTCTAAAAACATGCTTTTTCCTAAATCTTTGCACTCAGACTAGGCTGTTGATATACCATACGAGCTTTCACAGACTCCACAACTCATTCTACTCAATGTTCTTAGCTTAGCTAAGCCTGATTTACAGCCTGATTGCTACAGTATTTCTGTGAATTGTATTGTTTGTCTTAAAACATACATTTTACATGATCTGGGTAATCAGACTAGGCTGTAGGTATACCATATCATCTCACACAGACTCCAAAACAATCTTTACACAATGTTCTCAGCTTAGGGAAGCCTGATGTAGACAATTTATAGTTGTGAATGCTACACTATTTTTGTTGCCCAGTAGTCACTGTCTTCATCTTTCTCGCTGTGCCCACTGTGTTCCTCCCTCCCTGTCACTGATTAAAACTACTAACATTACGAAGAATTGCATTTCTTTACCACGGTTTACTTTACTTTGCCAGTGGACATGCCCTTGCGTCTTTTTCAGCATTATGAATCTGAAGATAAAAGTTGACTAACGGCATCTCCTGTTGTTGACTAATTTAATTACAAAGTGCACACACATACACAATTACATATAGGGATATTTTCAGTACGGCTTTTCAAATTTAATTAACAGCTTATCTAAAAGTATAGAGGAGAACCTACCTTATGCTGGAATATCGATTTAATATATAAATTCACATTAGATCTGGGGAGACAAATCTAATTAGCTTTTTAGTGTGTCTCACGTTGTTTCATTTG
Organism: Salmo trutta; assembly: GCF_901001165.1. Taxonomy (NCBI): domain Eukaryota; kingdom Metazoa; phylum Chordata; class Actinopteri; order Salmoniformes; family Salmonidae; genus Salmo; species Salmo trutta. The sequence continues at coordinate 40,107,351 of NC_042960.1, read as the reverse complement.
CTTAATTATGGAATTTTTGTGGTGACTTGTAAACTAATAAAAAAGCCAATTAAATCATGAAACTGCACTTCAGTTTATAATGTGCACAAGTATTCACCCCTTTGCTTAATCAAGCCTAAATTAGTTCAGAATTACATTTGGCTTAACAAATCACATGAGTTATATGGACTCACTCTGTGTGAAATAATAGGGGTTGACATGATATTTGAATGACTACCCCTTCCTCTGTGCCCCATACATACAACATATGTAAGGTCCCTCGGTCAAGTATTGAATTTCAAGCACAGATTCCAATACATGCACATGTATGCAACAAGGCACTGAAGTAATATTGAAGAAAAAAAACAGCAAACAAATACTGTTTTTGGCCTAAATGCTAAGTCTTATGTTTGGGGCAAATCCAATACAAGTAACTGCCTCCTTATTTTCAATCATGGTGGTGGCTGAACCATGGTATGGGTATGCTTGATATTGGCAAAGACGGGGGAGTTTTTCAGGATGAAAAGAAACTGGATGGAACTAACCACAGGCAAAATCCTAGAGGAAAGCCTGCTTCAGTCTGCATTACTCCAGACATTGGGAGAGGAATTCTACTCTCAGCAGGAACTTCATCTACAACACGAAGCCAAATCTACACTGGAGTTGCTTACCAAGAAGTGAATGTTCCTGAGTGGTCAAGTTAAATACTTAAATCTGCTTGAAAATCTATGGCAAGACTTGGAAATTGTTGTCTTGTTATGATCCCCAACACCTTGACAGAGCTTGAAGAATTTAGAAAAGAATAGGCAAATAGGAAAAGAATGGGCAAATATTACACAATACAGGTGTGCCAAGCTCTTATGAGATTTATCCAAGAAGACTCACAGCTGTAATCACTGCCAATGGTGTTTCTAACATGTATTGACTCAGGGGGGGTGAATATTTATCTAATCAAGGTATATTAGTGTTTTATTTTTCATTCATCTTTAAAATATGTTAGAATTTTTCCTCCAATTTGACGTTAGAGTATTTTGTTTAGATCGTAAAAAAAATGACAATGAAATCCATTTTAACCCCACTTTGTAACAAAATAAAGTGTGAAGAAATCCAAGGGGGTGTAGACTAGGCACTGTATGTACATACCGATAAGAGTAAATCTGTTTGTGACAGATGTTGGTTTTATGCATGAGGAGTGAGAGACTATTCTAATATGCAGACACCAAAGTATAAAACAAAAAGGTAATCCAACAATCAAAAGCATAAAACAACCATGTACTGTAGATGCCGCCTTGGTAAGAAAATAATGGCCTGGTGAAAAACTAGGATCACAGCTCTTTGTGCTTGTATTGATAAAGACAAAGCAAACCCAGAGCCAGGTCATTAGAAAACTGTAAGCTCTAATGAGAAATGTCCTTGTGCAGCAAATAGACAAAAAAAACTATATTAGAGCTGTTAATAACGCGCTAACGGAACCTATTCCGCACAGACACACAGTGGAAGCTGCTGTTATGTAGCTCTGTCTGTCTCAAAATCAGCTATGTGTGCAGCTTTGAGCAACTATTTTGAATGAAAATGTACAGAAAGTTCAACCATAAACACATTCTCAGATGTTTTTTAGATAACAGCAAAAATATAATTTGTACAGATGTAGCTAGCTAGTTATGCTAACGTTAGCTAGCTAACCAAACAAATGTTTACAATGCAATGGCTGAATGCCTCTTGATATAACTCTAACTTTCCACAATTATTTTAATCAGAACAGGACATCCTTTCAATTTAGCTACTGTTTTTGTTGTAGTTCTCAGGTCAAAAGATATAAGCAAATGATGCCAATTCTAGTTCATGTTGAAGTAGCCTTGGCTAGATCTAATACCTGTATTAGCCTACATGAACTCAGTCATAGCTGCCTGTTGTTATTTCCTTCTGTGGAATTCATAATGGTCCTGTGTGGCTCAGTTGGTAGAGCATGGTGTTTGCAATGCCAGGGTTGTGGGTTCGATTCCCATGGGGGACCAGTACGGGAAAAAAATCTATGAAATGTATGCATTCACTACTGTAAGTTGCTCTGGATAAGAGTGTCTACAAAATGACTAAAATGTAAATAACATTCTTGGACAGCTTCAAATGCTCTTTATTCTTTGTATCTATTGGACCAGTTATTTTTTTCTGTTGTCAATCCTCCAATTTGAATTTGGGAGAACACTATTTTAAAATGCCTGTCTTGAAGTTTTTACAGTACATGTCTGTTTGTGTGTGTGTGTGTGTGTGTGTGTGTTACACTTCAAGAACATTGACAAGAGGGAATAGGCCTACTTAAACATTAAACTTAAATTCTGTTTCTGACACAGATTATTTTGTGTTTCCATCCCTTACAGTCACAGTATTCCTATAACTCAATGCACTGCTTTTTAAATGGAAAAATCTTTCTTTAGGGCCAAATTTGAGCAAATTCTAAAATTGTGATTAATCATGATTACCTACAGAAAATCATGCGATTAATCACAATTCATTATTTTACTTGTTTGACAGCCCTAATCTATACACATACATAAAACAGCAAATGTATCTAGATACATTGTGCCAAGTACCTCAATTGTCCGAGCAGTCTTAAATGGCAGATAGAATGGTGTTTCTAAGCTGTGTGTTTCTGTAATGTGTAATAAAGTAGACGATGTGACTCTCCATGGCTGTTGAGCCAAACCTCAGGTGTGAGGATTCCTACTGTCACACTCAATATTGTCCCCTTTAATTATCGACCTGAGTTAGGGATGGAAGTTATGATCTCTCTCTCTCTCTCTCTCTCTCTCTCTCTCTCTTTACTCAGTTCTAATATATCTTTCTCCCTCTCCCTCTCTCTGCTTCTCTCTCTCTCTCTGTCCCGCTCTCTCCCGCGCTCTCTATCTAACAGTGCCCAATGGATGCAAAGTGAACATTTGGAAAGGTTTCAGGTATTACTTGAGAGATTTTAGTACTGAGTAGTAAAACCTTGATAGTTCAAATTTCTCAATATTCTGCAGATGTGGATATTCGGTTGTTCCTTTTGTTCCCTGTTAATCTATTCTTTCTTTCTTTCTCTTTCTTTCATTCTTTCATTCAAATCCTTGAGTAAAGACTACCCATTGGATTGCCTCCCTATGTTTATTTATTGGTGGCAGCACGCTGCACTTCTACTAAATCTAATGGTATTTGCACTCCTATTCATTCTGGCGGTTTGCCACAATTCAGTTGCTTTTCATTTATCAAAGGGCTCTCTGCACAGACTGCACTAACCGAGCAATCAGTCCTTATTGTGCCTTTCCAACAGCTTATTACATTGGAACAGGCCAACAATGCAAAAAATATGCGTCGGCTATTGCTGAGATTCTGGTATGATAATGAAGCATTCTTCTGTCCACAGTTCAGGGTGTCAGCCCCCTTGGCTGGTAGTGCGGCAGGGTGAATGCATCATTAGTAGACCTCGGAGAAAGCTGAACTATAGATTAGGATTTTAAGGGGATAGCAATTTGCCGTCCCCTGTGACCTCAACCCCCTGATCAATGTTTTCAATATGAGTATTTATAGATGTGACCAGGCTAAATATGAGGATGCTACTTCTACCCAATGGGGTCACATTAGGAATGCAAGACATGGCAGACACCTTAAGTTCCCTGACTGGATGTTTTCCAAATATCATAATATTGTACCCCTGCAGCAATTACAGGGATCATTGCTAGGGTACAGACAGTGTGAAAATGAACTCTTGCCACTTAACAGGATGTAGGATAATGTTTTGGCACAGCCCAGCTTCAAGGAGAGACTGTAGAAAACCAACCCAGATAATTGTTTTCCAACACTTTACCTAATGCAGTGCAGAGCTGGGGATGAAGATGGAGTTAGGTTCTGTAGAATGATTGATTTCACTTGCCATGTCAAGTCTATTGCATTTTATTTCATTAAAAGGTACAATTAAAACCTGGGTCAAATACAGATGTCAAATAGTTTCTTACAGATACATGGATGTTTTGGGAATGTGTTTGATTTAGCTTGGAGTTTGCACTGTTTGTACTGACCGGAATGTGGTAGGGGAGAGTCGGGTATGTTGAGACGTTTTTTTTTTTTACATTCAGCATCACTATGTCAAAGGAAATGTTGTATTCCTTCTAACAAATATATCAACATATATATTGCAGGATGTTGTGTATCCCTGGAAATAAATCTGAATTAATTTAAACATAACAGTTTTGAAAACAGTTTTGGTAGAGCATGGTGTTTGCAACGCCAGGATTGTGGGTTTGATTCCCACGAGGGACCAGTATGGAAAAAAATGTATGAAATGTATGCATTCACTACTGTAAGTTGCTCTGGATAAGAGCGTCTGCTAAATTACTAAAAATGTAATGTAATGTAATGAAAACATAGCTTGTCCAAAAGTGGTCTCTTGGCACATCTTACCCAAAGTATGGGGTAAATTGAACATAGGGACTGGGTAAACTAGGGACACGTTTCTAACACTTTGTACCTTTTTAAACACTTTTAATATAGGATCTGGCCTGGTGTAACCTCATATCCCAGTGATAATACCTTGCATTTTGGCTGGGAAGAAAACACTTAAATTGACCCTTCGCTAAGCCCCACCCCCCTCGGTTACCGTTGCAACCTGAGACATCATTTTCCCCGGAAGCCCATTTCCCCATACGAACCCTTGGCAAAATCCCTTCACAATGATTTCAAACGGTGTTTTTAATACACAATTGAATTAAACACAGACTACCCCTTGCTAATCAGGAAACTCTCTGGTACGTTGTGGTGAACTGTCCGTTTAACTAACCAGTTCGCACGACTTACCTACTGTAGAATGATATAGTTAAAAGGTACCAAAAAGACCTGGGTCAAATGCAGATGCATGGATGTTTTTATTTAACCTTTATTTAACCAGGTAAGACCCATTGTGGTTAAAAACCTATTTTGCGAGGGTGACCTGGCAAGAAGGCAAAACAGGGAAATAGCAGCGTGTACATAAAATTGTGTGTTAAAAAATACAACAAGTCACAGTTAAAATGTTACAAGTTACAGTTAAAAAGACAAAGTGTCACAAGTTACAGATACATTTGAATATTAGAAACAACTGTAGCTATCACAAACAGTGTTGTCGATCAGGGTCTGAAAAACAGGCAAGGACAATAACTCCCCTAACTTTAATATCTTTTGAAGCATGTTCCAGGATGAAGGGGCATTATGGGAAAAATATTTTTTCCCTATCTGAGTTCTAGCCTTAGGAACAGACAATGATAGCAGCGACTGTATACGACGACTGTATTGAGTGAGTGATCTGATCAGTAAGGAACAGAGATACAAAAGGAGTTGCCCTATTCATGCTTTGTGCACAAAGGTTTACCAGTGCTTTAGCCTCCTGTTGGAAAGAGAGGTCCATTGCACCATGGCATACAAATCACAGTGATGGGTGAGTGATCTAGCGTTTGTAAAAAATCTCAAAGCACAGAGTTTAAGGTACTTGCTGAGTCCTGCATATAGACAATAACACCATAATCCAGCACTGATTAATTAGAAAGTGCTTTGAACAAGATTCTTTCAAACTGACATTGAAAAGCTAGATTTGTTCCTAAAATAGAAACCCAAATTCAACTTCAGGTTCTTGGTCAAGTTATTAATGTACTGTTTACAATTAAGCATTTCATCTAACCAAATGCCAAGATACTTATAGGAAGTGACCCTATCAATTTGCTGGCCTTTTAGAGTTAAAATCTCCAAGTGACTCCATCTGTCTACATTCAGAGAAGAGAAAACCATACATTTTGCATTAAGCACAAGTTTCGATCCGAAAAGTTTCCTTTGAATCGCATCAATAGCAAACTGTAAGTTCTAAAAAGCCTTCTCAATGTTAGATGCGCTAGAATAAATAACTGTGTCATCAGCATACAGATGGAGATTTGCAGAGTCAGTCTTCCCTATGTCATTTATATACAGTGTAAAAAGGATCAGACCTATAATTCAGCCCTGGAGAACTCCTTTCGTAAGCCTTCGAAACTCAGATTTCATACCCTCCTGTGCTACACACTGTTCTGTCAGAAAGGTAGTTTTGGAACCAATCCAATGCATCAACACTTAAAACCTGCACAGGATCGGTGTGTCCCCCGCGGGATGGTTGAGCTAACATAGTCTAATTTGATTAGCATGAGGTTGTAAGTAAAAAGAACATTTCTCAGGACATAGACATATCTGATATGGGCAGAAGGCTTAAAGTCCTGCTAATCTAACTGCATTGTCCAATTTACAGTAGCTATTACAGTGAAATAATACCATGCAATTGTTTGAGGAGAGTGAACAGTTATTGTAACGGTCGTCGTACGTAGTGGACCAAGGCGCAGTGGGTTGAGTGCTCATAATTACTTTTATTGAACACAAACAAAACAAAACAAGAAAACGATCGAACGAACAGGATTGCAGGCTAAAACACACAGCTATGCAACAACAACTTCCCACAAAGGGACAGGTGAAAAACAGGCTACCTAAGTATGACTCTCAATCAGCAACAACGATGTACAGCTGTTCCTGATTGAGAGCCATACCAGGCCAACACAAAGAAATACACAACATGGATAGATCCTAGAATATGAAACAATAGAACATAACCCAAAACCCTGGAATACTCTAACCAAACACCCCTCTACATAAACACATATACTAACAAACCCTGAACCACATAAAACAAATACCCCCTGCCACGTCCTGACCAAACTACAACAACAAATAAACCCTTTACTGGTAACGTGACAGTTATGAACTTGAAAATGTATCAATAAACCAATTAGGCACATTTGGGCAGTCTTGATACACACTTTTGAACAGAAATGCAATGGTGCATTGAATCAGTCTATATACACTGCTGCCATCTAGTGGCCAAATTTTAAATTGCACCTGGGCTGGAATAGTACATTATGGCCTTTCTCTTGCATTTCAAAGATGTTGAGTTATTTTTTAAATAAATAAAATAAATTTCTTTGTATTATCTTTTACCAGTTCTAATGTGTTATATTTTCCTACATTATTTAAATTTTCCACAAACTTCAAAGTGTTTCCTTTCAAATGATATCAATAATATGCAAAACCTTGCTTCAGGTCCTGAGCTACAGGCAATTAGATTTGGGTATGTCATTTTAGGCAAAAATTGAAAAAAAGGGTCCGATGCAACCAACCTTTTTTAGTCTATACAACAGCACGGTATAGTCAAGAGCGTCAACAGGGTCTTCAATAAGTCAATAAAAAGTGAAACATTAACCTTGTCCTGAGTGTCTAGAATATCACCTACAACTTTAGTTTCTACAGTAATTGTACTATGCTTGGCTCTTAAACCCAACTGGAATTGAGATAAAACTGAGTTATTATAAAAAAAGTATTTCAACTGTGAGTTCACCAGGTTTTCCAAAACTTTTGCCAGTGCAGACAGTTTTAGAAATGGGATGATAATTATCCAACTGGGATGGATCTTCACCCCATCTATTTCATTGGTAAAATGAAATAGATGCAGCAGTTTCATTCACAGCCTCATTCAAGATGTTAGGATAGAGTTCATTATCAAATAAATGCCCAGCCTTAGCAAAATGCTCATTAAACATGTCAAGCAGTTTATTCTTGTCAGTCACATCCATTAAATTTGAAGTCAACGTCAGCGGAAGACCAGTAGATTTCATGTCAGCATTCATGGATTTAATGGTTTTCCATAATTTCGTCGGTTCTTGAGGTTTGCCTTGGTTGATTTGTAATAGAAGCTAGATTTGCATTTCTTTATTAACAAGGTGCATTTATTTCTCAGTGCCCTGAATAACTGCCATTCAGCCTGGGAATTACCCTATCTGGCTTTGGCCTATTGTGAATTTAGTTTACGGATCAAATCAGATAATTAACCTGTAAACCAGGGATTGTCTCTACCTCTTACCTGGTACTTTTTGAGAGGGTGGTGTTTATCACAGATAGTAAAAAACATGGAATGAAAATAGGAGAATGCCTCCTCGATGTCCGGAACGTATAGAACTATTCCACTGCTTTCCTATAGAACTATTGAACTGCTTTCCTTTAGAACTATTGAACTACTTTCCTATAGAACTATTGAACTGCTTTCCTATTTGGGGTATGCTTGATTTAGCTTGGAGTTTGCACTTTTGGGAGTTTGCACTTTATGAACTAACTGGCATAATATCATCCCGATCATATGGCCAATGTTCCAGCCAAGAGGATACCTGATAGGTGACACCTGACACCCTGTCACCAGACCCATTATTAGTCCTGACACAATGTGATGTGTAATATTGATCACTTTTGCCAATAATCTGATCACCAGCTGTGTCTGTACAAGGGGATGTGGATATGGGAGGAACCTATGTAGACTATAGTGGCGCAGGTCTATAAATATGAATGGGTGTGTGTGTGTGTGTGTGTGTGTGTGTGTGTGTGTGTGTGTGTGTGTGTGTGTGTGTTTGTGTAAGCATGTGCATAAGGTGTCTGTTTGTGTTTGTTGCTGTTTGTCTCTGTATAGCAGAGTTGTTCTTGTTGTCCTTAAGATGACAGAGGTTTGATTCAATACCTTACCGAGCATCTAATCTAGATGTAGCTACCTCTAGCTATTTATGCATTCAACCTACAATAAATACCTCCCTTTGGTTTCTCCTGGCATTCGGTGTATCATATCATTAATAACATTAGAATTGAATAAATAATGTTGCAGCGCTTGGTCTAACCTGTTGTATTAGTAATCAATTTAGTTTTCTGAGGGAATCCCAAAACAGGTTAAAGGGGGTTGACGCATGTGAATGGTGAAATTAGAAAGCATCTGAGGGTGGAATTGTATGACTGTGTAAAAACATGCCTACTCTCATGCCTGGCAAAGGCAAAGAGGCATCCTGAAGCATTCAGAACCACTTACGCACACCTCTCTCCCAATCAATACTGCTCATTCAGACATAAATTACTGTATAGGATTTAAGTTTTTCAGCTGAACGAGTGAGAGTTCAGACAGTTTGAGGTATGTGATAAGTAGCCCTTTTTAATGGTAGCTCATAATTTCATAGATCAATGAGTATTAGCTACAGCAGTAAAAAGGTAGAATTTGTAATGGGGCCAAACTCTACATTCACCTCCCCATTGTCTTTCAAGGACATTGCCTTTTAAATCCTGGGCTACTGTCTTCTTTGAACGTTTATCTTCGCTGATGTACAGAATATTTCTGTGTCATATCCTAACAGCAGATATGATTGGAAATGTTCAGCCGGAGGAGAGAATAGTAATCCTATAGAATTGCTTTAGCTCATTCAACAGTCAGTATGCAATATGCATTGGCGGAAGAATCTCTCTGGTTGGAAGAATTTCTGTCTGAAATGGGTTCAGTTAGCGAACTAGCTAAACTAAGTATGCAACTAGGTGATTGATTATGTTGCAAATGTACAACCCCAGGGGGATATGGCAGTGAGTTACAAGGCAATACACACGATTTGTAAACTCAGCATAACATTTTAACTAGTAGCAGTGATGGCAATATCTATCGCTGAAGTGATAAATGGCTTGCAACGACACTCAAAGCAGCTCTCGCCCATAAAAGACCATGAAATTCAAAACGCAGGTAATAGAACCAGAGCTATATAATTATTATTCGACTTCTGTTGGGAAGCCATCGTTCTAGCTGCTGTAGCTTCAGGCCATCCCTGACCCAAAAGCCGGCATTCAGTGGACAAAACGAACAGCTTTGCTACATAAATGCAATTTGAAGTAGGCAATTGCATCTTCACATTCACCCAAAAGATATCAAAATGGGCTGGCTATTATGAACCGCTCAGGCTAGATAAGCAGTCTCAGCTGCTGAGTATGGAGTGGAATTAGCTAGAAAACCTTTATTCATCCCAGACATGTTTACTAGTCCTGCAGGGGAAGCTTGCGAAATTGGTGTAAAATTCAATTAACACATAGCCTGAAAATACCCAGAGCAAATACCTGCTATTTAATTGTATACAGAGATGTTGCATATTACTTGTCCCAGCTCATTGGCTTGAAACACATTGCTAATTCCATTTAGCCGATAGGTGAGCAGCTTGGTGAGAAGATCATTTAAGGACACAGGTTTGTTCTAAAGGAGAAACACTGAAAAATATGAAGAAAGTATCTATTGATTAAAGAGGTGGCCATGAAAATCCAGATTTGTATACTATATCTAATACCGAGAAAAGGGGAATCCATCACTATTGGCATTTTGTGTTGATGACCTGAGAAAGTGAGGGAGCTTTATGGAGGCATTATAAGCGGGCTGTCTGGGCCTTTTTAAAGGCACATCACTCAGGATGTCGCAGAAATTGGTTTGCACCCGTCAGCTCTCGACAGAACATTCCACCACTGGACTTCAACTCCAAACACACAGCTGCTCCACACTGATGGGAACCTCTGATGCACAGGTACTCACACATGCATGCAAGCGCACATACACAAAGCCACGCAAACACACACATACTAAGCGATAGAGATTATCAAAACACTGAGATCCAATCTAGATAGAGAGCAACAAATCAAACCGGCAGAGTGGAAAAACGGTTTAAAGCCCCAGTGTAGTCAAAATGTTTATATATTTCCACACTATGAGGTTGGAATAATACTATGAAATTGTGATAATTATGACAATGCCATTTTACCGTAAGAGCTGCTTGAAAAGACCACCTGAAATTTCAGCCTGTTTTGGTGGGATAGAGTTTTGGCCTACCTGATGACGTCACCAGTGGGAAATTAGTTAACAGACCAATAAGAAAGAGAATTTAAACCTCTCTGCCAATAACACCTAGTTTTCAGTTTTCCCCTCCCTACTCAGACCACTCCCAGACAATCTTAGATAAATTCTTGGTTGAGAAATTGCTTTTTACTAAGAAGGTCATTTTTGTTTCTTTTTGTCTATTTTAATTAAAAACAATCATAGGAAGGTGCTTAATTTTTACCCAGAAATGTGATATTTAGAAAAAAATGGCTGCATTGGACCTTTTAGAAAACCCTTAAAACAACGCCAGGGTTCACTTCATCATTTAACTCCTTAATTCAATCTTTACTTGTTTTCACCTCTTCACTGTTTATTGCTGTCTGCAATTACAGCAATTTTTAAATAGATGAGTGTGTCTTCTAGTAATGGAGTGTTCCATTAAATCATTTCAGATATGTGTCTGTAGGATGTTGCAGCACATAAGCATGGCACACACACACACACACACACACACACACACAGATTTGAGGAATAGTGTATGGGATGTTATGTTACAGTGCATAAGCATTCAGTGCACAGGGAGTCGGCTCTCTCATTTCCATAACTGCTGAAGTTAGCTCCTGCCAGGTATTGGGAGAGCTTACTTCCTCCTGTGTTTAATCCGGAGGCCCTGTCAAGCGAGACTGATGAATCTTGTCAATCTCGGAGTGGCAAGAGACTTGATTGACCTAAAATCTAGTGCTAATTTATTAAATACATTATTGGGATACAGAAACTCAATTTGACTCCATTTGACTGTGAATATATATGGAATGTTTGTGAATAACTAAACTGGCAGGCCTGATTCTACCTCAGTTAGAGTTAACTTTGTTGTATTAATTCCACTAAAGACACATTATCTAAATTAGCAACATTAATGCTAATTTTTGAAACACAACAAAGTCCTTCCAGATTTTTCACTTCAAGGATTTGGATTGGGTCTCTTTGTATGAACTTATTGTTGTTTAACAAAATACAAAAGCCTCAAAAATATGAAATGTTCCAAGCCAGTGACTGAAGTAAAACATGAATGACATGAGGCGAGACTTTATTTAATATTTCATAATCTGGCTCCTGTACCTCGGTTGAATGGCCAACCGACCGATTCCCTCCTCCGTCAGTCCACTATCTTTAAAATTACTGTAACTCCGTGACACTTTCAATTTTTCTTCATATTCGTGTCAACAACTTTCCATTCCAATAGCTTTATTCTCCTTAATAGGCATTCCAATAACATTAGACACCTTAAGGTTTTCAATCTGCGCTATGGTCTGAAGAGTTTATCCATTACTCCTGGACCCTGCACAGCACCACATTGCTCTGAGTCAGAGAACCTGACCTACTGTAGAAACCTGGACAGGCAGAGAGGAGAGAGCCAGAGAGCCACAACCCAACCCACCTATTGGCTTTTAGGCATTGTGCCACTGTGCCTTGGTCCGCTACTAGTTGTTATTGATGATATTTAAATGTTTCTCCTTTATTGCATAAGGTGGGAGGTAGAGGTGAAGATGAGCGGTGTTTATTCATTTTGCACAGGCTATGGCACTCCAGCAATGCTCTTGTATTTAGTGTGAAATTGTTGAATGAAAAGAGGGGATATTCAATCGTTTTCATGTATACAACCGTATTAAATGGTTATGAGTTATCAGCACACCTTATGTCATCAGTGTATTCATTTTGCTGTACTGGTTGTCTCTGGGTTCATATGTCATACTACTATTTAATTATCAAGCTTGAGGTGAGATGAAAATAAAATGTTGTCAGACAGGTTTGGGTCTCTATGGGATGATGTTCAATGGGTCCCTCTATGTAACACCCAATGACACTTCAGCTGTGGCACATACTGTGTGTTGTTAACAGCATGTTTATGTGTTGAATGAATGAAATGCACTTATGTTTTTCAGGTCAGTGCTGAGGAATCCTTCCATGGACAGACCTTACGCTTGTTCTCATTATCTTGAGATTAAATAATCTGCTGTGCCACCCAGGTGGCATCTACACAGGGGCCATGTCCGAAATCTGTCTTGCCTACTACTTACTAAAACTACTGTACAGCGCATACTTTTATCTGATTATCAGCTGTTGTCAAACATACATAGGTCTCGAAAGACGATTCTCTTCCTCAATAGTGTGCAGTGAATTCTACTAGATGAAAAGACAAAATTAGTATGACATCCTGGTATTTAAAGCATATTACATTTTTGGAAATGTTCTTTCTATTTTTGCATACCTAAAATGCCTACTATTTAGAACTCAAGTTGGGTATTCGGACATGCCCCTTGTGAATGAGGTGAGTCACCCCCTATACAACTGAGAAAGGGCTATAAATCCAATCCATTATTATTAAGCCACTGACATTTTCACTGGGTGTGAATTCTTGTTTGGGGAAGGAAATGCTGCACTTGCATGTCCAGGAAGTATTGAAACCACATAGGTAGCTGGTCTAGAGCAGGAATCAAGCACTGGTGAATCATATCGGTTGGGTAATGCAAATCCCTGGCTCATTAAAAAAGGTTAGATACAGTACATGGCATTTTTATCATTAGAGGTTTCTGTTCTGTTGCAGAGATCCAGATTATTTGTAAACGATTATCTACTGGTTCCAGGACAGATTACTCACTAAAGGTTAGCAGGGTTGAACACAGCTATATTGAATGCCAAAGCAGTGGGGTGCAATCAGGATTTGGTATTTTAGAGACAATAGTAAGACAAAAACTAATTTGCTTTTTGCTCTGTCGCTATCCAATGCTCACAGCTGTACGCTGTGCAATTGTAAGGTTAGTGCTACCCACCAGGTGAGGGTTTCACAGCATCACCGCTGCAGATGTAATTTTGGAGGACAAATCAATCATTGAGTTGAGGATGTGGTTTACACACAAGGGAAATGACAGTCAATTCTCTCATCAAATGTCTAGACTCAAGTATAAATGCCATAACTGTTCAGTAAATCACTATTCCTTGAGGTATTTCCATTTTCATTCGGAATTAGGTGGCTGAAACATTGTGAGTATTGATTGCTGTCATAGACTTGTACCCAGGGTGTCATTACCGGAGCATGGTGGCCTTCGCTGTATAACCAACTGCAATATTAGGGATTACAGTCCTCAAATATCACCACCCAGGGCCTCTTTGCCCCATCTCAAGGCTTGAAAGGGTCATTACACAACCATTGTTCAGTCATATATGTTATTATAGACCAGAAATGTTGTTAGAGGAATTTGTGTTGTGCCATCAGCATGTCAAAGCGTCATTCCTTAGCTGCTGTAGCTGGATTGGACTAGAATACTCACCCACGCCCCTTAGATGTATAGTGTCCCAGGGCTGGCTCTAGCCTAGTTTCAAAACGGACATGACTTTGGTGTATGTAACTTGTGAGCTGTGGAAAGCATTTTTATCTTTAAGAATAATATAAATTGGGACAAATAGATAAATAAGACAACGTCACAGACCTAAAGTGCCAGTGGTTCCCAACGGGGTGGGAAAGGGTTTGACGTGTGTCAAAGTAGCCAAATCATCTCACTCTAGACCATGGATGGGCAACTGGCCCCCATTTTGTAGGCCCCCTATTTGTAGGCCTGCAGATAAATTATTGCGCTGACCCTGAAAGGAGGCCTTACGAAACTGCGCTGCACCACTGCCACAAGCACATCATTATGCAAATTACATTTAAAGGGGTGAAATCCCCAAATAACTGTCTAACGTAGTACACATAAATGTAGCTAGTTGTGCTAGAAATTGTATATATACAATTATATATATTTTTAATATGTTCATGCTTTTCTCACCTGAGAAAACAATAGCTGTTTCAAAGGGGTTGTGACTGGTATCAAAACTCTTCCATGATAGCCGCCAGTAGGATACACTTGGGCATCCATCCACCAGAGTAGCCTATCGAGGAGAGGAACAAACTCCTCCATTTGTCTTTTAACGAATTGACACTCCTACATTTGGCGACCACTTATCGGTTTCCGGGTCACAGAGGAGGACGCAGGAGAGGACAGACTTTTTCCCAACTGAGAATCTCCCTATGAATCATCCCATCCACAGCTTAGTAGGAATCAGCCCACCAGCAGAATAAAGACACCCTCGGCTTCTGTTGAAAGCTGAGAAGCATTGTCAACTTGGCCTGCTGTGTCAACCAAGACCCACAACAGGCACTCAGGATGAGTCATGGGGAGACGAGTTATAAAAACATAATGAAAATACAATGAGTCTGTCACTTCCAGAGAGTGAAAAAGCCCCCTTGAAAAACTATGCGCACTTGTAATTTCATTGAAGGGCAGACCGCAATCAGAGGAGTATTCAAGCTTTCTATCTCAAACATCTGCGTCTACCAACAACATTTTTAAAGGAAAATAAAGTAACACAATATATACAAATAACACAAAATAACTTGCCAAGACTATTTCAGACTGGTGTTTCCGTGGCTACCAACGTACTGTATGTTTAAGAGCAGTAAGGTGTAAGTAATGCTTCCAGTCAGACTGTTCTCTTCCAGGTGGAATGGTCTCTTCTCTGTGACGGACAGACTGCCCCCAGCCCCATCCAAGACAGGACAGTCTGTTAGATCGAACAGTGCATCATGAAACCTCCAACAGCTTAATTAGACAAATCCCAATGAGATCTACAGAATGTGTCTTGACATTTTAACGGCTTTTAAGATGTTGTCTTCCACAGTGATTATCCCAGGAACCGAAGTTATTAGTGGGTCATTATCTAGGATAAAAAGGCAGATACGTGTGTAGGGAGGATTCACATCACATAGACTTGAGAGGTTGGTTTTGATATATTACACTTCTTACAGTTTTGACTAACGGACATGGTTTATAGTCCCAGACATTTCCCAGTTAGCAGCAATTCAAATCACAGAAATTAAGAATTAGAGTATAAAGACCATGCCAAAAACTGACTCAGATTTTATGCAAGCATGATCGTATAACCTCAAAGCATTTGAGCATAACTCAAGTGTCTGTAATGACTTCACCTGTCGACCCCTGCACTGAGATGGCCACCAAGGAGCTCCCAGTCAGCCTTGAATAATGGCTATGCCTGTTTCTGTATCAACTGGCCGGAGGGTCACCTGACATATCACATCGGCCGCAAACTGAGACTACTGTATTACTTTTACAGCTGCTGTGTTTGTTTCCTGAAGTCCACGATCATCTCCTTTGTTTTGTTGACGTTGAGTGTGAGGTTATTTTCCTGACACCACTCTCCGAGGGCCCTCACCTCCTCCCTGTAGGCAGTCTCATCGTTGTTGGTAATCAAGCTTACCACTGTAGTGTCGTCTGCAAACTTGATGATTGAGTTGGAGGTGTGCATGGCCACGCAGTCATGGGTGAACAGGGAGTACAGGAGAGGGCTGAGAACACACCCTTGTGGGGCCCCAGTGTTGAGGATCAGCTGGGTGAAGATGTTGTTTCCTACCCTCACCACCTGGGGGCGGCCCGTCAGAAAGTCCAGGACCCAGTTGTACAGGGCGGGTCGAGACCCAGGGCCTCAAGCTTAATGATGAGTTTGGAGAATACTATGGTGTTAAACGCTGAGCTGTAATCGATGAACAGCATTCTTACATAGGTATTCCTGTGCAGTGTGATTGCGATTGCATTGTCAGTGGACCTATTGGGGAGGTAAGCAAATTGGAGTGGGTCTAGGGTGACAGGTAGGGTGGAGGTGATATGATCCTTGACTAATCTCTCAAAGCACTTCATGATGACGGAAGTGAGTGCTACGGGGCAATAGCCATTTAGTTCAGTTACCTTCGCTTTCTTGGGAACAGGAACAATGGTGGCCCTCTTGAAGCATGTGGGAACAGCAGACTAAGATAGAGATTGATTAAATATGTCCGTAAACACACCAGCCAGCTGGTCTGCGCATGCTCTGAGGACACGGCTAGGGATACCGTTTAAATGTTTTACTCACATTGGCTGCGGTGAAGGAAAGCCTTTGGTAGCAGGCCATGTTGGTAGCGGGCCATGTCAGTGGCACTGTATTGTCCTCAAAGCGAACAAAGGAGTTGTTTAGTTTGACTGGGAGCAAGACATCGGTGTCTGCGACGGGGCTGGTTTTCTTTTTGTAATCCGTGATTGACTGTAGACCCTGCCACATACGTCTCGTGTCTGAGCCGTTGATTTGCGACTCTACTTTGTCTCTATACTGACGCTTAGCTTGTTTGATTGCCTTGCGGGAGCGAGTAGCTATACTGTTTGTATTCGGTCATGGTTCTGGTGGCCTTTCCATGATTAAAAGCAGTGGTTCGCGCTTTCAGTTGTGCGCGAATGCTGCCATCAAACCATGGTTTCTGGTTGGGGAAGGTTTTAATAGTCACCGTGGGTACAACATCACCGATGCACTTGCTAATAAACTCGCACACCGAATCAGCGTATACATCAATGTTGTTGTCTGAGGCTATCCGGAACATATTCCAGTCCACGTGATCGAAGCAATCTTGAAGCGTGGAATCAGATTGGTCGGACCAGCGTTGAACAGACGCTGAACAACTGGGGTTGGAGCAAAAACCTACAGGAGGATAGCTCTCCAGGAACAGGGTTGGATACCCCTGCATTATGCAATAATTTCTGATGAAAATACTAAAATGGGAAAAATGTGTGGATATAGCGTTTTGAAAATATCCTCCTCAATTATTTGGCATGTACCCCCAGAGGCTCAGCTTACATAAACTGCAGTAAAATCCCACAACTCAAATGTGGTTTATTGTAGCTTAAATAACCACCTAATAACCAGTAACGCTAGGGGATCATAAGGAGAGAACTGTGTTCCTTCTATACAAAGCTTACCACATACTGTTTCTAATGACAGCCATATGTCATGGGGTATGATATCTACAGTTTCTCGTGATGATATGGTTACACACTTAGCATCTATCGTTTCCCTGTAGGCATAGGGGCGGCAGGTAGCCTAAAAGTGTTGGCCCAGTAAGTGAAAGGTCCAGCTGGCAAGGTGGAAAAATCTGATGGTCTGCCTTTAAGCAAAGCAGTTAACCACCACCAACAACTGCTCCCCGGGCACCAATGACATGGACATCAATTAAGGCATCCCCCAGCACGTCTGAGTCAGAGGGGTTAGGTTAAAAGATACATTTCCGTTGAATGCATTCAGTTGTGCATCTAACTAGGTATCCCCTTTCCCTACTAAGACTTACCTGTTAACTTTTCAAAGGTGATGTGATTTACAGAGAAAAGCATAATTAGAGAATGTCTAGAGTTCGGAATTTACTCTGAGGTTTTGAAGAAGTTTGGAGTGATCATTATGAAAAACCCTTTTGCATGTCGCTAGACCAGATTCATAACAATTTGAAGTGTCAATGCCATGTTTAATGATCCAAAAACAATGGCCCTGGCAACAATTGTCCTATTTAAAAAAAAAATTGTAAATGTTGATTTGACAGGCTTGACATTTTAGGTGAGTAATGCCTGTGTATGTATGCAAATGTGGAATATTGAAACAAACTACAATGAGCATTATAAAACATTCCACTGTAAAATATATTTTTATTAATGTAGATAAAGTGTCTGTACAAATATTCTGCTGAAAAAATGTCAATATTTAATTTCAATATTTCAATTCCTGAGTTTGAAGAGCTGTATTTTTTGTTTTAATAAAACGGGTTTGGATCCCGGATGCTGATTGGTTGATAGCAGGGGGTAATGGCGTGCTCATGTGCTACATCCACTGTCACATCAGGTGGATGGGGGGGGGGGGGGATTTGTCTACTCTAAACCTTGCCGTCTGCCTCTCCGACCTATGGAACAATGTATATGCATGTGATGAGACTGAAAGCTTTTCTGAGACTGGTGCATTTATTTATCAGGACCATTATAATGGATATATCTAAAGAAATAGCAATAGAAACAAATGTAAAACAAACAAAAATGCACCCAGTTTGCATTTTTTCAGCTGATTGATGCGATTGTGTTACATGCAGCAGGTAGCCACATGTAGGGGCGGCAGGTAGCCTAGTGGTTAGAGCATTGAGCCAGTAACCGAAAGGTTGCTGAATTAAATCCCCGAACTGACAAGGTAAAAATCTGTCGTTCTGCCCCTGAAGAAGGCAGTTAACCCACTGTTCCCTGGAAGGCCGTCATGGTAAGAAATAATGTGTTCTTAACTGACTTGCCTAGTTAAGAAAATGACAATTATTTCTTTAGCATTGCAAATAGAATGGATAGAATGAATGACCAGTCCATTTGGCTAGCAACTTCAGAACTAACGACTGGGCATTGCACGTACAATGTGGAAGGATGAAATAAAACAAATTTACTCATTAAAATAACATTTTTAATATATTGGCAAATGTTTTATGAAAGAAATAAGGCTTCCAAACCCATAAATGTTGGTGAATAACACCCTCCTTGGCTTCTCCTCGGGCCGAAGAACAGCACTTAGTCTCTATTTACTCACACAATAATTCCCAGGTTCTCATCAGTGTTGGCAACTATTTGTCACCGAGAATTGCTAATGGCTCCTTAATTTGTTGCTACAAGTTGCTAGAGGAAGATTTTCTGTGCCCGTGATGATGTCACAGCACCAATTTGGCTGACTGCAGCACAGCTGCGGTCCTCGACCTAGCATTTTAGCCCACTCTCCCACTGCACACCCCTTCCCCTTGTGCTTCTCTGACTGGTATGTGCAGTGTTGCTGTGACTTCTGTTGCACAGACAGCTTCTCCCACTCTCATTTGTGGCAGAATTGAGTGAGAAAAGTCACTAAATGCTATCAAAACCATAGAAACTGTCTAAACTCTTTTACCAATAAAAGTGGCTGGAGGGTTCTGAAAACTTGCTAAATATAGTGAGAAAGTCGCTAAATTGGCAACACTGGTTCTCATGCCTTGCTTGTATAGTCGTTTTGGGCTTACCAACTCTACAAACTAAGATTGTACAAATAGTTTCAAATCAACTCAAACTTTATTTTTCACATGAGCTGAATGCAGGTGGAGACCTCACCATGAAATGCTTACTTACAAACCCTTAACCAACAATGCAGTTCAATATAGAGTTAAGAAAACATTTACCAAATAATTTGAAGTAAAAAAATATAAAAAGTAACACAATAAAATAACAATAACGAGGCTATATACAGGGGGTATCAGTACTGAGTCAATGTGTGGGATACAGGTTAGTCAAGGTAATTTGTTCATGTAGGTAAGGGTAAAGTGACTATGCACAGATAATAAACAGCGAGTAGCAGCAGCGTAAAAACAAATGGGGAGGGGAGGGTCAATGTAAATAGTCCAGGTGGCCATTTTATTAATTATTCAGCAGTCTTATGGCTTAGTGTTAGAAGCTGTTAACCTCTCTAGAGTAGGGGGCAGTATTTTCACGGCCGGATAAAAAACGTACCTGATTTAAACTGGTTACTACTCTTTTCCAGAAATGAGAAAATGCATATAATTGGTAGATTTGGATAGAAAACACTCTAAAGTTTATAAAACTGTTTGAATGGTGTCTGTGAGTATAACAGAACTCATATGGCAGGCCAAAACCTGAGAAGATGCCATACAGGAAGTGCCCTCTCTGACCATTTCTTGTGCTTCTGTGGCATCTCTGTCAAAAATACAGCATCTCTGCTGTAACATGACAATTTCTAAGGCTCCCATAGGCTCTCTGAAGGCACCAGAAAGTGGAATGAGATCTCTGCAGTCTCTGGGCTAGGTACAGGAGCGCTGTTTGTGAGTGGTCAGGCTGGTGGCTCAGAGACAGGAGATGCGCGGCCCCTAGAAGTGGCAATGTTTTTCTTTCAGCCTTTGAACGAAAACAACATTGGCCGGTTGGAATATTATCGCTATTTTACGAGAAAAATCGCATAAAAATTGATTTTAAACAGTGTTTGACATGCTTCTAAGTACGGTAATGGAATATTTTGAATTTTTTTGTCACAACATGCGTCCGCACATCACCCTTCGGATGGACCTGAACGCACGAACAAAACGGAGGATGTTTGAACATAACTATGGATTATTTTGAACCAAAACAACATTTGTGGTTGAAGTAGAATTCCTGGGAGTGCATTCTGACGAAGAACAGCAAAGGTAATCCAATTTTTCTTATAGTAATTCTGAGTTTACTGAGCCTCGATGTTGGCGAGTGTCTGTTTAGCTAGCCTTGATGGCCGAGCTATCTACTCAGAATATTGCAAAATGTGCTTTTGCCGAAAAGCTATTTTAAAATCTGACACCGCGATTGCATAAAGGATATTCAACAGCCAGTGGAATCGCATGGCGCAAAATACAAATACCTCAAAAATGCTATAACTTCAATTTCTCAAACATATTACTGTTTTACACCATTTGAAAGATAAGACTCTCGTTAATTCAACCACGTTGTCCGATTTCAAAAAGGCTTTACAACGAAAGCAAGACATTAGATTATATCAGGAGAGTACACAGCCAAAAATAATCGCACAGCCATTTTCAAAGTAAGCATATATGTCACAAAAACCCAAACCACAGCTAAATGCAGCACTAACCTTTGATGATCTTCATCAGATGACACTCCTAGGACATTATGTTATACAATACATGCATGTTTTGTTCAATCTAGTTCATATTTATATCAAAAACTAGCTTTTGACATTAGCATGTGATGTTCAGAACTAGCATACCCACTGAAAACTTCCGGTGAATTTACTAAATTACTCATGATAAACGTTGACAAAATACATAACAATTATTTTAAGAATTATAGATACAGAACTCCTTTATGCAAACGCTATGTCAGATTTTAAAATAGCTTTTCGGCGGAAGCACATTTTGCAATATTCTGAGTACATAGCTCAGCCATCACAGGCTAGCTAATTTGACACCCACCAAGTTTGGGGCAACCTAAACTCAGAATTACTATTAGAAAAATTGGATTACCTTTGCTGTTCTTCATCAGAATGCACTCCCAGGACTTCTACTTCAACAACAAATGTTGTTTTGGTTTCAAATAATCCATAGTTATATCCAAATACCTCCGTTTTGTTCGTGCGTTCAGGTCACTATCCGAAGGGTAACGCGCGAGCGCATTTCGTGACAAAAAATTTCAAGATATTCCTTTACCATACTTAGAAGCATGTCAAACGCTGTTTAAAATAAATGTTGATGATATTTTTCGTAAAATAGCGATAATATTCCAACCGGACAACGTTGTATTCATTCAAAGAGAGAAAGAAAAAAATGGTGAGGTCTCGTGAATGCGCATCTCAGTCCCACTGTCCCCAGGCAGGCCACTGACAAACTCTGCTGCTGTACTGTGCCCAGAGACAGGGACACGTCATTCCGCTTTCTGAACGCTTTAGAGAGCCAATGGAAGCCTTAGAAAGTGTCACGTAACAGCACAGATGCTGTAATTTTGATAGAGATGCAACAGAAGGACTACAAATTGTCACACAGGCCACTTCCTGCATGGAATCTTCTCAGGTTTTTGCCTGCCATATAAGTTCTGTTATACTCACAGACACCATTCAAACAGTTTTAGAAACTTTAGAGAGTTTTCTATCCAAATCTACAATTATATGCATATTCTCGTTTCTGGGCAAGAGTAGGAACCAGTTTAAATCGGGTATGTTTTTTATCCGGCCGTGAAAATACTGCCCCCTAGCCCAGACAGGTTAAAAGCTCTCTCCCAGGTTTGATGTGGTTTTTAGTGGACAATGTGGGCTAAACAATTGCCAGTGACTATGGCAATCGCCAAGTCTGAAATCTGTCTGGCCTACTACTTACTAAAACTGCATACTGTGTACTAAACATACTACATACTATTGAGATGCTGTTAATTAAAACTGTATGCGGTAAGCCACTCATCTCAATAAACTAGACTCATCCATACTGAGAATGTGTCATTAAATGTGCAATTGTGTTGTTTCCCGCCATTTGTTCATTTTGGTACAGCGGGTCTCATTATCAGTCAAATAGAAGTGGATCTGAAACAAGGGCTCTCTATCTCAATAGTGTGCAGGGAATCTCATTTAACCCAGAAATAAAATATTGCGTGATTTAGATCTGGGCCCATACTGTTAGAAATTGGGAGTTCCGGTTTGCGAAGTCTCCACCATTGCAAAAGGAAACGATATGCAAGTACGGCTTTTCGGACACGGCCAATGACTATTCTCCTCATCTGATGTCCAAGGTGAACATTGTCATATCTGGGAGTGTGGTGGGCATTGATCAAGAATGGGACTGTCTGAAGTGTGTTAGATAAAAGCTACCTGCAGCTGGGCCAAGGGTGAAATGTAAAGCACTTTCTGACAGGTTTTCGTTAAAAGTGTTGGATAAAGAAAATTGTTTTGCTTGATTGATCTTTGCCGTGTATTTCCGTGTAGCTGGGCCTAGGAACAAGTATTGTGATGTAGTGAAGGGCCACATTCTCAACCTCAAGTTAATGTAGCTGCAAAAACACCCTGATAGCCCATGGAGAATGGTAAAAGGAGTTGTCTATATTTCTCAATGTGTCCACTGTGGTTTCTTACAATGCCTTTCAACCAAGATTTCCCTATTCTTTTGTGCCTGACTGGACCTATATTTAATCTCCATTTCAGCTGTTTGTGTCAAATTGAGTTTTTCTGTGTCGATTAAGCTTTTAATGCCCAGGAAACAAATGATTCTATAGCAGCAGTGTTCCCTTTACTGTGCATTACCTTTGTCCCCCCCTGTGTGTGAAGTTCCCTGCTGAGATTCACACAGTGGATAAAAGCTGTGGTTCTGACAGCCTTTCACCGCAAGTGGCAGACAGATAGGGGGTTTCTGAGAGGGCTGAAGGGTAGCTTGGAGGTCACTAAGAAAAAAACGTCATTCTTCTGCTTAAATGAGCAGAGCGGCATCTGTCTGTGAATGGCGATGGTACCATCGGAAATTAATTGGTGATTTGATTGCATTACATTACATTGCAGTCATTCACATCGCAGCCTACAATCAAAAGAGTAGCTCTCTGAACTATGCAAAGAATGGATCTAAGCACTTTGTGTTTCCAGCACCACGCTCCAACCAACCAAACAATTTGGACAAAAATGCTGAAGTAAACATCCATATTCATGCAATATCTAATTTATTTCCACAGGGTTTATTTTAGCTTATTTCACACAGTGAAATACAAAAAAACATTACAAAAAAAACAGATTTTCAGTCAGATTTGTAATTTAGTTACTAGTGTGCATCCGTCCCTTTCAGAGAAGATGAAAAAGCAGACTTTTGTTAATCGGTTTGCCCTTGTCAGTGCTTATCTTTCACTGAACTCTTTCTGTGGCTACCTGTCTGTTCAAAGCAGGCTGTCCTTGACATCCACCCTGACAGGCAAAGCGTTGTCTTCAGTAGGGGTAATGCTAGCGGCCATTGATGTTTACAAAAGAGAACAAAATGTTGCAAAGGGCAAAGTGAATCATTCAAATAAATATTTGAATAACTAAATGGATAGAGTGTGGAAATGTTCTGCTTAGCCAGAATGTAAGAGCCCATAATCCATTTATTTTACATAGAGGTGACAAGTTTTAAAGAAGCAAAACACAAATGTATTTGGTTAAAAGCATATTCTAATCAATGTGTAATTCATCACTAATTTCTGCTAGCTTCATTGTACAGTATTTCCTGCCTAAACCTATTTGTGAATGTGGGGTAATTATTGTGAACGGAATTGCGAAGGAAACACTATAGAAAAATAATTGGTGTTCCACAAAATGCCTCCATTTTATTTTTATTTTGCTCCTCAATTAACGGTTGTGAGGAGAATGTGTTTCAGGGTGCAGCAATGGATGGTATCTAACACTGACATCTTCAGAGCTGGACTCTCCTCTCCAGACACCAGCTACAGTGGCTTGCGAAAGTATTCACCCCTCTCCTCCTATTTTGTTGCCTTACAATTTGGAATTAAAATGGATTTTGTTGGGGGTTTGTATCATTTGATTTACACAACATGCCTACCACTGAAAATGCAAATATTTTTTACTGTGAAACAAACAAGAAATAACACTATTTTAAAATCGGACACCGCGATTGCAAAAAGGAGTTCTGTATCTATAATTCTTAAAATAATTGTTCTGTTTTTGTCAACGTTTATCGTGAGTAATTTAGTAAATTCACCGGAAGTTTGCGGTGGGTATGCTAGTTCTGAACAAAACATGCTAATGTAAAAAGCTGTTTTTTGATATAAATATGAACGTGATTGAACAAAACATGCATGTATTGTATAACATAATGTCCTAGGAGTGTCATCTGATGAAGATCATCAAAGGTTAGTGCTGCATTTAGCTGTGGTTTTGGTTTTTGTGACATATATGCTAGCTTGAAAAATGCGTGTGGGATTATTTCTGGCTGGGTACTTTCTAATCGACCTGGTATCCTGGAAGGATATTGACCTCATCCCGTCAGTAGAGGATGCCTGGTCGTTCTTTAAAAGGAATTTCCTCAGCATCTTAAATAAGCATGCCCCTTTCAAAAAATGTAGAACTAAGAACAGATATAGCCCTTGGTTCACTCCAGACCTGAATGCCCTCGACCAGCATAAAAACATCCTGTGGCGGACTACACTAGCATCGAATAGTCTCTGTGATATGCATATTTTCAGGGAAGTCAGGAACCAATACACGAAGTCAGTTAGGAAAGCAAAGGCTAGCTTTTTCAAACAGAAATTTGCATCCTGTAGCTCTAACTCCAAAAAGTTTTGGGACACTGTAAAGTCAATGGAGAATAAGAGCACCTCCTCCCAGCTGCCCACTGCACTGAGGCTAGGAAACACTGTCACCACCAAACAATCCACGATAATCGACAATATCAATAAGCATGCTTTCCTCCTGGCTACCCCAACCCCGACCAACTGCTCCGCAATCCTTGCAGCTACTTGCCCTGCAGCTACTTGCCCAAGCCTCCCTAGCTTCTCCTTCACCCAAATCCAGATAGCAGATGTTCTGAAAGAGCTGCAAAACCTGGACCCGAACATATCATCTGGGCTAGACAATCTGGGCCCTCTCTTTCTAAAATTATCCACCGACATTGTTGCAACCCTTATTACCAGTCTGTTCAACCTCTTTTGTATCGTCCGAGATTCCTAAAGATTGGAAAGCTGCCGTGGTCATCCCCTCTTCAAAAGGGGTGACACTCAAGACCCAAACTGTTACAGACCTACAGTTGAAGTCGGAAGTTTACATACACCTTAGCCAAATACATTTAAACAACATTTTTCAAAATTCCTGACATTTAATCCTAGTAAAAATTCCCTGTCTTAGGTCAGATAAGATCACCACTTTATTTTAAGAATGTGAAATGTAAGAATAATAGTAGAGAGAATGATTTATTTCAGCTTTTATTTTTTTCAGCACATTCCCAGTGGGTCAGAAGTTTACATACACTCAATTAGTATTTGGGAGCATTGCCTTCAAATTGTTTAACTTGGGTCAAATGTTTCGGGTAGCCTTCCACAAGCTTCCCACAATAAGTTGGGTGAAGTTTGGCCCATTCCTCCTGACAGAGCTGGTGTAACTGAGTCAGGTTTGTAGGCCTCCTTGCTCGCACACACTTTTTCAGTTCATACTTTGGAAGTATGCTTGGGGTAATTGTCCATTTGGAAGACTCATTTGCGACCAAGCTTAAAGTTCCTGACTGATGTATTGAGATGTTGCTTCACTATATGCACATAATTTTCCATCCTCATGATGCCATCTAGTTTGTGAAGGGCATCAGTCCCTCCTGCAGCAAAGCACCTCCACTACATAATGCTGCCACCCCCGTGCTTCACGGTTGGGATGTTGTTCTTCGGCTTGCAAGCCTCCCCCTTTTTCCTCCACATAACGATGGTCGACATAACGATGGTCATTATGGCCAAACAGTTCTAATTTTGTTTCATCAGACCAGAGGACATTTCTCCAAAAAGTACGATCTTTGTCCCCATGTACAGTTGCAAACCGTAGTCTCACTTTTTTATGGCTGTTCTGGAGCAGTGGCTTCTTCCTTGCTGAGCGGCCTTTCAGGTTATGTCGATATAGGACTGGTTTTACTGTGGATATAGATATTTTTGTACCTGTTTCTGCCAGCATCTTCACAAGGCCCTTGCTGTTGTTCTGGGATTGATTTGCATTTTTCGCACCAAAGTACGTTCATCTCTAGGAAACAGAACGCGTCTCCTTCCTGAGCAGTATGATGGCTGCGTGGTCCCATGGTGTTTAGACTTGCGTACTATTGTTTGTACAGATGAACGTGGTACCTTTAGGCGCTTGTAAATTGCTCCCAAGGATGGACCAGACTTGTGGAGGTCTACAATTTTTTTATGAGGTCTTGGCTGATTTATTTTGATTTTCCCATGATGTCAAGCAAAGAGGCACTGAGTTTGAAGGTAGGCCTTGAAATACATCCACAGGTACACCTCCAATTGACTCAAATGATGTCAATTAACAAAACAGAAGCTTCTAAAGCCATGTTCTGTTCTGGAATTTTCCAAGCTGTTTAAAGGCACAGTCAACTTAGTGTATGTAAACTTCTGACCCACTGGAATTGTGATACAGTGAATTATAAGTGAAATAATCTGTCTGTAAACAATTGTTGGAAAAAATTACTTGTGTCATGCACAAAGTAGATGTCCTAACCGACTTGCCAAAACTATAGTTTGTTAACAAGAAATTTGTGGAGTGATTGAAAAACAAGTTTTAATAACTCCAATCTAAGTGTATGTAAACTTCCGACTTCAACTGTATATCAGATGTTCGGTAGTGACACTTCTTAAAAATACTTTAAGATTTACCAACTTGCTTACTAATTTTCTTCATAATGTTTAGACACACAGACTACTGACAATGTGCCATATTGGATAGTGTTGCAATCCCATCACCTGGTTATATTTGTAGGGCTGTGGCTTAAGGCACATTCATTTGACAGTTTTTTTTATAATGTCTGTTTTGATAGTGACATCAAAAGTGGGGACAGCATTTTCAGAGAAAGATGTTTAAAAATAAATCAACTAATTATTAGATCAGTATCTTTCAATGTGATTATTGGAGTGGTTGAAAAATAAGTTTTAATGACTCCAACATAAGCATCAGCTATCTGTGCAGCTTACCGATCGCTGCAGCTGTACACAGCCCATCTGTAAATAGCCCATCCATCTACCTACCTCACCCCCATATTGTTTTATTTACTTTTTTTGCTATTTTGCACACCAGTATTTCTACCTGCACATCAGCATCTGCACATCCATCACTCCAGTGTTCATTTGCTAAATTACTTCACTACTATGGCCTATTTATTGCCTTACCTCCTTACGCCATTTGCACACACTGTATATATAATTCTTCTATTGTGTTATTGACTGTACATTTGTTTATTCCATGTGTGTCCATGTGTAATGTTATTCCATGTGTGTTGTTGTTTGTGTCACACTGCTTTGCTTTATCTTGGCCAGGTCACAGTTGTAAATGAGAACTTGCTCTCAACTGGCCTACTTGGTTAAATAAATGTGAAATATATATATATCTTTTTTTAAATGTAACTAATTATGTGACTTCTGAAGGTAATTGGTTGCACCAGATCTTATTTAGGGGCTTCATAGCAAAGGGCGTGAATATATATGCACGCACCACTTTTCCGTTTTATATTTTTTGAAACAAGTTTTTTTTTTTTTCATTTCACTTCACCAATTTGCACTATTTTGTGTATGTCCATTACATGAAATCTTAATAAAAATCCATTTAAATTACAGGCTGTAATGCAACAAAATAGGAAAAACGCTAAGGGGGATGAATACTTTTTCAAGGCACTGTATCCCTGGCACTCTGCTGCATTTTAATTCTCTCAGCTGACATCTGCCACACTCCCCATTTGTAAACCACGCGGACTATTCTGAGATACAGAGAATGTGACAGGGCAATAAAGATAACAGCTTGACTTTTTGTTGAACACAGCGTCCACAGTGCTAAGTGTTTGAATGCTGTGACGATCGTGCTGCATATTTCAATCTTTAAATAACTTTGTGTAGGAACAGCTGTATAGAGTGTTAGGGATGGTACTGTACAGGTTTCTGCTCCTGTTAGGATACCTTAGATCATATGTATGCCTAATCTTACTGTAAGTCATTACACTGAACACTGAAAGAAAGTAAGAATGAGAAGTGGAGGGAGGAGAAAGAGATACAGAGAATGAAATAAAGAAATAGAATGAGAAAATTGTATTCAGCAGGAATTGATTTATAATTCAAGGCCTTTCAATGCTAGCATATGCACCTGAGGATTGATGCAGTCAGAGAGAAGTATAGCATGAATCCAGTCTCTTATAATTATTTCTATACATTAAAACTTTTCAGTCTCCCTAAGACTTTTCATAGACTTGTGAAACAGTATGCAGTATTCAATAAAATACCGTATGCATAACTGTGTGGCTCAGATTATATCACTAAATCTTCTGCATTGTGGCAATGCTACGGCTACTGAGTTCCTGTGGAAAATAACAATGCCTGGAGCTATATGCAGGTATTCCAGGGAGGCAGCACATCTCCGATTTACATCAATTCTTGGGAAATTGTGTAAGGTGTCTATCAAAGAGTCACCCATGAGCTGTGGGCACCCATCACATCACACACTATCTGTCACCCAGATCGCTTATCTGCAGGAGCAGAATTCTCTCTAGGCACCAAAAATTATTTAAAAATGAAAAGGTAGCAGTAAAATCAATTCAAACCAACTAAAGTAAAGCTACTGAACATGTATAGCTGTGGTTGTATTGATAAAAAATGCAGACAATGTTGTAAAGGAACTGATAAGTAACAGTTCCCCAAAGATTCATGTCTGGTCCTGTATGGAACAGAGTGACAGATTCTATAGAGGAAAAAGCATTCACCTTTCGATAGTCTGCCAATGAATGAGTTTGCCTTGACTTGTGATAAAGAGCATTTACCTCATCTAGCTCATCAATTATCAGAAAATATTAGGGTCATATTAGGGCATACATTATATGGCTATTGCTTAGATGTGGAGACTAATTGCTTTAAAATTCACCACTTGGGATGAACAGTTAATGAAGTATTTTTCACTTTGAGAACTGCAAAAAACAAAGAACTAGTAATGTTGGTGCCAAAAAAAGCAGGCAAAGTAGCTGTGAATCCCTGTCTATCTTATTCTGTCTCTCTGAGGGATTGGAGCTTGCATCATAATGTTGCCACCGCCGGTTTCCTCATAACCATTTGGAAAACACAACAGGTATAAAGAGTTTACAATCATAACAAGTTGTGCATATTGGGCAAACAGACAGACACACAGGCTTAAGGAACTGATAATGAGAACAGACCATTTATCTAAAAGCAGGCATATTCTCCCACAGATTATCAATAATTTTTGCCAAACATGCAGAACTGCTGGTAATAAGTTTTGATACTTTCCCCCCATGTGTGTGGATTCGTGCTGAGTATTTTTAATAATCACGTGGGGGCTGAGGCAGGGTAAATTGATTAGGGATACATTCAGTCTGAAACAGCAAGAGACACAGCTTGCCTCGTTTCTCTGTGCATTTGTAAAGCGGAGAGAGAGAAAGAAGAGTGAGAGAGAAACAACTGAATTTCCCTCGATGGAGGAGAAAAATGTATTGTATTATTTCCAAACTGTCAGCAGTTTAATATAATGCTATAAAACAAAATACAGCCACTGCAACAGCAAGAAGTAAATGCATCATGGGTAGCATAGTGGGTGGTAATAATTCTGTAGAGGCGGAACTCATACATTGAAATTCAGTCCATGAAAGAAACAGCCCCAGATTACAGTTTGATCACATATATTATCTCCCTCTCTCTCCATCCCTCCCATATTGCAGTCGCCCACTCCCACCAGAGTGACTCAGAACCCAGGTGCCATTGTACTTATTCATCCCATTGGGTTATGCTTCAGTGTGGTGTAAACTCTTGTGTTATTAAAACACGTCCAACACGTCCACATCATTTACTATGGCCCAGTGAACCTTGAGAAAGGCCAACGTGTTTAAATTCAGTTTCTTCGCTTGCCACCACTACAAGGTACATATAGTAGGGGTTGCCAGACCTGCCATAATTGGTACAGCAACCTCTGACCCTCTCTCATTTTCATACATACTTCAGGGATGAAGCGATTGCTCTAAATATGGAAGCTAGGTCACGTTGCATTGCCGTGCAGAGGGTTTGTATGTGGTAAATCTGGTGTGTGCAAAGAGAGCGAGGGTGTGTGGCTTCCCTCCCGTCTGCTGCTGTTCCGTCCTGTTGGCCCTTGGGAATACACTGGTTCTGGGCAGGGAGTGTCAGGAAGGAAATTTGATTTAAATACTAGCAGTGAAATGGGTAATTTCACATTAGAAGCATACAGTACAGTGAGGGAAAAAAGTATTTGATCCCCTGCTGATTTTGTACGTTTGCCCACTGACAAAGAAATGATCAGTCTATAATTTTAATGGTAGGTTTATTTGAACAGTGAGAGACAGAATAACAACAAAAAAATCCAGAAAAACGCATGTCAAAAATGTTATAAATTGATTTGCATTTTAATGAGAGAAATAAGTATTTGACCCCCTCTCAATCAGAAAGATTTCTGGCTCCCAGGTGTCTTTTATACAGGTAACGAGCTGAGATTAGGAGCACACTCTTAAAGGGAGTGCTCCTAATCTCAGTTTGTTACCTGTATAAAATACACCTGTCCACAGAAGCAATCAATCAAACAGATTCCAAACTCTCCACCATGGCCAAGACCAAAGAGCTCTCCAAGGATGTCAGGGACAAGATTGTAGACCTACACAAGGCTGGAATGGGCTACAAGACCATCGCCAAGCAGCTTGGTGAGAAGGTGACAACAGTTGGTGCGATTATTCGCAAATGGAAGAAACACAAAAGAACTGTCAATCTCCCTCGGCCTGGGGCTCCATGCAAG
The DNA here is from genome assembly GCF_901001165.1 of Salmo trutta. Taxonomy (NCBI): domain Eukaryota; kingdom Metazoa; phylum Chordata; class Actinopteri; order Salmoniformes; family Salmonidae; genus Salmo; species Salmo trutta. Next base: position 40,075,754 of record NC_042960.1, on the reverse strand, counting down.
ATCTCACCTCGTGGAGTTGCAATGATCATGAGAACGGTGAGGAATCAGCCCAGAACTACACAGAAGGATCTTGTCAATGATCTCAAGGCAGCTGGGACCATAGTCACCAAGAAAACAATTGGTAACACACTACGCCGTGAAGGACTGAAATCCTGCAGCGCCTGCAAGGTCCCCCTGCTCAAGAAAGCACATATACATGCCCGTCTGAAGTTTGCCAATGAACATCTGAATGATTAAGAGGACAACTGGGTGAAAGTGTTGTGGTCAGATGAGACCAAAATGGAGCTCTTTGGCATTAACTCAACTCGCTGTGTTTGGAGGAGGAGGAATGCTGCCTATGACCCCTAGAACACCATCCCCACCATCAAACATGGAGGTGGAAACATTATGCTTTGGGTGTGTTTTTCTGCTAAGGGGACAGGACAACTTCACCGCATCAAAAGGACGATGGATGGGGCCATGTACCATCAAATCTTGGGTGAGAACCTCCTTCCCTCAGCCAGGGCATTGAAAATGGGTCGTGGATGGGTATTCCAGCATGACAATGACCCAAATTACATGGCCAAGGCAACAAAGGAGTGGCTCAAGAAGAAGCACATTAAGGTCCTGGAGTGGCCTAGCCAGTCTCCAGACCTTAATCCCATAGAAAATCTGTGGAGGGAGCTGAAGGTTCGAGTTGCCAAACGTCAGCCACGAAACCTTAATGACTTGGAGAAGATCTGCAAAGAGGAGTGGGACAAAATACACACTTTACATTTTAGTCATATAGCAGACGCTCTTATCCAGAGCGACTTACTGTAGTGAGTGCATACATTTCATACATTTTTTCCCTCCGCACTGGTCCCCCATGGGAATCGAACCCACAACCGTGGCGTCACAAACACCATGCTGTACCAACTGAGCCACACGGGAGCACAAATCCCTCCTGAGATGTGTGCAAACCTGGTGGCCAACTACAAGAAACGTCTGACCTCTGTGATTGCCAACAAGGGTTTTGCCACCAAGTACTAAATCATGTTTTGCAGAGTGGTCAAATACTTATTTCCCTCATTAAGATGCAAATCAATTTATAACATTTTTGACATGCGTTTTTCTGGATTTTTTTGTTGTTATTCTGTCTCTCACTGTTCAAATAAACCTACCATTAAAATTATAGACTGATCATTTTTTTGTCAGTGGGCAAATGTACAAAATCAGCAGGGGATCAAATACTTTTTTCCCTCACTGTATATGTTTCCATGCCCTTAAGACACAAGGGTTCACGCTGCCCAAGCTTTGATGTATTCTGGAGAATTGTTTATTGTTGTATTTTCCTCCCCTGACACGGGCATTAATATCATGCTCCCCATTGCCTTGTTTCTCTTGTTCCCATATCCTCCCAGGTCTGTTTTGTTATTCCAGGTCAATTGGAGAAAATAGCTGGTGAATTATGGCAAAGCTTCCTGTGATTGATGAGGATTTGGACCCACTTGAAAGACAGAGAAAAAATCAATGTGCTTGATCATTTGCAGAGTGACTGAGGATGAAGCCCCATCAGCAGAGTGGACAGACCTGTCTGAAGTGAGCACAGTGTCGTGAGGTGCCGGGAAAGAGACTAGGATTACCTATGAATCTCATCTCAAGTCTTGTGTGAGTCTGAGGAGGGCCAATCAAGATGGTTTAAGAGGTTTACACACTCCACCAACCTCATGGATCTGTCTATAAGCATAACTTGGAACGGTCATATATACAATGCAGATGTCCTCACTTGATGGATTTCCCATGTGGCTGAAACAATGGCACTGTTTGGAAAGGATCCTTCCTTTCTTTCACCCTTCCTCCTTGCTTCCCTTCTTCCTTTCCATCCTTCCATCCTTTATTTAATACAATTTGTCACAGAATAAGTCGTACTCATCGTTGAAAATGTCATCCATGAGAGAGAAGGACCAAGGCGCAGCGGAAGTGTGGACACTCATGTTTCTTTAATTAACAAAACAGGCAAAGCATCCACCGGAAAAACAAAACAATAAATGATACTCACAACATGGACAGTCTCACAGGCTATGCAAACGCAGTGCAAAAGAATTCCCCACCACCAAACCAGGACCAAGCAGCGGAAGAAGGCTGGCGAGGCCTGGGAGACACGACGGGTAAGGGAGACCGAGAGGCACCCCCAAGATTTTTTTAGGGGGGGGCACAAGGGCTGTTTGACGGGGCAAGAGCTGCCCGCCAGTCAGTCACCAGAGCTGCCCGCCAGTCAACAGTCACCAGAGCTGCCCGCCAGTCAACAGTCACCAGAGCTGCCCGCCAGTCAACAGTCACCAGAGCTGCCCGCCAGTCAACAGTCGTCAGAGCTGCCCGCCAGTCAACAGTCGTCAGAGCTGCCCGCCAGTCAACAGTCGTCAGAGCTGCCCGCCAGTCAACAGTCGCCAGTGTGGCCAGACTGCTCTGAACTGCCGGAGTGGCCAGACTGCCCAGACTGTCCCGAGCTGCCAGACTGCCCAGACTGTCCCGAGCTGCCAGACTGTCCTGAGCTGCCAGACTGCCCAGACTGTCCCGAGCTGCCAGACTGCCCAGACTGTCCCGAGCTGCCAGACTGCCCAGACTGTCCCGAGCTGCCAGACTGCCCAGACTGTCCCGAGCGGCCAGACTGCCCAGACTGTCCCGAGCGGTCAGACTGCCCAGACTGTCCCGAGCGGCCAGACTGCCCAGACTGTCCCGAGCTGCCAGACTGCCCCGAGCTGCCAGACTGCCCAGACGGTCCCGAGCTGCCAGACTGCCCAGACCGCCCCGAGCTGCCAGACCGCCCCGAGCTGCCAGACTGCCCCGACAGCCTGTAACGGCCAGAACCGGAGTCACCTCCAGGATAGGTGGGTTGGGGAGGGAGGGTGTAGCACAGGGCCGTCGTTGACGGCAGCCACCCTCCCTTCCCTCCCTTATGGTTTAGGGGTTATTGTTTGTTGGTTTTTGTTGGGGTATTGGGGATTTTCTTGTGTTTTTCTTTTTTAGGTGCATCCTGGAGTCTGCACCTTGAGGGGGGGGTACTGTCACGTCCTGACCAGCAGATGGCGTATTGCTTAGTCTAGGTCAGGATGTGGCAGGGGGTTTGTGTTTGTTAAATGTTGGGTTGATGATTGGGACTTCCAATTGAAGGCAGGTGTGTATAGTTGCCTTTGATTGGAAGTCCTATATAGGTGTGTGTGTTTGTCTTTGGGGTTGTGGGGAATTGTTCTTGCACTGCGTTTGCATAGCCTGTGAGACTGTCCATGTTGTGAATATCATTTATTGTTTTGTTTTTCCGGTGGATGCTTTGCCTGTTTTGTTAATTAAAGAAACATGAGTGTCCACACTTCCGCTGCGCCTTGGTCCTTCTCTCTCATGGATGACATTTTCAACGATGAGTACGACTTATTCTGTGACACAATTGTATTTCTTTGTGCAATCACTGATCTGTAGCTTCAGTGATAAAAGTGTCCAATCTTTTTCTGAAAACTAAAATTCTTAACCACAATGTAAGTAATCTAATTTATGTCCCTCTAACTGCCCTAAATGCCTCTGCTGATCCCACAGCTATTGTATGCAGCAATCATGTGACTATGAACCAGAGTTATGTTAGCACTGAGGTGGTGTGCCCTAATAGAAAGTCCACTGTGTGCAGCTCACCCTGCACTAAGATAAATAACATGAGCATGTATACTTCTGCTAAGCTTCCCAGTAAAGCAATGAAAACAATCAAGCACCCCAGAAAGGTGCTAAAAGTAGCCTAGGTTAACATATATATATATATATATATACCCTAAGAAACAAGGTTCATGAAGTCAATAACTTCATGATTACTATCTCTGAAACTGACTTAGATAATACCTTTGATGGTACAGTGGTAGCAATACATGGTTATAACATCTACAGAAAATATAGAAATGCCAATGGGGCGGTGTTGCGGTCCATATTAATAACCACATTCCTGTAAAGTTTAGAGAGGATCTCATGTTAAATACTGTTGAAGTAATATGGTTACAGGTTAATCAGCCTCACCTAAAGCCCATTCTTGTGGGAAGCTGCTATAGACAACCAAGTGCTAACTGTCCGTATCTGGATAATATATGTAAAATGCTTGATAATGTATGTGATATCAACAGAGAGGTATATTTTTTTGGTGATTTCAATATTGACTGGCTTTTATCAAACTGCCCACTCAAGAAAAAACTTCAAACTGTAACCACTGCCTGCAACCTGGTTCAGGTTGTCAGTCAATCTACCAGAGTAGTTACAAACAGCACAGGAATGAAATTATCAACATGTATTGATCACATCTTTACAAATGCTGCAAACATTTGCTTTAAGCAGTAACCAAATCCATTCGATGTATTGATTGCAATATACACTCAGCAAAAAAAGAAACGTCCCTTTTTCAGGACCATGTCTTTCAAAGATAATTCATAAAAATCCAAATAACTTCACAGATCTTCATTGTAATGGGTTTAAACACTGTTTCCCATGCTTGTTCAATGAACCATAAACAATTAATGAACATGCACCCGTGGAACGGTCGTTCAGACTAACAGCTTACAGACGGTAGGCAATTAAGGTCACAGTTATGAAAACTTAGGACACTAAAAGGTCCTTTCTACTGACTCTGAAAAACACCAAAAGAAAGATGCCCAGGGTCCCTGCTCATCTGCGTGAATGTGCCTTAGGCATGCTACAAGGAGGAATGAGGACTGCAGATGTAGCCAGGGCAGTAAATTGCAATGTCCATACTGTGAGACGCCTAAAACAGCGCTACAGGGAGACAGGTCGGACAGCTGATGGTCCTCGCAGTGGCAGACCACGTGTAACAACACCTGCGCAGGATCGGTACATCCGAACATCACACCTGCGGGACAGGTACAGGACGGCGACAACAACTGCCCGAGTTACACCAATCTCACCAGGGGTGATGGTCGGATTTGCGTTTATTGTCGAAGGAATGAGCATTACACCGAGGCCTGTGCTCTGGAGTGTGATCGATTTGGAGGTGGAGGGTCCCTCAAGGTCTGGTGCGCTGTGTCACAGCATCATCGGACTGAGCTTGTTGTCATTGCAGGAAATCTCAATGCTGTGCGTTACAGGGAAGACATCCTCCTTCCTCATGTGGTGCCCTTCCTGCATGCTCATCCTGACATGACCTTCCAGCATGACAATGCCACCAGCCATACTGCTCGTTCTGTGCATGATTTCCTGCAAGACAGGAATGTCAGTATTGTGCTATGGCCAGCGAAGAGCCCAGATCTCAATCCCATTGAGCACGTCTGGGACCTGTTGGATCACAGGGTGAGGGCTAGGGACATTCCCCACAGAAATGTCCAGGAACTTGGTGGAAGAGTGGAGTAACATCTCACAGCAAGAACTGGCAAATCTGGAGCAGTCCATGAGGAGGAGATGCACTGCAGTACTTAATGCAGCTGGTGGCCACACCAGATACTGACTGTTACTTTTGATTTTGACCCCCCCCCCCCCTTTGTTCAGGGACACATTATTCCATTTCTGTTAGTCACATGTCTCTGGAACTTGTTCAGTTTATGTCTCAGTTGTTGAATCTTATGTTCATACAAATATTTACACATGTTGACAGTGAGAGGACGTTTCTTCATTTGCTGAGTTTAGTAACCATATCCACTGGCATGTATTCATGGATGCCAAGTGAAGCCAGGCTTCCCAAAAACGTTTACCAATAAAAAAATATAGAGTCTGTAATTTCATCATTTTCCTTCAATTCGCAAGATGCTGAATGCATCTCACAGGAGAAAGCATCCGAGCGAGCAAATGAGTGCACCTCTGTCTCTCTACGTGTAGGCCATCCATCTGATGCTGTCTGGTCTAATCAAGTATGACATGTTGCCACCCGTAGCACTGAAAGCAAGAAAAGCCAGCGAGCATGGAATAGCCTTCCTTTCTCAGAACAAGAATAGACTGATGAGTTTCAGAAGAAAGTACTTTGTTTCTGGCCATTTTGAGCCTGTAATCAAACCCACAAATGCTGATGCTCCAGATACTCAACTAGTCTAAAGAAGGCCAGTTTTATTGCTTCTTTAATTAGGACAACAGTTTTCAGATGTGCTAACATAATTGCAAAAGGGTTTTGTAATGATCAATTAGCCTTTTAAAATGATAAACTTGGATTAGCTAACACAACGTGCCATTGGAATACAGGAGTGATGGTTGCTGATAATGGGCCTCTATACGCCTATCTAGATATTACATAAAAAATCTGCCATTTCCAGCTACAATAGTCATTTACAACATTAACAATGTCTACACTGTATTTCTGAATTTGATGTTATTTTAATGGAAAAAAATGTGCTTTTCTTTCAAAAACAAGGACATTCCTAAGTGACCCAAACTTTTGAACGGTAGTGTAGCTAGATGTAGAAAGCAAATGTTAATTAGCTAACATTGCCCATGAATGGAAGTTATCACAACACATTGGTTGTAATATGGGTGGTGGGCTTGGCTTCCCCAGTGATTTTACCCACACACCGCTACTGGCCATATCTAGCAAAACCAAAGTTCCAAAGGCTGGTTCTAATATAGTGTTCTGTATCGGAGGTCATACAATGAGTTTTGTGGTATAATTCTTATGTTGATGATGTAAAGAATATTTGCCAGTCTGTGGCATGTAACCAGACACTGCACTTGACACATTTATGAAATTGCTTATTCTAGTTACTAATAAGCATTTACCCATTAAGAAAATGACTGTAAGAACTGTTCAAACCCCATGGATTGATGAAGAATTTGAAAATTGTATGGCAAAAGATATGGCAAACAAGTCTGGCACCACAACCGATTGGCAAAAGTGCTGTAAATTGAGAAATCATGTGACTAAACTAAACAAAAATAAGATTAAACTACAATTGTCATGATGTTGCCCAGTTGGGTGAGGTTTATGAACCCCCATAAATAACTTTCCCCCTTTTTTCTCCAGTCTACAGAATGGACTCTTGGATAGCCCTATGTTACCAGTATGATAACAGAAAGTATGGTAAATTCAAAAGGTTGGGGAATGGAACAATATTTCCCTTTCTCAACCAGTTGAAAGTGTCCGTTGGTACTTAAAGAATATGATGTCAGATCAGTTGTTGTCTTGGACATTATATCTGATGACAGGATTACATAAATTGTATCTTGGAAAGTCTACACATTCTATTCATCAGATTCACATGGAATTGTTGTGCAATTTAAATGTTTAAATATGAAACTATTAGTGAGAAGATGAAATGTGATTTTAGCTTCTAAATTAAATAATTGTTTTCATAAGTAAACTTATGCTCACTCAGTGGCCACGCCCAAGTGAACAGACATTGGTTGGAGAGGGATGAAACACGCCTTTCTCTTCCCCAGTACAAAAGCCCCCGTGACCCAATTCACGTTAGACTAAGCAAACCCCGGGGTGAGCTGTGGTTGAGAAAGGTTGAACGACTACTCTATCTAACGAAATTTACATGAGACCAGATCACATGAAGGTGACGATCACCACGCTGGAATAGTGAATTTCGACTAGAACAGCCAGAATACAGCACGAGCTGATTATGGCAACTTGGTATGAACTTTGAACTATTATTCACTAAAGAAGTGATACATCCTGGACGTCGAGTTATCAGCTGCAGCTGTAAATGTACATGGCCTAGGAAAGGACAGACAATCTCCTAAGAACGACAGGGTATTTCAACATATCCGCTCTACAACACTACGACCAGAAAGATTCTTCAAAGGACAATCGCGATCTCTGCTGTGCAAGCCAGTCTTCCATCTTCGACCCATCTATCGAAGTGCAGCTCAGAGTAATTATCTTGCATTTTCCTTTTCCGAATGGCTAGTTATTAGAATGCATAAGATTCTGTATTTACGGTAGCATAGCTTCTCTACATCCGATAGAGACCCAATCCCTTTGTCCCTCCGTCTTCCCGCTCTTTCATTCAAACCCAACACACATCCTTTGTGTAACCAGCCGTCATATCGGATTAGCCCACTCGGGGCTTTTCATGACATGATTAGTAATTGATGTATGATCTATCATGTGTATATATATATATATGTAATTCTGTGTGATTATTTAGGTATTTAGTAAATAGATAATTAAGCCAATTTGTGTATTGCTGATTCAACTTGTTGGCCAGGGTTCGTGCAGATAACCAAGTACTTTACGACAATCAGAATGAGACTGATCGAGAGGACGATTAATAATTGACTGCTATTGATATAAAAGATCTTCAGATCTTTAAGAGTGGATTCGGGAGATAGCCGCTCTATATAAACCCAATTCTTCCATGATCCCCCGAGGTTATTAATGGTTTAATTTTTGCATGGTTTAATTAAATAATGAAATCAATTAAACATTCGGTAATCAATTTGATAAAATAGCATGTCATATAATTTAATCATAGTCAGAGATACGGCACTATGAAACAATTACATAAAGAATAGTAGTAAAAAGCTTTGGAGCACCTTAAATTACATTTTGGGGAAAAAGGCAAACTCAGCTCCATCATTCATAGAATTAGATGGCTCGTTAATCACAAAACCCACTGATATTGCCAACTACTTTAATTATTTATGCCAGCTACAAACGCAAGACACAACACATTGAAGTATATCTGACCAAATTATGAAAGACAAGCATTGTAATTTTGATTTACGTAAAGTGAGTGTGGAAGAGCTGAACAAATTATTGTTGTCTATCAACATTGACAAGCCACCGGCGTCTGATAACTTTGATGGAAAATTACTGAGGATAATAGCGGACGATATTGACACTCCTATTTGCCAAATATTAAATTTAAGCCTACTAGAAAGTGTGTGCCCTCCGGCCTGGAGGGAAGCGAAAGTCATTCCGCTACTTAAGAATAGTAAAGCCCCCTTTACTGGCTCAAATAGCCGACCAATTAGCCTGTTACCAACCTTTAGGAAAAAATTGTGTTTGACCAGATACAATGCTATTTTACAGTATACAAATTGACAACAGACCTTCAGCACGCTAATGGGGAAGGACATTCAACAAGCACAGCACTTATACAAATAACTGATGATTGGCTGAGAGAAATTGATGATTAAAAGATTGTGGGGAGTGTTTTGTTAGGATTCAGTGCAGTTTTCGACATTATCGATCATAGTCTGCTGCTGGAAAATATGATGTGTTATGGCTTTACACCCCCTACTATATTGTGGAACAAGAGTTAACTGTCTAAGACAACACAGAGGGTGTTCTTTAATGGAAACCTCTCCAACATAATCCAGATAGAATCAAGAATTCCCCAGGGCAGCTGTCTAGTTCCGTTACTTTTTTCAATCTTTACTAACGACATGTCTATGTATGCAGATGACTAAACACTATAAACGTCAGCTACTACAGCAACTGAAATGACTGCAAATGTGATTAGCATGACATTGTAAGTAACAATACAATTTCCCAGGACATAGACATGTCTTATATAGGCAGAAAGCTAAATTATTGTTAATCTAACTGCACTGTCCAATTCACAGTAGCTATTACAGTGGAAAAAAATCCATGCTATTGTTTGAGGAGAGTGCACAGTTATGTATCAATTGACCAATTAGGCACATCTGGGCAGACTTTATACAACATTTTGAACAGTAATGCAATGGTTCATTGGATCAGTCTAAAACTTTGCACTTACACTGCTGCCATCTATTGGCCAAAATATAAATTGTGCCTAGACTCCTAAGTGATATAATGGCCTTCCTCCTCCTATCAAAGATTATGAAACAAATAAAGATGGATAATACTAATAATAGTATTATCTTTTACCATATCTAATGTGTTATATTCTCCTACATACATTTCACATTTCCACACACTTCAAAGTGTTTCTTTTCAAATGGTATCAAAATATGCATATCCTTGCTTCAGGTCCAGAGCTACAGTTAGATTTGGGTATGTCATTTTAGGCGAAAATTGAAAAAAAGGGTTCGATCCTTAAGAGGTCCAAAAAATTGTAGATTGCAAAATAGCTGGGAAAAGATTTCGATGTACCAATTCCATGGCACATGGTTTATGAATTGACATGCAATTTCATGTTCCTCCTGAAAGCCGTAATCTGCTCACTTAAATTAATAGAGATCCTGGTCATGGTGCTACAGTACATGGTGTATGTTATTACAGCATAATCAAAGTGAGGACAATCAGCGATTTGCTGTATAATTATGGCCTATTGTAACCTGGAGTCACACCTTTCCAGTACTCCTCACATTGGAATACAAAAGATGCCATCCACCCAAGATGGGCTATTAGCAGGACAATAGACTCTTCAACCTTTACAAAAGGATAGCTGGACTAGGTGTGGAAAGAAATCCCCCCAACTTGCAATGTATTAAGTACTCTAAAGTTTTACATTTCTAACTCTTAACCTCATGCAACTACAAAATGTCAGATAAAGCATATACCGTACAGTATTTCTTCATCAACATCTTTATGCTTTCGTTAATAAAATGATGACAAAAATACTCTTTCAAAATGCAGATGTTTATTTCAACTATCAGCAGGACAATAGACTTGCAGAGTTTAGGGATTTTAAAAATATTAATGGATCCATAACGAATTACAATGGGAATAAATATCACCGAATGACACAGCATGTGGACTGGTCTTGATAAATCAATCAGATTTTATTTAGAAATGTTAGGAATACTTTGCTCGTCACTATCACAACATTAAAAACGTTCAAATGCATTCATGAATTAAATCGCTTTAACCTACATGTTGCGGTTCATCTAATGAAGGTGACGACTGAAATGATTAAATATTAAAGCATTAAACATTAAACCTCTCACTAAAGGTGTCAGTCATACAAAAATTATACTTAAACCCGAACTGGTCCTCTAGCAAATTAGTAAGAATGTCTCACCCCATGTTCAAGAATGGCCTTTTTCCCTTTGTTCAGATTACAACTGCTCACTTTCGGTTATCTGAAAATATATTTCAAAAATATCGTACATTTTTAAACAAGCCATAGGAAATTGGTTGCAATTTCAGTTTAATCCACCATAAAAAATAATAGCACAAATAATACAACAAATATTGTGGTTAAACTCAAATATAATAACCTTTTTTTTATTGAAAAATAATCTTTGTAAATTATATCATAAATAGGACTGGTGGAGTTATGTCACACATGCAGCTAACACAAATATATGGAAATGTCTGCTCTACCCAAAATTACAACCAACTAATTGCAGCATTACACCGTATCCAAACTGGACGTGCGTGTGCACCATCATGCGCAAATAGATTTTGTCCCCCCACACCAAACACGATCAGGACACGCAGGTTGAAATATCAAAACAAACTCTGAACAAATTATATACATTTGGGGACAGGTCGAAAAGAATGAAACATTTATGGAAATTTAGCTAGCTAGCTTGCAGTTGCTAGCTAATTTGTCCTATTTAGCTAGCTTGCTGTTCCTAGCTAATTTGTCCTGGGATACAAACATTGAGTTGTTATTTTACCTGAAATGCACAAAGTCCTCCACTCAAAATGTATCCACACATAAAACGGTCAACCGAATCATTTCTAGTCATCTCTCCTCCTTCCAGGTTTTTTCTTCTTTGGACATTATATGGCGATTGGCATCTAACTTTTGCAGGTGTATTACCACGACAGACCGACCGAAGTTCACTATTCAATCACCCACATGGGTATAACCAATGAGGAGATGGTTATACACATTTTGCTTTCGTTTACAGCGAAAGCAAAACATTAGATTATGTCAGGAGAGTACCCTGCCAAAAATAATCACACAGCCATTTTCAAAGCATGCATTAATGTCACAAAAACCAAAACCACAGCTAAATGCAGCACTAACCTTTGATGATCTTCATCAGATGACACTCCTAGGACATTATGTTATACAATACATGCATGTTTTGTTCAATCAAGTTCATATTTATATCAAAAACCAGCTTTTTACATTAGCATGTGATGTTCTGAACTAGCATAACCACTGCAAACTTCCGGTGAATTTACTTAATTACTCACGATTAACGTTCACAAAATACATAACAATTATTTTAAGAATTATAGATACAGAACTCCTTTATGCAATCGCGGTGTCAGATTTTAAAATTGCTTTTCGGCGAAAGCACATTTTGCAATATTCTGAGTTGATAGCCCGGCCATCACGGCTAGCTAATTTGACACCCACCAAGTTTGGCCCTCACCAAACTCAGATTTACTATTAGAAAAATTGGATTACCTTTGCTGTTCTTCGTCAGAATGCACTCCCAGGACTTGTACTTCAACAACAAATGTTGTTTTGGTTCGAAATAATCCATAGTTATATTGAAATAGCTCCGTTTTGTTCGTGCGTTGAGGTCAGTATCCGAAGGGTGACGCGCGGGTGCATTTCGTGACCAAAAAATTCAAAATATTCCATTACCGTACTTCGAAGCATGTCAAACGCTGTTTAAAATCAATTTTTATGCGATTTTTCTCATAAAATAGCGATAATATTCCAACCGGGCGACGTTGTATTCGTTCAAAGAGAGAAAGAAAAAAATGGAGTCCTCTCGTGCACGCGCACTCCAGTGTCAGTGTTCCCTGCCTGACGACTCACAAACACTCCTGCTGTTTTTCGCCCAGAGACTGCAGAGCTCTCATTCCACTTTCTGGCGCCTTCTGAGAGCCAATGGAAGCCTTAGAAAATGTCACGTTACAGCAGAGATGCTGTATTTTTGATAGAGATGCCCTAGAATGACAACAAATTGTCATACAGGGCACTTCCTGCATGGAATCTTCTCAGGTTTTGGCCTGCCATATGAGTTCTGTTATACTCACAGACACCATTCAAACCGTTTTAGAAACTTTAGAGTGTTTTCTATCCAAATGTACTCATTATATGCATATTCTCATTTCTGGGTAAGAGTAGTAACCACTTTAAATCGGGTACGTTTTTTATCCGGCTGTAAAAATACTGCCCCCTAGCCCCAACAGGTTAAGAATACAAAATAAGTCATGCACCCTTGATGGGCTATCAGCGGGACAATAGACCCTTACAGAGTCCACCAAATGCGTTGTTTTCTAACCACATCTGGATGGATCCATAACGAATTACTATGGGAATAAATATCACTGAATGACAGAAATTTTGGAATAAAGTAGGCTAATGAAGGCAAGAAATTGTTGCTTACTGGAACACCCAAAGTCATCCAATTGTTATAATAGGATTTGAAGCAATAGCCTACCCATGTGTGGTCAACTATCTCAGCAACGTTTCGCACAACTCTGAGACAAGCATGGGGACTGGTCTTGATAGATCAATGAGATTTTATTTTCACTGAATCTGTAAATGTTAGGATTATTTTGCTCTTCACTCACAGTCACTTAGTAGCCTACTCCTGACCGTTCATGTAGTACAGCACCATATTTTCCTAACGGAAACCCTGAGGGTTTCCTTTTTCCTTGAATAGAAACACCATAATATTAATCTAATTAATTCACTGTTTAATATTTTGTTTTCTGTGTAATGTAAGTGCCTTAATGTGTTTAGCCCCCAGGAAGAGTAGCTGCAGCCTTGGCAGCAGCTAATGGGGATCACTAATAAATACAAATACAAATTCCATCATGGCCACCTAATCATCCCCCTCATTCCTAATTTCTTACAGTATATCACTCCTCACATCTCCACCTATTTGCTGATGTGTGGTGAACCTTCTGTCCAAAAAAATGTCACCATGCATCACCCAGGTGGGTGCTACACATTGGTAGTGGATGAGGTGAGTTTCCCCCTACTATGTAGTATGACTACCTCAGTTGGTAGAAAAGTGCTTTATAAATCCAATCAAGTACTGTTTAAGGACACATACTCAAATATACAATGCATGTATTCACACAGCAGTTTCTTTCAAAATGAAGTGCAGGAGACTTCCCACTTGCTGAGAGCCTATCTGAGAGGCATCCACAATCTCTCTATCAGATGATGATCAGCCCACCATGACTAGATTACATGGGGCTAACCCATGAGGCTTCCTCCATAATTACTTTACTGATCACAAAAATAAGAGCCCCTTATGAGCTCTGTCAATCAACCATGCTGGTGTGTTCAGATACTCTCCCCAACTGCTGCCTAGTTAAATAAAGGTTAAATAAAATACAAATAAATGTATTTGTACAGGGAAGCTAAAACTTTTATTTTGGCTCTTTACTCCAACCAATGTTTTATATGAGGTGACAGTACAGAATGTCTCCTTTTATTTGATGGTATTTTCATACATTTCTATTTAACCGTTTGGAAATGAATGCACTTTATGTATCCCCCTATTTGTATTTGGACAAATTCACTGGCATTTTGTCGAAAGTTTAGTATTTGGTCTCATATTCCTAGCACACAATGATTACATCAAGCTTGTGACTCTACAAACTTGTTGGATGTATTTGAAGTTTGTTTTGGTTGTGTTTACGATTATATTGTGCCCAATAGAAATGAATGGTAAATAATGTATTGTGTCATTTTGGAGTCACTTTTACTGTAAATAGGAATATAATTTCTGAACACTTCTACTTTAATATGGATGCTACCATGATTACGGATAATCAGGAATGAATCGTGAATAATGATGAGTGAGAAAGTTACACATGCACAAAGATCATGCCCCCAAAACATGATAACCTCTCACCATTACAATAACAGGGGAAGTTAGCATTTGTTGGAGGGTATAATATTTATGCTTCTTTAACTTTCTCGCTCATCATTATTCATAATCATGGTAGCCACATTAATATAGAAGTGTTCAGAAACATATTTTAGTTTTTTTAAATAAAAATGACTCAAATGACACAATACATTATTTACTTTGAATTTTTATTCGGCACAGCAAAACATCCAAAACACACAACCACTGCAAATGCATCCAACAATCTTGATGTGGTCATTGCGTGCTATGGGACCAAATACTACAATGTGGTCCAAATACTTATGACAGATTCAAGCATTTCAGTGTAAGGTCTACCTGTTGTATTTGGCGCATGTGACAAATACAACTTGATTTGATTTGAAATGGGGCGACTAGATACATAAAGTGATTTCATTTGTAAATAAGAAATTTAGATTTGAAAATACCATCAAATAAAAGGTGACATTTTCTACTGTCACCTCAAACATTTGATCTCAAATCCAAAATGCTGGAGTATAGAGCCAAATGGAACATTTTAGCTGCACTGTCCAAATAAATACAAAGCAGAGTGTATATTATAGGGTGAAATATCACCCATTCTTCTTGGTTTTACATTCTGGGAATCATGCGGATAACCTAAAGGTTGGCCAATTTACCAATTTCACAAACAAACACTGGAAAATGCATCAACCTCGCACATATAAATATGCAGAAGTTTCAGCTCCAGTGATCACAGCCTGCAAACATGTGACCAAATCTTGAAACAGCTATGAAATGTGTCTGTGCGTGTGTTGTAAGTAGCCTATCGGTTAAGAGCATTGGGCCAATAACCGAAAGGTCACTGTTTCGAATCCCTGAACTGAATAGAAGGAAAATCTGTGAATATGCCCTTCAGCAAGGCACTTAACCCAAATTGCTCCTATAATTCACTCTGGATAATAGCGTCTGCTAAAGGACCGACGTGTATGCCTGCTTGCAGGCAGAGCAAACATTTCATTAAATGTGTTTTTTGTTTACTTTGTTACATAGCCTGGCCTTGTTATTCTCATTCTGCTGTGGAATGGTTTGCTTGGAAGAACTCTGGCCTCTCTGCAGACCTGGGGCCTCATTTATCAACATTGCATATGCACCAAATATGCCCCAAAACATGTGTGTGACCGTTTTCACGCAAAAGTTAACATTTTTAAAAATGTTACTTGACATGAGAATATGCTTATCCGTTTGACCACGCGTACGCACCGTCTCTAGTGGTTGAAGTATTGCATTGCAAGTAAGCAAAAACCTAGTAGTAGCCTTGTGCAAATGGGGAATATATGATGACACTCTTATTCACAACAAAAAAACAGGTAGCTAAATATAATAACAAGATGCAATAATTTGCCATTAGTGAGAACAGCTAAAATCTATTCATTTTCTCTTTGCATTCTAAAATAATTAGAAAAAGGCATCTATTTACTATTATTTATTGTAATGGTTTCATCCTCACAAAATAGCCTATAGGCCTACAAAAAGTTAGGATAGGCTACCATTCGTTCCATCGCTCATTAGACTGGACCCATTCACAGTAGCCTAGTAAATAGATAAGCTATTTGCTCAATGCTATCCGATCCGAAGTACAGTTTAACGGTAGAACAGACGGTTCGCCTTGTCCATTGACGTTTGTATACTACATCTGAATATTGTAATACAAATTTCTCAAGTAGCCAATATGTGACTCGTTTCAGGAAACTAGGCATATGTCGCGTGTCACTACTTCACAGGAGAAACATTTAAACATAAAAAAGCATTTTGGGGCAGAAATGCCTTCTGGAACATATGAACTTTCATGTGCCTTAACAACAAATGTGTATGCTATCTGTAAATACAAATTCAATTATTAAATTATAGCTAAGGAGATGGAGAAAATTCTGGCATTTGAAAAGAGAACACATTGGCTGTTGTATAAAACACCTGTCTCCGGATTACATCTTCAAACTAAGGGCAACCATGGCATCCGTGACGGAGAGGGAGAAGCGTCCATCCATGTATTTGGGTAAGATAGTCTAGCTAGCTACATTTTCAAAATGTAATACTTTTGAAATTTTATCAGAAAGCCCTTTTCATTTGAAGTTAAAGTGTACTGTTAGCTATCTATCTAAAGTTATGTATATGATCTGTGTAGTAATATTATTTGTATCTCAAAGCCATTTGCATTGTTAGTTATAGCCTAATATTAGCTAGCTAGCTATCATACACTACAGTTGAGGAACAATGGGAAAGTAATTCTGCTTTGAAAGTTGATCAACTTGTAACCTCACTTAAGTCAAATTAGGATATAACGTTAGGCCAACGAGATAGTGTCTAGGTTCTAAAATTCTCCGGTAGAATGCCCTCCTTTTATTTCATCACCCTCACAACCGTAAGGTATTTTATGTAACTGGCTCACCATTAACTTGTAAATAATGATCTTGTTGTGAGTTTATTTTCCTGTAATAATGATGACAAATTAGCTAAAGTGAAGACGTTGTCAGCTATATATGATATGATCATTATTTGAACTGGCTAGCCAGCTAACGTATCATTAGCTGGTTAGCTAACAAGTTAGAAACGAACCAAAACATTGTTTAGAAAGTTGCTTTTTAGTTGCCTGGTTTGTATAAATTGACATATACTATATTCATTTTTAAACGGGTGGGTTTATTGGTGTTAAAATACACTAGTTATGCTATTTTGGATGACCAGGCTGCTGATGTCATGCAACCTGCAGTTTTTATGTTCATACTTTTTCATTACGACAACGACAAGTTTGATGTCGGACGACATTAGAATGTTCATGATGTCACTGCAACAACCGTCCTTTAGTCTTTGGTTGTTTGGTCCACGGCCTCACATGTGAATGCTTAAAAGGATGGGTGGGGCTAAGCCTGAATGGGTGTAGACAAAGAAGGGCTCTCCAGTACGCTTACCAAAACATGTTCCTATAAGTGAGGTTACAAGTTTATCAACTTTCAAAGAAGAATAACTTTCCCATTTTTCCTCAACTGTTGTGTATGATACAGTATATCATTTTCTAGCTCTGAGTCTCTACTTTTATCCAATGTAAAAAACACAATTTCAAAATGTTGCTACATAAGACCGAGTCGAGCCCGTCGGTCACATTGTTTCATTTATAAACATAATACATGATATGTATACTGCATCATAACCATTGCATAATAAATTCCTCACATTTTATGGCCATGATGAGTTCATATTCCCGAAGTAGCTGTACAAGATATTACCATCCACATCTCTCATTTCATTGGGCCTATTAGATAGACTATTATAATTTCAAGTTTTTGCTCACCGAAAGGAGAATTTTTTATAACATACATTCTAATTTAACAAGTGAACAGACAGTTGATATTTTGCATTGAAGTGTGTAGGCTTACGACTGTGCAGCATATTTAGGGTCGGGGAAAAAGTAAATGCAACATTATTGAATTCAAACTATTTGTTTACAAGTCTACATAGCCAGCAGCATACCACCCTGCATCCCACTGCTGGCTTGCTTCTGAAGCTAAGCAGGGTTGGTCCTGGTCAGTCCCTGGATGGGAAACCAGATGCTGCTGGAAGTGGTGTTGGAGGGCCAGTAGGAGGCACTCTTTCCTCTGGTCTAAAAAATATCCCAATGCCCCAGGGCTGTGATTGGGGACACTGCCCTGTGTAGGGTGCTGTCTGTCGGATGGGATGTTAAACAGGTGTCCTGACTCTCTGAGGTCATTAAAGATCCCATTGCACTTATCCTAAGAGTAGGGGTGTTAACCCTGGTGTCCTGGCTAAATTCCCAATCTGGCCCTCATACCATCATGGCCACCTAATCAGCAAAAGAAGACATTCTGCCAACACCTCCAAAGACATTTGATCAAGTTAGCCATTGCAATTTCCTTCAGATAATGTCTTGGCCTAATTCCAATACTTCCAAATTATACAGCAAATAAGGGCATTATTGTCGCCATGAAAGGTGAATGATGGGAGTTTCAGACAGAGTATTAATTCTCGTTCACATGCTCACAGTTTTACAACAGATTTATAATGGGAAACATGCGTATGTATGACGTGCAAGTTTATAAATCTCCATATTTTTGCGCATGTAGTCTTTTAAAAATGGCGCACGTAGATATTTAGTGTAAAATGTAAACAACGGTTATAAATTAGGCCCCTGGGCACTGTCAGAAATATGTGTGTGCAAGACTGTATGTTTGTGTGTCTCTGACCTTCCATTCAGCTATACCATTAGTAGGGCTCTGTCAAACGGCTTACCAACAGAGGACCACAGTGCAGTGGGGAGGGCACAGGGCAATGGAGTGCAGAAAGCCAACCTGTGGTGCGTTACAGACCGACGCACACACCTGCTCATCATTCTGACACCAACATGCAGGAGGCCTGTCAGAGATCCATGGCATGGTGCTCTGAGTGTTTTTGCATTAAACACTGTAGGGCAGAGGTGGGCAACCCTGAAAACAAAAGCATGCACCCATGCTGGCTGTCGCTGCCTAAGATTGTCCACCCCTGCTTTAAAGAATTGTGAAATAAAATAAATATACCTAGTGATGTGTGTTGTATCCTGTATATGAAAACAACATCATATCTATTATTAAATCTGCAGCAACAGCTAACAGGTCCTGTATAGTTACCAATAGGATCAAGAGAGATCAAGAATCATGGTTATTCACCTCTAATATGTGACTTATTTTAGGAAACTAGGTGTATGTCGCAAGTCATGACTTCACAGGAGAGTAATTTGAACGTTATTTTAAATGTTTTGGGTGGTGTGTCTCTCGAGTGGTGCTGTGGTCTAAGTCACTGCATCGCAGTGCTAGCTGTGCCACTAGAGATCCTGGTTCGAGTCCAGGCTCTGTTGCAGCCGGCCATGACCGGGAGACCCATTGGGCGGTGCACAATTGGCCCAGTGTCATCCGGTGTCGTGTCTTTGGCTATGCCAGATTAAGTGATATAAAATAATTTCTCTGTACCGTAAATGATATAAAATAATTTCTCTGTACCGTAAATTCCGGACTATAAGCCGCAACTTTTTTCCCAGCTTTGAACCTCGCGGCTTAAACAATGACGCAGCTAATATATGGATTTTTCCCACTTTCAATTTTTTTTTCTCCAAAAAAACACATTCTGTGACGTGCTCAGTTTTTTGGCGGCATGAAGCTTTCATTAGACCAATGAAATTGCCGAACGGGTTAAGGTCAAACAGTGAAAATACTAATAATAGACCACTTACCAAAGGCGCTAATGTTTTTCAGCCAGCGGCTGGAATTACATCATTCAGCTTTTTCCCGGGTTCTGAGAGCCTATGGGAGCCGTAGGAAGTGTCACGTTACAGCAAAGATCCTAAGTTTTCAATAAACAGAGCCAAGAAGCCCAAAGAATGGTCAGAAAGGGTACTTCCTGTACAGAATCTTCTCAGGTTTTTGCCTGCCATATGAGTTCTGTTATACTCACAGACACCATTCAAACAGTTTTAGAAACTTTAGGGTGTTTTCTATCCAAAGCCAATAATTATATGCATATTCTAGTTTCTGGGCAGGAGTAATAATCAGATTAAATCGGGTACGTTTTTTATCCGGCCGTGAAAATACTGCCCCCTAGCCATAACAGGTTAATATTTTTGTTCAGTGAAGTCCAATGAACTGAAGCTAAATATGATGTGGCTGTCCATGATACTGATGTATAGAGTGCATTTGTGTTTGTAGCAATGCAAAATAATTTCTGAGATATAAATAATATTACTGCACATATCATAGCTACACATAACTTTAACTAGTGAGCCAGAAAGCTAACGCTCATTAGCTAGTTAACAGTACACTAACTTACAATGACAATGACTTTTGGACAAAATTAGAAGCGTATAATATCTGAAAATGTAGCTAGACTCTTACCCGTATACATGGATGAATGCTTTACAGAAGACTGGAACCACTTTAAAGACCTGGTACTCTTTTACATCAATAGCAGTCAATATTTAATCGTCACCTTGTTTAGTCTCATCTGAAAGTTTTAAATTCTTGGTTATCTTCAGGAACCCTGGCTAACAAGTTGAATCAGCAATAGAAATTGGGTTTAATTATTTATTTACTAAATAATCACACAGAATTACATATACACAGAATGAATCATACATTGATTACAAATTATGTCATAAAGGAAAATGTCCCTAGTGGACGGAACAGATATGACGGCTGATTACACAAAGAGAGGGGGTTGGGTTTGAATGAAAGACCGGGAAGACTGAGGAACAAAGGGAGAAGCTATGTCTCTATCGGGCCGTAGGCAGCTATGCTATCGTAAATACAGTATCTTATGCATTCTAAATAACTACCCATTTGAAAAAGGAAAATGCTATAAATATTTACTCTGAGCTGCGCTTCAGTAGGTTGGTTGTAGATGTGTTGCCCAACAGAGATCTTCATTGTCCTCTGAAGAATGTCTCTGGTGGTAAACTGGAACTTGGTAGTATCGTGTTGTTTGTTAGAACAGATCCTTTGTCCGTCCTTTCCTAGCCCACGTTTACAGCTGCTGTTGCTAACTCAACGGCTAGGATGTCTCACTTCTTTAGTCAATAAGAGTTCACAGTTCATACCATTCACAACCAAAGCTCACGCTGAGTTTGGCTTAGTTCTGTAGTTGACATGTTAGTCCTTTTAACATATGGACCGTCGTTCTATCATCCACGGAACAGAAAGGTACATTTTCATCAAGGGCTTTACATAGGAGGGGAGAGAAGTGCATTTTTCATTGTTTATAACCAATGTCTCTTCACATGGGCGGGGCCACTGAGTGAGTAGAGCTTTAACCTTATGAAAACCCAATTATCTCATTTGGAAGCTAAAATTACATTTCACCTTTTCACAAATAGTTTCATATTTAAACATGTAAATTGCACAACAATTCCATTTGAATCTGATAACTATAATGTGTAGACTTTCCAAGATACAGTTCATGTCATCCTATCATTCATCAGAATGTCTCAGACGCCAACTGATCTGGCATCATATTCATTAAGTACCAACACATATTTTCAACTGGTTGGATTACTGAAATATGGTTTCTTTCCCCCCGCCTTTTGATGTTCCCAGACTATATGTTTAACAAAGGCTTTTCAAGAGTCCTTCTGTAGTGTCAAAACAGAGGAAAGGGAGAAAGGTATTTATGGGGGGGTCATAAACCTACCTACAGGCCAACGTCATGACACCGGGTTAGGGGAGGGTTTGGCTGGCAGAGATGTCCTTGTCCCTTCGCGTTCTAGCGTGCCAAAGCAAAAAGAGCAACCTTCCCGCTAGAGATGAGTTTGGAGTTTGTATTGGTCTGCCATATAGCAGTGTTGTTGTCACGGAAGAAGTTGACTGAGTTTTGAAATCAGTGGAATGTCTGGTAGAAGCAGAGTATGATAAGGAGATGAATAGAATTCTTGCATTTGATTGCAAATGCAGAGGGAGTTGAAAAGAGAACACAAGCTGCTGTATAAAACACCTGTCTCCGGATTACATCTTCAAACTAAGGGCAACCATGGCATCCGTGACAGAGGGAAAAAGATCTGATGATTCTTTTGGCATTGTACACGGTCAGTGTGAACCAGAGTGACTTGACACAACGGACCAAGCAAGCTGTACAAACAAAATGGAAGTGACACAGGACGTCTTATTTTAGTGAAAGGGGTTGCAGTCTGCCATGAAGCATTCATCCATGTATTCAGGTAAGAGTCTAGCTACAGTTTCAGATAGTATACGTTTCTAATTTTGTCAGAAAATTGTTTTCATTGCAAGTTAAAGCTTACTGTTAGCTAGCTAGATGACGTTAGATGGCTGGCTCGCTAGCTAACATTATGTGTATATGATCTGTATGTAGTAACTAACTAGCTAACATGGAACCTATTTGGTTAAATTTAGCTAGCTATGACAATCAGTTTGTATTGCTAGTACTCTATGGATTGGATGATGGATGGATGGATGGATGGATGGATGGATGGATGATAGATATATAGATTGATAGATAGATGCCTTTCACTGAGCTGTGTCAAGACACAGACAATTAATTTATCTTAATGTGATTTTGTTGTTTGCAGGTGCACTACCACAGTCTGGACCTTCACTTCCTGATCACAGGCCACACCAAGTTTTCCCCCTCACTGTTGCTTCAGCCTCATCAAGCAGCACTTCAGAAAGACCAGAGTGAACACTTTGTCTGAGATGGCTGGCGTTGTGAAGGACAACACTGTGAAAGGGGTCAACATCCCACAGCTGGTTGGACAGGAGGATGGTATGGTGCTGGTGGAAAGCTATGGCTGGCAACAACACCTGACTCCGTACTTCAGGCCTCTGCCACAGATCAAGCATTACCAGCACTTCAGGTGAATATAATTTTCATTGCATTGTATGAGGTTATTCTTCTTATCTGAACTTGGGAGGTGAATTGATGTTGTGCAAGGTTGTAATGTATCACAATTTTCTTTGTTATATCCTGTTTTACAGCTTTGATACTCTGGAGGCTGGTGTTATTGTCGCCTAGGAGCGTTCAGACTCAGTTGGGACCAGGTTCAGCTGCTGCGCAACGCTGACATCTTTCCTCCCACCACCTGGACTGGACACAGCTAGACAAACGTATCTTTTTGAGAAGATCAGGGAGTTTTGCGACGAAGAGTCGATGGACATCA
Source organism: Salmo trutta (assembly GCF_901001165.1). Lineage (NCBI taxonomy): Eukaryota > Metazoa > Chordata > Actinopteri > Salmoniformes > Salmonidae > Salmo > Salmo trutta. The sequence goes on along the minus strand of NC_042960.1, from coordinate 40,052,422 downwards.
CATGCCCTGCAACAAAGTCAAGGGCAGGACAGAAACAGGCTCTCCGAATATAGATTCCCTTGTTCATGCGTGGTTTGGACAGACCAGTTCATCATTAGGAGCGAGTCCACAGTCATCAGCACTATCTTCAGTGCCTCTATTCAAATGAATCTCAGCTAACACACACACAGTTTTTTTTATCCTGCTGCTCAGCCACTTTACCCCTGATTGTATATATATAACTACCTAATCTATCACTGATATCTTTATTGATATTGTTCTTGTACATACTGTATATTATTTTCTTTATATTGACATGATCTATTTCTGATATTGCTACTATGCAAGTAATCATTTCGCTGTACCGTTTACACGTACTGTAGAGACAGATCCACTTAGCAAGATGTGGCTGGGGGTTATAGCATTTATAGCAAGTGTGTCTGAGTAAGCGTCATCTAATATTTATGAAATATTTTCATCTGGACACTTTTTGTTTGCCTGGAATTATTCCTTATTGTAGGCTACTACTTTTACCACTTTTAATCTTAATCTTTAATATACTACTCACTGTTTAGCATATGACCTCACATGTGAATCCTTAAAGAGATGGGTGGGACTGGCTTAAGAGGTTGTGAACAATGCTGAATGGGTATAGACAAAGGAGAGCTCTCCAGTAGGTACCAAAACATACAAAGGAACTTTGGTTAAACGTTTATCAATTTTCAAAGCAAAATTACTTTCCCATTGTTCCTCAAATGCAGTGTTTGATATACCGTTTTGTATCTCTGTATCTCTGCTTTTATCTATTTTGCCAAATAACACCGAATCAAGGTGGTCAGTCACATTTGTCTGTGTTGTTAGACCACAGAACACCCTGCTGTGAGGGTCTGAATGAAAGAGAATTTAATGTATTATTGCCCACATGTTCTATCTTTTCACTTCTCATCCATCTGTCTGCTGAATTGCCCATTTAAACCCTAGTACAGTCCTTGTACTTGTCAAAAGGGAAGGGACCACAAAGATTTTGTGATGTGAAGTCTACCATTAGCCTCCTCCACACTCTCTTAAGTGTACTTAAGCTACAGTATCTAGAGTACCAGTCAAAAGTTTGGACACACCTACTAATTCAAGGGTTTTACTTTATTTTTACTATTTTATACATCGTAGAATAAACTATGAAATAACACATATGGAATCATGTAGTAACCAAAAAAGTGTTAAACAAATCAAAATAAATGTTATATTTTAGATACTTCAAAGTAGCCATCCTTTGCCTTGATGCCAGCTTTGCACCCTATTGGCATTCTCATCCAGCTCACCTGGAATGCTTTTCCAAAGTCTTGAAGGAGTTCCCACATATGCTGAGCAGTTGTTGGCTGCTTTTCCATCACTGTGGACCAACTCATCCCAAACCATCCCAATTAGGTTGAGGTCGGGTGATTGTGGAGGCCAGGTCATCTGATGCAGCACTCCATCACTCTCCTTGGTTAAGTAGCCCTTACACAGCCTGTAGGTGTGTTTTGGGTCTTTCCCCTGTTGAAAAACAAATTATAGTCCCACTAAGCGCAAACCAGATGGGATGGCGTATCATTAGAGAATGTTGTGGTAGCCATGCTGGTTAAGTGTGCCTTGAATTCCACTGACAGTGTCACCAGCAAAGCACCCCCACACCATCACACCTCATCCTCCATGCTTCCAGTGGGAACCATACATGCGGAGATCATCCGTTCAACAGAAATCTCACATTTTGACTCATCAGACCAAAGGACAGATTTCCACTGGTCTTTTGTCCATTTTTTGTGTTTCTTGGCCCAAGCAAGTCTCTTCTTCTTCTTGGTGTCCTTTAGTAGTGGTTTCTTTGCAGCAATTCGACCATAAAGGCCGGATTCATGCAGTTGCCTCTGAACAGTTGATGTTGAGATGTACCTGTTACTTGAACTCTGTGAAGCATTTATTTGGGCCGTAATGTGAGGTGCAGTTAACTCTAATGAACTTATCCTCTGCAGCAGAGGTAACTCTGGGTCTTACTTTCCTGTGGCGGTCCTCATGAGAGCCAGTTTCATCATTGCGCTTAATGGCTTTTGCGACTGCACTTGAAGAAACTTTCAAAGTTCTTGAAATGTTCCTGATTGACTGACCTTCATGTCTTAAAGTAAGTGTCGTTTCTCTTTGCTTATTTGAACTGTTCCCTGCCTTAATATGAACTTGGTCTTCTACCAAATATCTTATGTATACCACCCCTACCTTGTCACAACACAACTGATTGGCTCAAACGCATTAAAAAAGGAGAGAAATTCCACAAATTAACTTTTAACAAGGCACACCTGTTAACTTCATTAGCATACCGGTTTTTGTCCGGTATTTCGGATGACTGACATGCCCAAAGTAAACTGCCTGTTACTCAGGCCCAAAAGCTAGGATATGCATATACTTGGTAGCATTGGATAGAAAACCCTCTGAAGTTTCTAAAACTGTTAAAATAATGTCTGTGAGTATAATAGAACTGTTATGGCAGGCAAAAACCCGAGGAAAATCCATCTGGAAATTTAGTTTTTGAGGTCACAGGCAATTTCAGTGCTTGCCTATGGGAAATACAAATAGATAGGACCCAGATTGCAGTTCCTATAGCTTCCACGAGATGTCAACATTCTTTAGAAAGGGTTTCAGGCTTGTTTTTTGAAAAATGAACAAGTAGTTGGAAGAATTACAAGGTGTCTTGTTGGCGCGTGAATGAGGTGCGCTCTCTTCGTTATTTATCTTCCCTATTGAACATACTATTCTCCGTCTTAAATATTATTGTTTATTTAGATATTAGAGTATGTGAGGATTAATTAGAAAAATTGTTTCACTTGTTTGGACGAACTTTACTGGTAACGTTTTGGATTCGTTTGTATGCATGTTGAAAGAGTGGATTACTGAGATTATTGGCGCCAACTAAACAGACTTTTCTGGATATAAAGAAGGACTTCATCGAACAAAACGACCATTCATTGTGTAGCTGGGACCCTTGGAATTGCAAACAAAGGAAGATCTTCAAAGGTAATGTCACGGATATGTAGGGCAGGAGGAAGGAGCAGAGTCAAATGCAGGATATGATAGTTCGGTAGGCCGAAGTTTAATGATACCCAACACGCTAGGTGTATCAAAAACACAAGGATCGCAGAAAACCCCAAAAGGGAAACAGGTAATCCAAATGAAGAGGCGAAAATGCGCACGGGGCGCAGCCCGGCTAGAATCAATACTCCAAATAATAAAATGCTGGAGCAAAACTACAATGTACAACCACACTGCCCGCTGACAATCAAAATAATCCCGCACAACACACAACCCCACAGGAACAAACTAAATACCCCCCCCCCCCACTAATGACAGAAACGAAAACAGGTGCGGACAGACAAAACACAACGAACACAGAAACATAGATCGGTGGCAGCTAGTAGACCGACGACGACCACCGAGCGCCGCCCGGCCGAGGAGGGGCACCATTTTCTGTGGATACTGTGACAGGCAAGTGATTTATTTTATCGCTATTTCTGACTTTCGTGACGCCTCTGCTTGGTTGGAAAATGTTTGTAATGCTTTCTGTCCTCAGATAATCGCATGGTGTACTTTCGCTGTAAAGCCTTTTTGAAATCGGACAACGCGGTTGGACTAACAAGAAGTTAAGCGTTTAACCTCTTATGGCTAGGGGGCAGTATTTTCACGGCTGGATAAAAAACGTACCCGATTTAATCTGATTATTAGTCCTGCCCAGAAACTAGAATATGCATATAATTATTAGCTTTGGAGAGAAAACACTCCAAAGTTTCTAAAACTGTTTGAATGGTGTCTGTGAGTATAACAGAACTCCTATGGCAGGCAAAAACCTGAGAAGGTTCTGTTCAGGAAGTACCCTGTCTGACCATTTATTTGCTTTCTTTGACATCTCTTCCAAAAACTAAGGATCTCTGCTGTTACGTGACAATACCCAAGTCTCCAATGGGCTCTCAGAGCCCGGGAAAACCAGGAATGACGTAATTCAAAGCCCTGGCTGAAACAAAGGAGAGCAAAAGCTAAGTGGTCAATCAGTGGAGTAAGCCTTACGCTCGCGACCTGCCCCACCCCCGGCTTTCGGTTTTTTCCTCAGTTTACAGACAGGCAGATTCCCGGTCGGAATATTATCACTTTTCTACGAGATAAATTGCATAAAAATTGGTTTTAAACAGCGGTTGACATGCTTCGAAGTACGGTAATGGAATATTTAGAAAATTTTTGTCACTTTCTGCGCCATGCTCGTGACCGTGATATACCATAGGGATAGTGTCTAGAACGCACGAACAAAACGTCGTTGTTGGAACATAACGATGGATTATTTGGGACCAAACCAACATTTGTTATTGAAGTAGAAGACCTGGGAGTGCATTCTGACGAAGAACAGGAAAGGTAATAACATTTTTCTTATAGGAAATGTGATTTTGGTGAAGGCTAAACTGGTTGGGTGTCTAAATAGCTAGCCCTGTGATGCCGGGCTATGTACTTAGAATATTGCAAAATGTGCTTCATCCGAAAAGCTATTTTAAAATCAGACATATTGAGTGCATAGAGTTCTGTATCTATAATTCTTAAAATAATTGTTATGCTTTTTGTGAACGTTTATCGTGAGTAATTTAGTAAATTCACCGGAAGTGTTCGGTGGGAATGCTAGTTCTGAACGTCACATGCTAATGTAAAAAGCTGGTTTTTGATATAAATATGAACTTGATTGAACAGACATGCATGTATTGTATAACATAATGTCCTAGGTGTGTCATCTGATGAAGATCATAAAAGGTTAGTGCTGCATTTAGCTGTGGTTTTGTTTTTTGTGACATTATATGCTAGCTTGAAAAATGGGTGTCTGATTATTTCTGGCTGGGTACTCTGCTGACATAATCTAATGTTTTGCTTTCGCTGTAAAGCCTTTTTGAAATCGGACAGTGTGGTTAGATAAAGGAGAGTCTTGTCTTTAAATAGCTGTAAAATAGTCATATGTTTGAAAAGTGGAAGTTTTCGGATTTTAGAGGAGTTTGTATTTCGCGCCCCGCCCATCATTGGATATTGGAGCAGACGTTCCACTAGCGGAACATCTAGATGTAAGATTAAATTATGTATGACACTTGTATTTTCATGAATGTTTAATTGAAATGCATTCCAGGTGACTACTTCATGAAGCTGGTTGAGAGAATGTTATCTTCTTAAAATTAGATTTTATACCTAATCCTAACTAATGAAGGCCATGATTGATGCGTTGGTCCAACAGACCTTTCACACATTTGGCCGGAAGTGTCTGGGAACGAGATTCGGTGTAATTTGACTAACATGACATCACTTTAGACCGTATTCCAATCCTTTGACCCAAAATGTCACCCTTTATAAAGCACATGTTTTATATCATAGTGGGTTATGTCACATTTGACATAGGTGATTATGTCACACAGTTATGCCACATCTATGAACTCTTTATAAACCTCATGACATAGGGTTGCAGATACTTTATAACACATTTATGTAGTGCTTAATGAAGGTATTATGAAGGCTTTATGAAGCCTTTACGAGCTGAACATAATTTAAAGCGGGAGCCAAGCAATCTATGTTTTACAACAGCAAGAAATGAACAAACTCTATGCCCTGAGGTGAAATTTGTCTAATATTGCCTAACTATCCATTAAATGTGTCGCAGGTGGCTACTGCAAGAACATTTCAACACTAAACTGTCTTTTAAGTAAGCCTTTGACTGTTGCTGTAAAAAATCTTTGACTGTTGCTGTGCTTTTGTAAACGTTTAGAGAGCCCTTCAGAATTTGTGTTGCTGCTTTTACTTCAGGATAAAAGAGACCATTAGACATTCATTATTTCCCCATCCGTTGCTTATTACTCACGTTCTTGATAACGTGGATTGTTAATGGAGTTACTCTTGTCTCTTCCACCAAGACATTCATCACACAGAGAACGACTTCTTATTTCTAGTAAGCTTCAGTGAGGAGGACGGAAGTAATGGCCGCTCCGACATAAACTATACAAACTATACCATACAGAATAATATTTACACGTGGCTCCATTAGATAAACTGGCGGCTAATTGTACCATTCCACAACTCATAACAACTAGTGGCCTCCATTAGCGCCAATGTAATTAGTTGTAATTTGCATCATTAAAGAGCAAACAATGGCCTAATCATTTATGAATACTCAATCAGAAGATAATTACCGTAACTTGATCTGCATCTTCAGGCGGCAGGCTGTGTGTTTGTGTCTCTGTGTGTGTCTCTTTCTCGCAGCTGAAACAAACACACTAATTTAGTCATTGGGAAACAACTGTGTTTGTTCATGTCTGGTGGCTTGTCATGTGAAATTGTAAAATATTCGTCCTTCTCATTCGTGTCCGTGAATACGTCTGGCACAATAGCACCCCTTCTGTTGGTGTGTGGCGAAAATCAATCAATCCATCACATTTATTTATAAAGCACTTTTTACAGCAGCAGATGTCAAAAACTGCTCATACAGAAAACCAGCCTAAATCCCCAAACACCAAGCAATGCAGATGTAGAAGCACGGTTTCTAGGAAAAACTCCCTAAAGGCAGGAACCTAGGAAGAAACCTAGAGAGGAACCAGGCTCTGAGGGGTGGCCAGTCCTCTTCTAGCTGTGCCGGGTGGACATTATAAGAGTATATGGCCATTAAGGCCAGACTGTTCTTCAAGATGTTCAAACATTCATAGATGACCAGCAGGGTCAAATAATAATCCCAGGTTAGCACCTCAGGAGTAAATTTCAATTGGCTTTTCATAGCCGAGCATTCAGAGGTCGAGACAGCAGGTGCGGTAGAGAGAGAGGGAGAAAGAGAGAGGGAGAGTTGAAAACAGCAGGTCCCGAACGTCCGGTGAACAGGTCAGCATTACATAGCCGCAGGCAGATCAGTTGAAACTGGGGCAGCAGCACGACCAGGTGGAATGGGGACAGCCAGGAGTCATCAGGCCAGGAAGTCCTCAGGCATGGTCTTAGGGCTCAGGTCCACCGGGAGGGGAGGGGCAGAGTGAGAATTAGAAGGAACATACTTAAGTTCACAAAGGACACCAGATAATACAGGTGAATTACACCAGATGTACAGTAACATACTGTCCCTAGCCCCCCAGCACATATACTATTGCAGCATAGATACTGGAGGCTGAGACATGGAGGGTCGGGGACACTGTGGCCCTGTCCGACAATACCCCCAACCAGGAAGGATATAACCCCACCCACTTTGCCAAAACAAAAAACCCTCCCAGAGGACCTGAACCCTTCAGATGGTTTGAGATGAGTTGGACCGCAGAGTGAAGGAAAAGCAGCAAACAAGTACTCAACATATGTGGGAACTCCTTCAAGACTGTTGGAAAAGCATTCCAGGTGAAGCTGGTTGAGAGAATCCCAAGAGTGTGCAAAGCTGTCATCAAGGCAAAGGGTGGCTACTTTGAAGAATCTCAAAAATAAAATATATTTTGATTTATTTAACAGTTTTTTGGTAACTACATGATTCCATATGTGTTATTTCATAGTTTTGATGTCTTCACTATTCTACAATGTAGAAAATAGTCAAAATAAAGAAAAACCCTTGAATGACTAGGTGTGTCCAAACTTTTGACTGGTATTGTATGTACAGTGGATTCGGAAAGTATTCAGACCCCTTGACATTTTCCATGGTCACTCTGACAGCTCCAGAGTTCCTCTTTGGAGATGGGAGAACCTTCCAGAATGACAACCATCTTTGCAGCACTCCACCAATTAAGCCTTTATGGTTGAGTGGCCAGATCAATTCAAATCAAATTTATTTGTCACATAAACATGGTTAGCAGGTGTTAATGCAAGTGTAGCGAAATGCTTGTGCTTCTAGTTCCGACCATGCAGTAATATCTAACAAGTAATATAACATAACAATTTCACAACAACTACCTTACAAGTGTAAAGGAATGAATACGAATATGTACATAAAAATATATAAATGAGTGATGGCCGAACGGCATAGGCAAGATGCAGTAGATGGTATAGGGTACAGTATATACATATGAGATGAGAAATGTAGGGTATGAAAACATTATATGAAGTGGCATTGTTTAAAGTGGCAAGTGATACATTACATCAAGATGGCAAGATGCAGTAGATGGTATGGCGTACAGTATATACATATGAGATGAGTAATGTAGGGTAAGTAAACATTATATAATATAAAGTGGCTAGTGATAAATTTATTACATCCATTTTTCCATTATTAAAGTGGCTGGAGTTGCACCTGTACTGACCTCGCCTTCTGGATGATTGCGGGGTGAACAGGCAGTGGCTCGGGTGGACCATTTCGGTTTGTCTGTGATGTTTACACCGAGGAACTTAAAACTCTCCACCCTCTCCACTACTGATAGGGATAGGGGGCTGCGCCCTCTGCTGTTTCCTGAAGTCCACGATCATCTCCTTTGTTTTGTTGATATTGAGTGTGAGGTTATTTTCCTGACACCACACTCCGAGGGCCCTCACCTCCTCCCTGTAGGCCGTCTCGTCGTTGATGGTAATCAAGCCTACCACTGTAGTGTCGTCTGCAAACTTGATGATTGAGTTGGAGGCGTGCATGGCCATGCAGTCATGGGTGAACAGGGAGTACAGGAGAGGGCTGAGAACGCACCCTTGTGGGGACCCAGTGTTGAGGATCAGCGGGGTGGAGATGTTGTTACTTACCCTCACTACCTGGGGGCGGCCCATCAGGAAGTCCAGGACCCAGTTGCACAGGGCGGGGTCGAGACCCTATGGTGTTAACCTGTTGGGGATAGGGGGCAGTATTTGCACGGCCGGATAAAAAACGTACAAGATTTAATCTGGTTACTACTCCTGCCCAGTAACTAGAATATGCATATAATTATTGGCTTTGGATAGAAAACACCCTAACGTTTCTAAAACTGTTTGAATGGTGTCTGTGAGTATAACAAAACTCATATGGCAGGCAAAAACCTGAGAAGATTCCTTACAGGAAGTGGCCTGTCTGACCATTCCTTGAGCTTCTTGACTCTGTTTATTGAAGACTGAGGATCTTTGCTGTAACGTGACACTTCCTACAGCTCCCATAGGCTCTCAGAAGGCGAGAAAAAGCTGAATGATGTAATTCCAGCCCCAGGCTGAAACACATTAGCGCTTTTGGCAAGTGCTCTATCAGAGGACAATGGGCTGAGGCGCGTGCACGAGTCGACCACATGTTTTTATTTTCTATCGTTGTTGAACCTAAACACAGATTCCCGGTCGGAATAGTATCGCTTTTTTACGAGAAAAATTGCATAAAAATTGATTTTAAACAGCGGTTGACATGCTTCGAAGTACGGTAATGGAATATTTAGATTTTTTTTGTCACGAAATGCGTCGTGCTCGTAACCCTTATTTACCCTTTTGGATAGTGTCTTGAACGCACGAACAAAACGCCGCTATTTGGATATAACAATGGATTATTTGGGACCAAACCAACATTTGTTATTGAAGTAGAAGTCCTGGGAGTGCATTCTGACGAAGACAGCAAAGGTAATAACATTTTTCTTATAGTAAATCTGACTTTGGTGAGTGCTAAACTTGCTGGGTGTCTAAATAGCTAGCCCTGTGATGCCGGGCTATCTACTTAGAATATTGCAAAATGTGCTTTCACCGAAAAGCTATTTTAAAATCGGACATGGCGAGTGCATATAGGAGTTCTGTATCTATAATTCTTAAAATAATTGTTATGTTTTTTGTGAACGTTTCTCGTGAGTAATTTAGTAAATTCACCGGAAGTGTTCGGTGGGAATGCTAGTCACATGCTAGTCACCTGCTAATGTAAAAAGCAGGTTTTTGATATAAATATGAACTTGATTGAACAGACATGCATGTATTGTATAACATAATGTCCTAAGATTGTCATCTGATGAAGATCATCAAAGGTTAGTGCTGCATTTAGCTGTGGTTTGGGTTTATGTGACATTATATGCTAGCTTGAAAAATGGGTGTCTGATTATTTATGGCTGGGTACTCTGCTGACATAATCTAATGTTTTGCTTTCGTTGTAAAGCCTTTTTGAAATCGGACAGTGTGGTTAGAATAACGAGAGTCTTGTCTTTAAAATGGTGTAAAATAGTCATATGTTTGAGAAATTGAAGTTATAGCATTTCTAAGGTATTTGAATAACGCGCCACGGGATTCAACTGGCTGTTGAGTATCCCACCTAGCCCAGAGAGGTTAAATGCTGAGCTGTAATCGATGAACAGCATTCTTACATAGGTATTCCTCTTGTCCAGATGGGTTAGGGCAGTGTGCAGTGTGATGGCGATTGCGTCGTCTGTGGACCTATTGGGTCGGTAAGCAAATTGGAGTGCGTCTAGGGTGTCAGGTAGGGTGGAGGTGATATGGTCCTTGACTAGTCTCTCAAAGGACTTCATGATGACGGAAGTGAGTGCTACAGGGCGTTAGTCATTTAGCTCAGTTACCTTAGTTTTCTTGGGAACAGGAACAATGGTGGCCCTCTTGAAGCATGTGGGGATAGCAGACTGGGATAAGGATTGATTGAATATGTCTGTAAACACACCAGCCAGCTGGTCTGCGCATTTAACGTTTAAAAGTTTTATTCACGTTGGCTACAGTGAAGGAGAACACGCAGGTTTTGGTAGCGGGCTGTGTCAGTGGCACTGTATTGTCCTCAAAGCGAGCAAAAGTTGTTTAGTCTGTCTGGGAGCAAGGCATCGTGATCCGCGACGGGGCAGGTTTTTCTTTTGTAGTCAGTGATTGACTGTAGACCCTGCCGCTACTTCTGTGAATTTCTGAACATTACATCCAAAAATGAACTGGTCACATTCAGGACATAACTTTGTAAGGACTGTGTATGTGCAAATGTTTCTGTGGAAAAACAGTGTGGCTAGCTCAAATGTTGATTGTTGCGTCAATCGAGTAAGTAAGCGCTCTAATCACACCGGTTTGAGCTTACACTGCAAGGACCACTGTAGTATGATCACACCTGTATGTTGGTAGGTGTGAAAAGGTTAAAGGTCGAGACCGAGTCTGCGTCTCTCACATGGATAGGCAGACCATTCCATAAAAATGGAGCCCTGCTTCCAGCTCTTTGCTTAGAAATACTTGGTACAATAAGGAAGCCTGCGTCTTGTGACCGTAGCATACGTGTAGGTATGTACGGCAGGACCAAATCGGAGAGATAGGTAGGAGCAAATCCATGTAATGCTTTGTAGGTTAGCAGTAAAACTTTGAAATCAGCTGTAGCCTTAACAGGGAGCCAGTGTAGAGAGGCTAGCACTTGAGTAATATAATCACATTTTTAGGTTGTCTGAAACACTGTCACGACACCGACGGATGGTGGCGCCCCTCCTCGACCGGGCGGCGGTCGTCGTCGCCGGCCTACTAGCTGCCATCGATCCTTTTTGTCTCACTTTCTGTTGGTTAGGTCTAGGTAGGCACGCACCTGTTTTGGTTTAGTTATTAGTAGCGGGGGTTATTTAGTCTAGCAAGGTATGTCTGTGTTTGTGCGTGATTATTTTCGTCAGGTTGTACGTCTGGGGAACAGGTGTTTTTTTCCCTTCTGCCTGTGGGTTTTGTGGCAGTGTGTTTTGGGCTGCGTCCCTACGCTGTGTTCGGGCTGTTTATGGGTATTTGTTTTACCTTGCCCTGCCCTACCTGTTTTTGGCAAGCGTGGATTATTTATTAAAAACGAGTGTTCACGGACTTGTGTCTCCTGCACCTGACTTCAACCCTCCTGCTTCCTTGAGCATTCTGACAGAATCACGCACCAACTGATGGAGTCAGCAGGAGCTTCAGCGCCAACCCCGTCCATGGAGGAAAGAGTTGCCCAACACTCCACCCTGCTCCACCGTCTGGGTTCCGCCATGGATCAGGTGTTGGCGCGCATGGAGAGATGGGACCGAAGCGCTCTCGGCCCCACGAACGCGGCAGGTCAACAGCCTGCGCCCCAACCAGCACCCACAGCACCCAGTACCAGTGGGGTGAAACTCGCTCCCCCAGGGAGTACGATGGGACGGCCACTGGGTGTAAGGGCTTCTTACTCCAGTTGGAGTTATACCTGGCGACCGTTCGTCCCTCTCCCTCGGGGGAGGAGAGCGTCAGCGTCCTCGTCTCCTGTCTCACGGGTAGGGCCCTGGAATGGGCAAACGCCGTGTGGGACAGTCCGGACTCAGCCAGGGACAACTACCCAGAGTTCACCCGCCGTTTTCGGGCAGTGTTCGATCATCCCCCGGAGGGGAGAGCGGCGGGTGAGCGGCTATTTCACCTGAGACAGGAGACGAGGAGCGCGCAGGACTTTGCTCTCGAGTTCCGGACCCTGGCCGCGGGAGCAGGGTGGAATGAGAGGGCCCTTATAGATCACTACCAATGTAGTTTGAGGGAGGACGTCCGCCGGGAATTAGCCTGTCGGGACACGACCATCACCCTGGACCAACTGGTTGACCTGTCCATCCGACTGGACAATCTGCTGGCCGCCCGCAGACGTCCGACCCGGGCCCTGCTCATTCCACCCTCCAGCCCTCCTGCTCCCATGCCTATGGAGATAGGGGGGGCAGCAGCCAGGAAGACTGGAGGTGGAGTTCGCTCCTGCACCTCATGTGGTCGCAGAGGGCACACTGTGGACCGGTGCTGGAGAGACTTACCCGTGAGTCCAGAAGGCAGGCAGAGCGCTCCTTTGACACCTCAGGTGAGTCAGCACCAGCCTCACCCAGAGCCCCCTGTCCGTCACATGTATGTGTCAGTGTCTTTTCCTTGTTTCTCCCCTCACTCCCGGCTTAAGGCGCTAGTCGATTCAGGCGCGGCGGGGAGTTTTATGGACCGTGGGGTCGCGGCTAAGTTAGGGGTTCAGTTGGACCAACCCTTCCCCGTGCACGCCCTAGACAGTCGACCACTAGGGTCAGGGCTGGTCAGGGAGGTCACTGTGCCACTGGTCATGGTAATGCGGGGGGGTCATGAGGAGCGGATTAGTCTTTTCCTCATTGATTCCTCAGCATTTCCAGTGGTTCTAGGGATTCCCTGGCTAGCCACTCACAACCCTAAGATTTTGTGGGGACAGAAGGCTCTTAGGGAGTGGTCAAATGAGAGTTCGGGCAGGTGCATAGGAGTTTCCATCGGTGCGACTACGGTGGAGAGTCCAGACCAAGTCTCCACCGTGCACATTCCCTCAGAGTATGCCGATTTGGCTATCGCCTTCAGTAAAACGAAGGCGACCCAATTACCACCTCATCGACGAGGAGACTGTGCTATTAACCTCCAGGTGGGCGCTGCACTTCCTCGTAGTCACGTTTATCCCCTGTCTCAGGAAGAAACAGCGGCTATGGAAACATACGTCACTGAGTCTTTGAGGCAGGGATACATTCGGCCATCTAACTCACCTGTCTCCTCAAGCTTCTTTTTTGTGAAGAAGAAGGAGGGAGGTCTGCGCCTGTGCATTGACTATAGAGGTCTAAATGCCATCACAGTGGGTTTCAGTTACCCACTACCTCTCATCGCATCGGCGATAGAGTCATTTCACGGGGCGCGCTTCTTCACGAAATTGGATCTCAGGAGTGCATATAATTTGGTGCGTATCCGAGATGGGGACGAGTGGAAAACTGCATTTAGTACTACATCTGGCCATTATGAGTACCTCGTCATGCCATATGGGTTAAAGAATGCTCCCACAGTCTTCCAATCCTTGTGGACGAGATTCTCCGGGACCTGCTCGGTCAGGGTGTAGTGGTGTACATCGATGACATTCTGGTCTACTCCGCTACACGCGCCGAGCATGTGTCTCTGGTGCGTAAAGTGCTTGGGTGACTGGTGGAGCATGACCTATACGTCAAGGCTGAGAAATGTGAGTTTTCTAAACCAGCCGTCTCTTTCTTGGGGTATCGCATTTCCACATCAGGGGTAGTGATGGAATGTGACCACATATCAGCCGTGCGTAATTGGCCGACTCCCACCACGGTGAAGGAGGTGCAGCGGTTTTTGGGATTTTCCAATTACTACCGGAGGTTTATCCGGGGTTTTGGGCAGGTGGCAGCTCCCATTACCTCACTGATGAAGGGGGGCCTGGTGCGGTTGCGGTGGTCAGTGGAGGCGAACAGGGCCTTAAGTCGTCTGAAGGTTTTGTTCACCGACGCTCCAGTGCTGGCGCATCCAGATCCCTCTTTGCCCTTCATAGTGGAGGTGGACGCGTCCGAGGCTGGGGTAGGAGCCGTGCTATCCCAGCGCTCGGGCACCCCCCCAAGCTCCGCCCCTGCGCCTTCTTCTCTAGGAAGTTGAGTCCGGCGGAGCGTAACTATGATGTGGGGGACAGGGAGTTGTTGGCTGTGGTCAGAGCCCTGAAGGTGTGGAGACATTGGCTTGAGGGGGCTCGTCACCCTTTTCTCATCTGGACTGACCACCGCAATCTGGAGTACATCCGGGCGGCGAGGAGACTGAACCCGCGTCAAGCCAGGTGGGCGATGTTCTTTACTAGATTTCAGTTTAACATCTCGTATATCCCAGGTTCCCGGAACACTAAGGCCGATGCACTGTCTCGTCTCCATGACGCCGAGGAACGGTCCACCGATCCCACTCCCATACTTCCAGCCTCCTGCCTGGTGGCACCGGTGGTCTGGGAGGTGGACGCGGACATCGAGTGGGCGTTACGGACGGAGCCTACTCCTCCTCAGTGTCCAGTGGGTCGTAAGTACGTTCCGCTCGGTGTTCGCGATCATCTGATTCGGTGGGCGCACACGCTTTCCTCCTCGGGTCACCTAGGGGTTGAGCGGACAGTGTGAGGTCTTAGTGGTAGATACTGGTGGCCCACCTTGGTGAGGGACGTGAGGCACTATGTCTCCTCCTGATCGGTGTGCGCTCAGAGTAAGGCTCCCAGGCACCTGCCTAGAGGGAAATTACAGCCCCTCCCGGTTCCACAGCGACCATGGTCCCACCTGGCGGTGGATTTCCTGACCGATCTCCCGCTGTCTCAGGGCAACACCACGATACTGGTCGTTGTGGACCGGTTCTCTAAGTCCTGCCGTCTGCTTCCTTTACCCGGTCTTCCTACGGCCCTGCAGACCGCGGAAGCCTTATTCACACACGTCTTCCGGCACTACGGGGTGCCCGAGGATATCGTCTCAGATCGAGGCCCCCAGTTCACGTCCCGAGTGTGGCGGGCGTTTATGTAGCGACTGGGGGTTTCGGTCAGTTTGACCTCAGGGTTTCACCCCGAAAGTAATGGGCAGGTAGAAAAGGTAAATCAGGAAGTGGGCAGGTTTCTGCGGTCCTACTGCCAGGACCGGCCAAGGGAGTGGGCAAGGTTCGTGCCATGGGCCGAAATGGCTCAGAACTCTTTGCGCCACTCCTCTACCAACATGTCGCCGTTCCAATGTGTGTTGGGTTATCAGCCGGTCCTGGGGCCATGGCATCAGAGCCAGACGGAAGCCCCTGCGGTAGAGGAATGGGTTCAGCGCTCTAGGGAGACCTGGGACGCTGTTCAGGAATCCCTGGAACGAGCCAGTTTACCCCAGGGGAGAGAGTCTGGCTCTCGACCCGGAACCTGCCCCTCCGCCTGCCCTGCCGGAAGCTGGGTCCGCAGTTTGTGGGGCCATTTAAAGTCCTGAGGAGAATAAACGAGGTGTGTTACAGATTACAACTTCCTTCTTATTATCGCATTAACCCCTCGTTTCATGTGTCTCTCCTCAGGCCGGTGGTAGCTGGTCCGCTGCAGGAAAATGAGGTGCGGGAGGTCCCTCCACCCCCCCTGGACATCGGGGGGCCCCCGGCGTACACAGTCCCGTCCATCTTGGACTCCAGACGCCGGGCGAGGGGCCTGCAGTACCTCGTGGACTGGGAGGGGTACGGCCCGGAGGAGAGGTGCTGGGTACCGGTGGAGGACATATTGGACCCAGCGCTCATCCGGGAGTTCCACAGCCTCCATCCGGATCGCCCTGCGCCTCGCCCTCTGGGGCGTCCTCAAGGCCGGTGTCGGCACGCTGCGGGAGCCGCGCGTCAGGGGGGGAGTACTGTCACGACACCGGATGGTGGCGCCCCTCCTCGACCGGGCGGCGCTCGGCGGTCATCGTCGCCGGCCTACTAGCTGCCATCGATCTTTTTTGTTTCACTTTCTGTTGGTTAGGTCTAGGTAGGCACGCACCTGTTTTGGTTTAGTTATTAGTAGGGGGGGTTATTTAGTCTAGCAAGGTATGTCTGTGTATGTGCGTGATTATTTTCATCAGGTTGTACGTCTGGGAACAGGTGTTTTTTTCCCTTCTGCCTGTGGGTTTTGTGGCAGTGTTTTTGGGCTGCGTCCCTACGCTGTGTTCGGGCTGCTTATGGGTATTTGTTTTACCTTGCCCTGCCCTACCTGTTTTTGGCAAGCGTGGATTATTTATTAAAAACGAGTGTTCATGGACTTGTGTCTCCTGCGCCTGACTTCAACCCTCCTGCTTCCTTGAGCATTCTGACAAACACAGGCATTCTGAGTGTCACATTCATTTTGGGGCTTCGCCATGTTTAATCGAAATGTACAGCTGTATGTCGTCCACATAGCAGTAAAAGTTTACATTGTTTTTCCGAATGACATCACCAATTAATTTGTCAGAGGACAAACCATCCATAGAGACAAACTGATATCTTTCCGACAGATAAGATCTAAACCAGGCAAGAACGTGTCTGTGTAGTGTCACGGCCGTCGTTGAAGTGAGAAGAGGACCAAGGCGCAGCGGGTTGTGTGCTCATCATTATTTATTTTAATTAAAGTGAACACGAAAACAACAAAGAACGACAGTTTCACAGGCTAGAATAACAGCAGTGCAAAATACAACTACCCACAAATAGACATGTCACGGATTTCGTCGTGTTGAGGAAAGGAGGACCAAAATGCAGCGGGTATATGGATACTCATTCTTTTAATTCACAAAAAGAGTAAAGCATTCACAGGAAAAACAAAACAATAAATGATACTCACGACTAACAACAGTGTGGCAGGCTCAACAAGCAGTGCTCACAAACAATTCCCCACAAACACACATACAAACACACCCAACTAATATAGGACTTCCAATCAAAGGCAACACCACACAGCTGCCTTCAATTGGAAGTCCACCCCAATTAACTCTACATAGAACCACCCAACCTAGACAGAATATAGAAAACACAACTTCTTCTGCCACGCCCTGACCAAAACTTATACACCTACTCCACCTGCTGGTCAGGACGTGACAAGACAGGTGAAAACAAGCTCCCTAAGTATGACTCCCAATCAGGAACAACGATGTACAGCTGTTCCTGATTGAGAGCCACACCAGGCCAACAAAGAAATACAAAACCTAGAAAACCTAGAAACCCAAAACCAGAACATACACCAAAAACCCTGGAACACATAAATACACTTCCCCTCTACATACACATAACCCCCCGAACCATATAAAACAAATACCCTCTGCCACGTCCTGACCAAACTACCATAACCAATAGCCCCTATACTGGTCAGGACGGGACATGTAGACAATTAGGGTTTCTAATATCTCCAAAAGAATGTGAGGATCGATGGTGTTAAAAGCGGCACTAAGGTCTAGGAGCGTGAGGACAGATGCAGAGCCTTGGTATGACACCAATACAATGTAATTTACCACCTTCACGAGTGTAGTCTCAGTACTATGATAGGGTCTAAAACCAGACTGAAGCGTTTCGTACACATTGTTTGTCTTCACAAAGGCAGTGAATTGCTACGCAACAGCTTTTTCGAAAAAATGTTCCTTCTTCACCAAAAAGTAGAGGAATGGGAGATTCGATATATTTTCCGGATGAAGGTTTGGTTTTTTCAGGAGAGGCTTTATTACTGCCATTTTTTTTGTGAGTTTGGTATACATCCGGAGGATAGGGAGCCGTTTAATATGTTCAACATAGGAAGGCCAAGCACAGGAAGTAGCTCTTTCAGTAGTTTAGTTGCAATAGGGTCCAGTAGGCAGCTGGAAGGTTTAGAAGCCATGACTATTTTCATGAATGTGTTGATAGATACAGGATTAAAACACCTGAGTGTCTCCATTGATCCTAGTTCCTGGCAGTTCTGTGCAGATTCAGGACAACTGAGCTTTGGAGAAATAGTCAGATTCAAAGAGGAGTCCGTAATTTCCTTTCTAATGATTATAATGATCATGATCTTCTCATCGAAGAAGTTCATGAATTCATCACTGCTAAAGTAAAGGCCATCCTCTCTTGGAGAATGCTACTTTTTAGTTAGCTTTGCGACAGTATCAAAAATACATTTTGGATTGTTCTTATTCTCCTCAATTAGGTTGGAAAAGTAGGCAGATCGAGCAGCAGTGAGGGCTCTTTGATATTGCAAGGATTGTCTTTTCAAGCTATTCGGAAGACTTCCAGTTTGGTGAAGCGCCATTTCCATTCCAATTTTCAGGAAGCTTGCTTCAGGGCTTGGGTACTAGATTTTCTGTATACCAAGGAGCTAATTTCTTGTGACAAAAGTTTTTTGTTTTTAGGGGTGCGACTGCATCTAGGGTATTACGCAAGGTTATATTTAGATCCTCAGTTAGGTACTGATTTTTGTACTCCGAAGTCCTTGGGTAGGTGGAGGAAGTCTGGAAGGGCATCTAGGAATCTTTAGGTTGTCCGAGAATTTATAGCACGGCTTTTGATAATGCTTGGTTTGGGTCTGAGCAGATTATTTGTTGCGATTGCCAACATAATAAGATGGTGGCCCGATAGTCCAGGATTATGAGTAAAAACATTTAGCTCCACAATATTTATTCCACGGGACAAAACTAGATCCAGGGTATGCCTGTGGCAACGCGTGGGTCCGGAGACATGTTGTACAAAACACACTGAGTCGATGATGGTTCCGAAACCCTTTTGGAGTGGGTCTGTGGACTTTTCCATGTGAATATTGAAGTCACCAAAAAGTAGAATATTATCTGCCATGACAACAAGATCCGATAACAATTCAGGGAACTCAGAGAGAAACACTGTATATGGCCCAGGAGACCTGTAAACAGTAGTTATAAAAAGGGATTGAGTAGGCTGCAAACATTTCATGAATAGAAGCTCAAAAGACAATAACGCAGTCTTTTTTAAAATAAATTATTGAAATTTGCTGTCATAAATGTTAGCAACACCTCCACATTTGCAGTATGTGCGGGGGATATAATCACTAGTGTAACAAGAAGAAGAGGTCTCATTTAACACAGTAAATTCATGAGGCTTGAGCGATGTTTCAGTCAGGCCAATCACATCAAGGTTATGATTAGTGATTAGTTAATTGACAATGATTGCCTTGGAAGTAAGGGATCTAACATTAAGTAGTCCTATTTTGAGATGTGAGGTACAGTATTTTAACAATCTCTTTCAATAATGACAGGAATGGAGGAGGTCTTTATTCCAGTGAGATTGCTAAGGCGAACACTGCCATGTTTCAATGGGGAAAGCTGAGCTGACTACACTGACTGTGCTAGTGGCTAACAGCCTGCTGCCTGGCCTACACCCTTTATCATTGTGGAGCTAGAGGAGTTAGAGCCCTGTCTATGTTGATAGGTAAAATGAGAGCACCCCTCCAGCTTGGATGGAGTCCGTCCCTCCTCAGCACACCAGGCTTGGTCCTGTTTGTGGGGGAGTCCCAGAAAGAGGGCCAGTTATCTACAAATTCTACCTTTTGGGAGGGTCAGAAAACAGTTTTCAACCAGCGATTGAGTTGTGCGAGTCTGCGGTAGAGCTCATCACTCCCCCTAACTGGAAAGGGGCCAGGGACAATTATTCGATGACAACACATTTTCTAGCTAAGTTACACACTGAATATATGTTGCACTTGGTGACCTCTGACTGTTTCATCCTAACATCGTTGGTGCTGACGTGGATAGCATTATTCCTATACCATCTACACTTGCCAGTTTAAGTCTCAGCCAGTACCATCTTCAGATTAGCCTTTACATTGGTAGCCCTGTCCACTGGTAAACAATGTATGATTGCTGGATGATTATTTTTAAGTCTAGTATTGTGGGTAATGGAGTCGGCTCGGTCTCCGATTCGTTGCTTAATTGGGAGAACCGGTTGAAAGTTTCTGTCGGCTGAATGAGCGACATCGGTTGAGCATGCCTACAGCGTTTTTTCCAGAAGCCTTAAGAAAGTAGTCAGGCTGCGGCGACTGTGCAGGGGGATTTATACTACTATCTGTACTTACTGGTGGCAAAGACGCTGTTTCATCCTTTCCTACACTTAAATTGTCCTAACGATTGTGTCTGAAGCTGGGCTTGCAACTCGCCTATCCTCACTATAAGGTGATAGTTCATAGCGTAGCATAGCGTTAATGTTTCTAATTCATTTTTTCGTCTGGTGGAACTCCTGTAGAACCATGACCAGATAAAGTGTCTGGGATGAAAAAGTTGAACGAAAAAAGTTGAGTGAGGAAGAAACTAAGACTTGTTAAATGCAGAGTTTTGATTAAATGGTTAAAACATTTTAAGTTTGGCAGGGATCCAAGTAGCAACAAACAGCACAGTACCACAGAGACAAAGCAGAAATTATTAAATGAGATTACGGAGAACAAATACATAAACAACAAAGACTGTGTTGAATATGGATATAGTACAGCGGCTGTGAATGTAAGCGTTATTGTGGGGTGAGCCTGCAGACAGACTGATGTTACTGAGGATAAACACAGACCAACTGAGACTGACAGATTACATATTACATACCTACAGCCAGACAGCAGCATCAACCCAGACAGACAAAAAAACACATTAAATGGGAACCTTGAAAGAGAAAAGGTTATAACTTTAGTATTTACATTGCTGCTCTCCATCGGAAGTGCCAGTAAGGGAAACAATAAGGAAAGGACTTGTGGTTGAACACAATGAGTACATCCAACTACATTAAACGTAGCCCTAACCAATAGGTGTGTCCTGCCACTGAGACACATAGAGCCAAACACTAAGGCCATGGAGCAGTGGTAGCTGAGCTTTTAACATGAGCAATAGTGGCCACAGCAACTCTGTGCTTGGCCAGACCCACTGTCAGAGGAGGAGGAGAGGGAGAGAGAGAAGGAGGATAGGGAGAGAAGCCTAATAGAGACAGAGCTCCCCACAGTGGCTGATAATATGTTGGTCATAGGATGTCAGCTGTGGATTTGGCGATGCATACAATCAGGTACTATACTGTACACCAAATGAAATAAAAATGCATAGAGTGTATGTATGAGTGTGTCTGTGGGTCAAAGAGAGAGAGAGAGGGAATGAGAGAGAAAGAGAGAGAGAGCTTTATGTAGAGCATTGACTGTTAGATCAAATCAAATGTATTTACATAGCCCTTCTTACATCAGCTGATATCTCAAAGTGCTGTACAGAAACCCAGCCTAAAACCCCAAACAGCAAGCAATGCAGGTGTAGAAGCAAGGTGGCTAGGAAAAACTCCCTAGAAAGGCCAAAACCTAGGAAGAAACCTAGAGAGGAACCAGGCTATGAGGGGTGGCCAGTCCTCTTCTGGCTGTGCCGGGTGGAGATTATAACAGCATATGGCCTAGATGTTCAAATGTTCATAAATGACTAGCATTGTCAAATAATAATAATCATAGTAGGTGTCGAGGGTGCAACAAGTCAGTAACACAAGAGTAAGTGTCAGTTGGCTTTTTCATAGCCGATCTTTGAGAGTATCTCTACCGCTCCTGCTGTCTCTAGAGAGTTGAAAACAGCAGGTCTGGGACAGGTAGCACGTCCGGTGAATAGGTCAGGGTTCCAGCAGGTCTGGGACAACAGGTCTGGGACAGGTAGATGCATCCTCCGCTATCGTAATGTTTGAAACAGTGGAGAAAGGAACTCAGCCAGGCTGCCAACGTACCGGAGAACAAGCGCCCACGCGTGGACTATTCAGCCTCTACATCCATCCAGTCCAAATGTATATACCCCCCAGGATGATCCAATGGAAAGCCACACCTTGAATTGCTTGTTGTGCCCCCTGCCTGCTCGGAGAGCGAGCGAGGCACATCGCTGTGGGTGAGTGTGTCTGTCTGCCAATGTGTCTGTCTGTCCGTCTGTGTTTTAGTGTGTCTGTGTGCACTGTGGCTGTGGCTGGCGCCCCCTCGCCGTAACCATAACCCGAGCTCCTTGAAACGTCCCGCGGCTATGTTCCTCTGCATCACCACGTTGGCCCTCTTTGAGGGATTTGTTCGGCCTAAGCACACCGAGGGAGACTGGGGGCGACGAGGAGCAACCAGCCCCTTTGCCAGCCAGCCAGCTAGTTTTCAACCAGCTAGCCCGTCCCTGTCCTTGTGTGTGAGAGAGGGAGAGAAGGATGGAGGGCGAGCGAGTGATTGAGCGAGTCAGGCCCTGGAGTTGAGCCCTCTCGGCAATCTTGTCCTGAGTCTGGAAATCCAGATACGCTCCCGCTTGCACCTCCGTGTCTGGGACCCCCCCGATTGTGCTCCAGCCCGGTCATCGACAGGAAGGAAGTGTTGTGCTGCCTCAAGGAGTGCCCCACCAGCGGCGTATGGGTGTGCCTGTGTGTGGCGATGTTGTACAGGAGCTGAGCCATCCTCATCTGCATTGCGCCACCCGTCTCCCCTATGTACGTCACGCCGCACGGATGGCAGCGGATGCCGTAGACGCAGTTGGCCGTGTGGAGGACCATGGCGACGGGAAGCGGGTTGGATGCATGGCCCTCGTCGAGGCGTAGAGGACGTTGAGCAGCTGGCGGAGTGCTCCCCCGGCACCTCCCGCCAGCCGCTCATTAAGAAACCTCAGATAGCTCCGCACCAGGAGATCCCGGAGGTCGGAGTTCTTCATATAGGCAGAGATCCCCTGCGAGCAAGGTGTTGACCGCATCCTGGAAGTCGTCCTGTCGCTTACAGATGCAATGGAAACGCAGTGCCATGGGTGGTAGCTGGACAAGGGTTGCATTTAATTACATTTTGAGAGAGAGCGAGAGAGAGAGAGAGAGAGAGAGAGAGTAAAAGAAAGAAAGAAAGAACGACAGAGGATTTGGAAGGAAATAAAGTTATTATTGTTACATTGGAAGTGAACAGGGATTTTTCCCAGTACGCCTGATGGTCAAATGCTATGTAATTAGGGAGTAGTATTGCCACAGAGCAACCAGAACAGAACAGAGGAGAGAGAAGAGGAAGCCTGCTGGCTAATCAACTCTCCAATCAGTATGGGGTGGTAATCACCATGAGTCCATGTGAAAATGCAAATCAGATTAATTAAAAATGGATGTCCCAGTCCTGTTTCTCCTGTCATAACAAAAGATAATTAAAGTCCCAGTGCAGTCCAATTTTTTCCAGTGTTTTATATATATTTCCATACTATGAGGTTGGAATAATACTGTGAAATTGTGATAATGCGCATTAGTGTAAGAGCTGTTTGAAAAGACCGCATGAAATTTCTACCTGTTTTGATGGGATGCAGTTTAGGCCTGCCTGGTGACATCAATTATTTAATCAACCAAAAGAAGGAGTGTTCCAAACCTCTCTACCAATAACAGCTAGTTCCCCTCCCCACTCAGACTACTCCCAGACAGTCCTAGCAAAATTATTGTT
Organism: Salmo trutta; assembly: GCF_901001165.1. Taxonomy (NCBI): domain Eukaryota; kingdom Metazoa; phylum Chordata; class Actinopteri; order Salmoniformes; family Salmonidae; genus Salmo; species Salmo trutta. The sequence goes on along the minus strand of NC_042960.1, from coordinate 40,028,916 downwards.
TGAGAAATTGCTCATTTTAATTGAAAACAATCACAGTAATGTATTTCATTGTTACCCAGAAATGATTTGATATTGAGATAAAAACGGCTGAATTGGACCTTTAAGAAATAATAATTATATTAACATCTCTTGTTCGTATCCGCTCTCTCCATCTCTTTCTGTTTCTCCCTGTTTTTCCATCTTTCTCTATCTCTCATTTTCTCCCACTAGAGAATGGAGTTGAGTGAATAGAGAGATTTTATTGAAAATCAGTGGAATGTTATTTTCTTCTTCTTATATAAATAAGTCCTCCACAGGTTTGATTCAGTATACATGGAGAGTAGTGGTGGTTATTCAAATCAGGAGTTGAGCTGAGCCAAACTACTTCAGGGAGTCTATATTGCCTCTGCAAATATCTAGAAGTTTACACACTGTTTACCTACGGTGTCATTTACACTTGTGAAATCTTTGTAGCTCATTAACAAATCTTGAATAACTCAACGCAGTGTTGTAAAACATGCATTATCTACTGAAGAAGTCTGCTTCAAGAGCGTATAGGTTGTATATTTTACAGGCATCATTTATCACTCTTGTACCTGAATAATTCCCAGCTGGACCACCTCTCATCTCCAGTGCAACCCTTCCCCTATACTCAACATCTCAGCTCTCCTTCCACTGCAACCTTTCCCCTGGTCATTGTTGCATAGGAGTAATGTACTCTCAAATACATAACCTGATGGGATGAAGGTCAATAAATAAAGGTAAAGAAATTATTTAATCACAAGCCTCAACAGGACTGAGTGTTCTCACCTTGTGAATGGATGAATAGAGGGAGGTTGGCTGGAAGATGAATGGCTGTTTCATTCAGCTTGGCAGAGGCACTGAGCCCAATGGATAAACTGGCCTTCACTTGCCCTTGTACACAGCAAAGCCATGGCCATAGTTCAGAGGGAATTAATGCATGACAAATACATGACAAATAGGAAAAGGGCTAAGATGGGTTTTATGTCTGCTCCTGGACACAGACCAAGTGAAAGGCTGGGGGAAACCACATAGAAGAAGCATGGCCAATCATGACCATGGAGGCCAGCATGTGTGTACAGGCTTTTGTAACATACCTGATTCAACACTATCCACCTAATACATGGTCTTAAACATTGTCCACGGATAGTTGAATCAGGTGTGTAAGTGCTGGGGTGTAGAAATGCCTGCATACATTGTGGCACATGGCACAGAGGCTCATGAGAAGAAATGATAATGTTAGCCTGTGCAACATGAAACACAGGCTCATATCTGACAGGTTTTCTTTGTGTAGTCAGGTTTCCAGCTGCAGCAGTCACAGAAGCAGTGTTTTTATAGCACCTGTTCTCATTCTCCTACAGCGTCTCATCGAGGGCTCACAAATCTGCCGGGAGGGGTGGAGAGGTAGAGACACTGCTGTGTCTGTCCCCAAAGCTGTCGCTTGTCCCCCCTTGCACACTACACTGCCAGTTGTTCTGTCATCAGTCATTTTCATAGCCCTCGTAACTGGGGGACGACGGTGTGTGTGTGTCCCCCTGTCTCCCTCCCTCACTCCTTCCTTTCTTCCTCCTTCTTACCCCCTCCTCTGCTGCCTGTCTTCATTGGAGAGTGATGGGCAAATGGTTTATCGTTGAACTGAGTCGAACATTTCTCTGATTTTTCAAGCTTCCTTGATTCCCACCCTGGGAATTCCAAAATGCACAGTAAAATCTGAATCACCTCTTAACCCTCCCATCTGCCAATCCTCCTCCCAGCCCAACATGTGGATACTTGTGTGTTTTAGCCAGAGGGGAATAGCAAACGGGGGAATAGAATAGGGAAGTCCAACTAGAAATAGGAAAGAAATCAGAGGTTGTTGAGCATATCGACCAGTGCTAATTTTTCAGGACTACAAAGTAATTTTCAGAGATTTTGAAGGGATTTTGGATAACTATATATATACACATTGTAAGTATGAGCTTTATACTTTTCTTTTCCTGTATAGAGTAATAGAGAAAACCTTGGGTTGGGACCGTTCCTTTCACATTCCTTTAATTCTGTACTGAACATCAACTGGGTGACCAAAATTGTTTTGCTGCTTTTGTTTGCATTTCTAAGCACAAAGGAATTATGCTTCATTGTAAGTGATTAGTAGTTCATATATCGTGAGTCTGATACAGAACACTGCTCACTGATAAATTGTCAAACATTACAGATTATTGATTGTTTTAAACTATTTTGACATGGGGAATGCTCCTTACTCCCATAGCAAACTGTTGATTACTCATTTCGGAGTAATACTTGTTATCTATTAATGAATCAATAATCATAATGGATGATCAGTGTCTTCTGAAACATCAGCAGATTCTGTCAGCTAAAGTCAGGGGTTTTCTTTTTCCGTCCCATAATTCATAGCGATACTGTCCGGTTGCTGTTCTGCTTCTGCATTTTTTGGCACAAAAACATCTTTGACTAGACAGGCTTCCTGTGCTCTGTTGCCTCTCTCTCCCCGTCTCTCTCTCTGTATCTCTCTCTATGTCTCTCTCCCCCCCATCTTTCTCTCCCTCTCTCTCTCTCTCTTATTTCTCTGTCTATCTCTCATTTTAGATCAGCTGTTTCCATCCTCCATCTCTCATGTTAGGTCGAATATCAGGCACAGGGGCATGGACAGGAAGTAAGTCAACATCATGTTCTGTTTAAATGTAAACCATTGGAACATCATCATCATCATCAATATCACATTCATCATCAACAACAAACAATTAAGAGTCTATAGGCTTTTTTGTTGTTTCTGTAGGGCCCCCAAGCCCCCAAACGATGAAGTCGTGTCATGGCGACAGTCCCTCAAAAAACTTCTGGAGTGTAAAAGTAAGACAATGTACTCTTCTTTACTTTCTCTCTTTCTCTACTGATACTGTTTATACAGTCCTACCAAAGCAAGTGCAGAGAAGTGGTGCCAGTATAAGTCTGAAGTCCTTGGAATAGGGGGGACAAGCTGGCTGCCATTGTACATATTTTGTCTTGTGTCGATTTAAGTCAGTTCTCCAGCTGTGATTTATGTAATGCAATTAGTGTGAGTAATGTTGGATCACGTAGTTTGTTGTTTGTTCGTGTTCCCAAAAGACTAATAACAATTGGCACAGCTGCACGGATCTTTAAGTAAGTTAAGCATTTTGAGAAGGCTACAGTAGGTTACAGGACACAAAGGACAACTATTCCCATATGACATCTAAAATAATGACTCACTCACATCTAAAACAACTGTAATTTTTTTTGGCATTTAACACCCTTATTCTGTTGTATATTAATTTACTGTAACAGCATTGGATGTTGCAAAATAACAGTAGAGGACCATTTTAAAATGGAAACCCAGAACATCTGGTGTTGTGCTTGAGCAAACATATTCCTTTAATAAGTCTCTGTCATTTAGGGACTCACTCAAACTAAACCAGTTTGACAACTTCGTGGGCCAGCCTACTCTCTCTCTCTCTGCAGGTCATGGGCAGTGGCCATGCTCACATGTGTGTGCCTGCCTGTGTGAATGTGAGTGTGATTCTGTCTGTAATTCTAATTTCACACCATTCTCCTTTTTCTGTCTCTACTGTGTAGCAGGGCAGCTGGCCTTCAGAGAGTTCCTGAAGACAGAGTACAGCGAGGAGAACATCTTGTTCTGGCTGGTCTGTGAGGAGTACAAGACCATCACCTCCAACACTGAGATGGCTGAAGCAGCGAAAAGAATCTACACAGAGTTTGTACAGGTCGACGCCCCCAGACAGGTACACAGAGACATCAGATGGAACATCTCTTTTAACTTCATCTTCTTTCTTTCTTTCTTTCATTTTCTCTCTCTAGCTCTCTCCCTATAGCTGTCTCTCAGTCTTTCTCTCTATTTCCCCCTTTCTCTGTCCAGCATAATGGTTTCACAAAGACAATGTTTCATTCATTACTCAATTCCAGATAAACATCGACTGTGAGACCAGGCAGGAGATTACAAACAGCATGTCTCAGCCGACCCTAAGCTGCTTCGACAAGGCACAGAGAGTGATATACAAGCTGATGAAAAAGGACAGTTATCCCAGATTCCTGAAATCTGAAATCTATCAGGCTCTTTTAGAACCATCAGACGCCAGCTGAGGTTCCAGGACCAGGTGAAGAATAATACCTGTCTACAACCATCAGGCTGTGGGCTGACAGTGATTCAACTCTCTCTTCTCTAACTACCTGTCCATGTTAGTTCAGCGTGGTTTAACTTTGGGCTGGAGCACAAAACACAGGGCTCATGCTCAGCAGTCTCTCTAATGATAATTCATCATCTAGCTCAGTGGCTCCCAATCGTGGTCTATTATTGTAAGGCGGGATAATCTATCCATATAAAAATGCTACAATTATAGATATGATTAAACATTTTATACTATAAAGACTTTATTTACAGTGTAACGTATTATGTATGTTTTATAACTTGTATTATTTTTTACGAGGTTAGTATTATCCATTGGTTATCCATTGATTGTTACTTTGCACATGAGCTGTAATTATTTATGGTATTTTCCCGCTGTCTATGTAAATTAGGATATGTCAGACTTGCCGTTAATGTACAAGACAACATTTCTGTTGATTTGTTCATTTCTGTGTTGTTTCTGTCTATGACAGGAATTCAACAAGCCAACCAATGCAATTTTGTGTGCGTGTGTGTGCGTTTGTGTGTGTGCATGTGTAATTGCAATTCAAAAGGCCAAGCCAACACAATCAGTGCAGCATCAACTGAGGTCGTAGTCTCTGTCTCTCAGTCGTACCCTCATGTTGTTCCTCTTTATCTCTCATAACCAGACCAACCCCAAACACTCTGCTCCCTAGGCCACCAGGCCAATGGGCCATCGTTTGAGACATCTCTCTTTCTCCCCCTCTGATTCTCCCTTCTGTTTTCACACATTGTACAATGTGATTTCATGTTGTCTACATTAATCTATTATAGTGCTATGTCTAACACCAGTCCAGGTGTATAGTCTCTCCCCAGCAGGAGTCTATGTACTGTAGAAGCATCAACCACCTTCCCACACTATAACACCCATGACATTCCCCTTTTTGCACACAGACCCCCTGCAAGGATACACACCTGGCGTCTTCCACTAGTAAACGTGCATACATGCAAGTGTAGCATGTACAAACCTGCTCTGGGATACAAGATCATGCTCACTTGAGTTACACATCAATGTTCTCTCAGTGAGTTACACATGTATGCACGCACCCACACACAAATGGGAACTTTAATTGTGTTTCTGGCCAAATCTACTGCATGCGTTGCTGGTATACATCACTCTCTGCAGGAGGCTGTATCATGCTGAGAGGAAACAGCAAGGAATACTGAGACTAACACAGCCTGTTAGGTCCTGGACTGTAGTCTTATTACTGTCACTATGTCTTCCTATATAGTCCCCTGATGTTTTCCTCTCTCCAAAAGCTGTGGCAGTTTTTAGTATACTTTTCCATTCATATCAACAAATCTAATCACTGTTCCAGCTGTATGTGCACATGGACATCTTTCCAATTGGCCATAATACATTAAAGCCCTGTCTCCACAACGCTGTCTGAATCAGATGTACTGTAATCATTAGCTCTGGGATGGGATGTGGATTTCTGTTTTACAGATGGATGAAAGTAAGTAGAGTTAGGATTATTATGTGGAATAGTGTTGCCTTTCCAGGAACACATTGGGAGAATTTGATTCTGATGCTTCTGCCAAAAGGCAGGAGGTTCAACAATGTGACCAATTTGATTGTTTGTGTGTGTGTGTGTGTGTGAGTGTGTGTGTGTGTGTGTGTGTGTGTGTGTGTGTGTGTGTGTGTGTGTGTGTGTGTGTGTGTGTGTGTGTGTGTGTGTGTGTGTGTGTGTGTGTGTGTTTTTCTGTCTCACTACAGAGGACTGGAAAGTTCTCCAACCAAGACAGCATCTGACATTTGGGATATGAAACTTGAAGACAGTGTTAATAAGACAGTAGGGTGATGAATCTGAGATGATACCTGTAACACAGCATTAAATCAACATAATACTCCACCAGGCAGGGATACAGCAGGGATTTAGGTGTCTGCCTCTATGAAACATACTATTACATTCAAATAATCTGTCTTCCTCTGTCTCCTTTTCCTGGAATGACAATACAAATGTGCCTGAACCAATACAAAGATTCTCAAAGCCAAATAAACACAATAAAAGGACAGGACATGGTTTGGGCCTAAAGAAAATGCAATAACACTGCGTTCTGTATCTGGAAACAAAGAAACATTACTTCAAGTTCCAAGTTTATCGTGAATTCATGTTCGATAGCCTAGCTCAAGTTGGCATTACACAGAAAAACACTTTTCTGTGTTTATTCCTTTAAACCCTGCTTATATAAACAACATAGAGCAGGTAGGGACAGACAGCAACATTGTGCGTGAAATCTCACAACATGACTAGAGGCTTCATGCCATCCAAACCACAGATCCCTCTGGATTGGCAGAGGGCTGGGGACATTTGGAAGAAGTATAGTTTTGAAATGCTCTCTACCACCTCTCTCGTGTGTGTGTGCGTGTGCGTGTGTGAAGGACGAACGCCCTCCTGCCTATCTGTGAGAAGGCAGCAATCTTATTCCATTCTGTCACTATTCTGATGGACCCCTGTGAGGACTGGGTGCTGAGTTGGGAGGCAGGCAGGGAGGGGAGGGAGGGAGGAAGGCGGCGAGGCCCCAGCAGGTAGGACTACTCTGGGCTGCGGAGGAGGAGGAGATAACTCCATAGGACTTTGTGTCTGGCAAAGTAGCTCACGAGGAAGGGAGATTAGGTGTCTGGGACTCTGCTGAGTCCCACAAATTGTCCCTGGTCCTGACTGGGGAAGGCTTCTTTCAGAGCTTAGCTCCTGTAGTACAGCTTCCAGCAACCTAAACCCAAGCTTTAAAGGTTTAGAAATGGGTTTCTTACATTATCTGGGAACGTACCTTATCCCAGGGGTTGGACCAGTTCAGGGAACAGAACAGAAAACTGGAAAATATTTTTTTTTTTCAAGGAACATAAATGTTATTTTAAAAGCATGGAAACCTGTTAATACCATTATTTTACATTCCAGGCATTTTTTTCTAGTCCCACAACAAAACACAAAAAAGCGCCTATATGCAAAGCCTTCAATCACTCACGCAGAAACTTATTCCAGTATCTGCCTGCAAGCTGGCATTTTTTTCCTGTGCGTATTTAGGCTATCTGCCCCTCCGCACTCCGAAGCATAGGCTACTGCACTGATGTTACAAGCTTGATTCAGAAGACAGGGAGAGTGATATTTAATTAGCTTGAGAAGAATGGATTAACTTTTTCCAATGCTAGTTAAGGATACTATAGGTCTAGTTATCACATTTCAAGTTGGATTTATTAACTACAAAAAGGTAAGAAGTGTTTTTAAGCTCAAGCTTGTTAGCTAGCTAGTTCAAAGGACATTCAAAGTTCCTCTATATAAGCCACTCCTCTTAGGACCTAATTCATATAATGCATGGCATACCACGATAACCACCACTTCAAGCCTCCTCCCCAACCCTCTCTGGCTCTCTCCCCCAACCACAACATTTCAGTCGCATCTTGCGCCATAGGCTGCACTTGTCTATCCATCACGCATATAAACAACTAGCTTGTCTGCTCTATCCGCACTGATTGATGAAGTAATTTAAAAAGCTAAATGTAAAAAAAACGGTTGATTTCACAGGCTAAAAAAAGGAACAGAAAATAACAATATAAACTGTTACTTTTTGCTGGTCGGAACAGTGTAACGAAATGGGGGGAAAACATTTTCTGTTCAGAACAAAGTGATTGGAAAATCATTTTGGTTGCAACCCCTGCCTTATCCCCAGTTCTTTCTGAACACCCCAGTCTGAACACATGCTTATGCTCACACACACACCAACCTCACCTCTGATTCCCTCACTGCATATGCTGCTTTGTTACTGATCTGTTTGGATTTACTATGATGAAAGGTTTGCAGGTTTGTTTGGTCAGTGAGTATCTGAGGAAAGTTAGATTAGATTTTTGTCTATTTTTGTGAATCATATGTTCTCCGTTCTTAGCATTACTCTGCTACTGAATGTACAGTACAGTACATCTCTCTGTTTCTTATTCATATCCACTAGATGGCAACAAAGACAACATTGCAAGTGCACGTTTCTGCCCTGTTACAGCAGCAATAATTGATCTTGTGTTTTCAGTACAATGATTAAACTAAAGTCAAGTTTCAAAGACAAGTTCATCTTCATGACCAAATAAATCATGGAACAACTTAAATTTAGATTTTTGTCTTCGCCTAAACATTGAACAGGGACCTATTGTATCTTTGAATAATGCCATTGCATAAACTTCTTTCACTTATGTGAACAAGTAATTCAAGTCTCTTGCAACTAAGTCAACCAGACACACATGAGGATTTGGACCGTAATGCCTGAGCTGGTTTTTCTCTGAGGGGATTTCAGAAACCACACAATGTGAAACTGTCAGTCTGACTTCTGCCTGAAGCCCCAGTGTTTCCTTGGATGCCAAGCCGTTTCACTTCCACCTCAGTTCAGAGGAAGTCTGCGAGGGTTTCACTAAATTACTTGCAACACAGACTCCCACCCTGTCCTCAGAGCTGTGGAGAATGGTGCCGCTCATTCCAACACTCTAAAGCCCTGACAATGGATGCCAGCTCTCTAGCATACAGGTTTTCCCCCTACACACTCACACGCACGTGCACAGGCACACACTTTTAGCTTCTTATTTCCTCATGCACCACTCCCTCTTTTCCAATTTCTAGGTTAGATGCCAGTTATTATCAAATGTTTGCCGCCAACCCATACTTGGAATCAAATTGAATTAAATTGAACATTAAGAAACCCATGCATGTCCAACTCAATAGACAGGAGTTGTACTGAAACCAAGCCCAACTGGTTTCTGCTTCTGTTGTCTCCAGCTCTGTGAGACAGGATAGCACTCTGTCCTGAAAGGCAAGTTCAGGCAAATTATCTGAGAGATCAGTCCCCTCATTCTCTCAGCTTTCGCTCAGAGCATGGAGGCTGCTTCTCAATAGTCTTAACTTGCTTCCTTTCCTCTTCTCCTTTCCTCTATATGTACTGCCATCTATGAACTGAAAGCAAATTCTTAGCTGACATCCACCATATTGCTTTCACCTCTCCACCAGGTTTCCGAATGCAGGTAAAGGAAAGAAGGAGAACAGGAAGCCACTTTAGACTATTGAGATGCACCTACAGTGTCCTGCATCACAAAACTGTAATTACCTCAACTATCCTAGGTGTGTACGTCATGAGAGGCAGCAGAATAGGAAGCGTGTGCATGTCCACATGCTTTATACGACAATAAAGCATCAGCACCACACAGTCATTTTAATGTTGCTTTGCGTAGTTCGACAATATAATTGGCACCCCTTAGATGAGATTGTCCTTGACATATTTGCACATTTCCCAATATAGCTACAATGCTTATCTGATAATAGGGCTCTTCACATTGTCTACTGTACCTCCATGTTGTAACACAATAGTAGTCTGCCTTCCTGTTCCAACACTATGTAAATAGTTATTATTGTAAAGATAATTTGCTAAATACAAGTGAGGTGCTAGTGCACTGCAACAACTCCTGCTAGTAGATCAGATATTATTGACAACAGTAAGAACCTCTCAAGAATCAAAATAACTCAGAACTGAGGCAAGACAGTCTTCTTTCTGTATTTTTGGAATATTGAAAAACTGAATTTCACAATTTATGCTATGTTGCTAAAATGAGGTAATATCAGTAGCACTTTTGCAATAGGGATTGCCAAAAAAAAGTGTAATTGGAGGAAATAAATGGTTACATTGACATCCTGAGGCGTTAGTTCACTCATGAGTGTGAGAAAAGTTATGTTTGCAGTCATATCAGAGGTGGTTAGGTGCAAGTTGATTTGAGTGCATTCTGTGAAGACCAAAATAATATTTGATCAACCACATCTAGGACCTCTTTCTTGGTACCACACCATCTCATTATCATTGAATTACCACTAAATTAAATTAGCCAGCTGTTTAAAGAGCTTCTAATTAGAGTCATAGGCTGAGGCTCCACTTCAGAGAGAGAGAGAGAGGCAGGAAGAGGGTTAGCTTCTCATTGAGGGTCTTTCCTGGTAGATACAATGGCACAGCATACTTCCGCTAGACATTTAGGAATGTCCCATCAGCTATCACAAGTAAGATCATTCCGTCAGGGTTTAACCTTGAGGTCATAGTCTACAAATATAAATAATGGTAATTTTTGTGACATTTAGTTGTGATAATTAACTTTTATATAGGAAGTAAATAATTCAATGAAGAAGATGTTGACTTTGAATGTAAAATAATCAAAACATTTGACTGAAGTCCATGTGAGAGGGTAAAAATACAGATGGACCCATTAATATTATTAATCATTTACTTTCAATCATGTTTGCTTTGGACTAGAGGTCGACCGATTAATCGGAATGGCCGATTAATTAGGGCCGATTTCAAGTTTTCATAACAATCGGAAACCGGTATTTTTCCATGCCGATTTGGCCGATTATTATTTTATTTTTTATTTATTTATTACACCTTTATTTAACTAGGCAAGTCAGTTAACACATTCTTATTTTCAATGACGGCCTAGGAACGGTGGGTTAACTGCCTTGTTCAGGGGCAGAACGACAGGTTTTACCTTGTCAGCTCAGGGATTCAATCTTGCAACCTTACGGTTAACTAGTCAAGCGCTCTAACCACCTGCTTTACATTGCACTCCACGAGGAGCCTGCCTGTTACGCGAATGCAGTAAGAAGCCAAGGTAAGTTGCTAGCTAGCATTAAACTTATCTTATAAAAAACAATCAATCATAATCACTAGTTAACTACACATGGTTGATGATGTTACTAGTTTATCTAGCCTGTCCTGCGTTGCATATAATCGCTTAAGTACACGTTGCTCCAACGTGTATCTAACCATAAACATCAATGCCTTTCTTAAAATCAATACACAAGTATATATTTTTAAACCTGCATATTTAGTTAATATTGCCTGCTAACATGAATTTCTTTTAACTAGGGGAAATGTGTCACTTCTATTGCAACAGAGTCAGGGTATATGCAGCAGTTTGGGCCGCCTGGCTCGCTGCGAACTGTGAAGACTATTTCTTCCTAACAAAGACAGCCGACTTCGCCAAACGGGGGATGATTTAACAAAAGCGCATTTGCAAAAAAAGCACAATCGTTGCACGACTGTACCTAACCATAAACATCAATGCCTTTCTTAAAATCAATACACAGAAGTATATATTTTTAAACCTGCATATTTAGCTAAAAGAAATCCAGGTTAGCAGTAATTGTGTTACTTCTTGATAGAGCAGTCTGACTGAGCGGTGGTAGGCAGCAGCAGGCTCGTAAGCATTCATTCAAACAGCACTTTCGTGCATTTTGCCAGCAGCTCTTCGCTGTGCTTCAAGCATTGCGCTGTTTATGACTTCAAGCCTATCAACTCCCAAGATTAGGCTGGTGTAACCGATGTGAAATGGCTAGCTAGTTAGCGGGGTGCACGCTAATAGCGTTTCAAACGTCACTCACTCTGAGACTTGGAGTAGTTGTTCCCCTTGCTCTGCATGGGTAATGCTGCTTCGAGGGTGGCTGTTGTCGATGTGTTCCTGGTTCGAGCCCAGGTAAAAGCGAGGAGAGGGACGGAAGCTATACTGTTACACTGGCAATACTAAAGTGCCTATAAGAACATCCAATAGTCAAAGGTATATGAAATACAAATCGTATAGAGAGAAATAGTCCTATAATTCCTATAATAATTAGAACCTAAAAATTCTTACCTAGGAATATTGAAGACTCATGTTAAAAGGAACCACCAGCTTTCATATGTTCTCATGTTCTGAGCAAGGAACTTAAACGTTATCTTTCTTACATGGCACATATTGCACTTTTACTTTCTTCTCCAACACTTTGTTTTTGCATTATTTAAACCAAATTTAACATGTTTCATTTTATTTATTTATTTGAGGCTAAATTGATTTTATTGATGTATTATATTAAGTTAAAATAAGTGTTCCTTCAGTATTGTTGTAATTGTCATTATTACAAATAAATAAAAAAATCGGTCGATTAATCGGTATCGGATTTTTTTTGGTCGTCCAATAATCAGTATCGGTATCGGCGTTGAAAAATCATAATCGGTCGACCTCTACTTTGGACTACAAGTCAACATTTCCCAATGTCTGCATCCTATGATGCAACATCATGACTGACTGGTCGATACACATCCTGTGATGAAATCATAAAAAACTTGTAGCCACACCCTTCAGACCTCACAGACACTACAATACAGTGTTCTTTCCTCCTATAGAATTCCGATGTGTCTGCAGGCATTTGTTCCAGCACAGCACTAACACACCAGAGTCAGCTAATAAAGGGGTTGTTCATTAGTTGATTATATGTTGATTATTGATTGATTGATCAATTTAGTTTGAGCACAATGCTCCATGTGTTGGTGGCCTCCTTCCCACCCTCAACTTCAGTTCCATAGAATAATGTCAAAACTAACAGGGGAAAGCACAATTGCTTCTGTTTCATTAAATCACATCAATAGACATTGGATGAGCATCTGGATCACCCACAGTGATCTTTTCCACCCTGCTATTATAGCTGCTAAACTGATTTGATTTGAAAAAATATATATAAATCAAAACACACACAGAGTCTTTGCATACTGAACAACAATATGAAAGCAACATGTAATGTGTTGGTCCCATGTTTCATGAGCTGAAATAAAAGATCCCAGAAATATACACAAAAAGCTTACTTCACTCCAGTTTAATGCACACATTTTTTTACATCCCTGTTAGTGAGCATTTCTTCTTTGCCAAGATAATCAATCCACCTGACAGATGTGGCGTATCAAGAAGCTGATTAAATTGTGCAGGGGACAATAAAAGGTCACTCTAAAATATGAGGTTATGTCACACAACACAATGCCACAGATGTCTTGAGTTTTGAGGGAGCATGCAATGCTGACTGCAGGAATGTCCACCAGAGCTGTTGACAGAGATTTGAATGTTCATTTCTCTACCATAAGCCCCCTCCAATGTCGTTTTGGAGAATTTGGCAGTACGTCCAACCGGCCTCAAAACCGCAGACGACGTGTGACCTCGCCAGCCCAGGACATCCACATCCGGTTTCTTCACCTGCGGGATCATCTGAAACCAACCACCCAGACAGCTGATGAAAATGTGGGTTTGAACAACCAAATAATTTCTGCACAAACTGTCAGAAACCGCCACAGGGAAGCTCATCTATGTGCTCGTTGTCCTCACTGCAGTTCGGCATAGTAACTGAGTTGAGTGGGCAAATGCTCACCTTCGATGGCCATTGGCATGTGTGCTCTTCACGGATGAATCCCGGTTTCAACTGTATCGGGCAGATGGCAGAAAGCCTGTATGGTGTCGTGTGGATGAGTAGTTTGCTGATGTCAATGTTTTGAACAGAGTGCCCCATGGTGGCGGTGGGGTTATGGTATGGGCAGGCATAAGCTACGGACAATGAACACAATGCATTTTATCAATGGCAATTTGAATGCACCGAGATACCGTGACGAGAACCTGAGGCCCATTGTCGTGCCATTAATACGCCACCATCACCTCATGTTTCAGCATAATAATGCACGGCCCCATGTTGCAAGGATCTGTACACAATTCCTGGAAACTGAAAACGGCCAAGTTCTTCAATGGCCTGCATACTCACCAGACATGTCAACCATTGAGCATGTTTAGGATGCTCTAGATGGATGTGTACAGCAGTGTGTTCCGGTTCCCGCCAATATCCAGCAACTTCGCACAGCCATTGAAGAGGAGTGGGACAATATTCCACAGGCCACGATCAACATCCTGATCAACTCTATGTAAAGGAGATGTGTCGCGCTGCATGAGGCCAGCATCCTGGAGTCGCCTCTTCACTGTTGACGTTGAGACTGGTGTTATGCAGGTACTATTTAATGAAGCTGCCAGTTGAGGACTTGTGAGGCGTCTGTTTCTCAAACTAGACACTAATGTACTTGTCCTTTTGCTCAGTTGTGCACCGGGGCCTCCCACTCCTCTGTCTATTCTGGTTAGAGCCAGTTTGCGCTGTTGTGTGAAGGGAGTAGTACACAGCGTTGTACAATATTTTCAGTTTCTAGGCAATTTCTCACATGGAACAGCCTTCATTTCGCAGAACAAGAATAGATTGACGAGTTTCAGAAGAAAGTTATTTGTTTCTGGCCATTTTGAGCCTGTAATCGAACCCACAAATGCTGATACTCCAGATACTCAACTAGTCTAAAGAAGGCAATTTTTATTGCTTCTTTAATCAGAACAACAGTTTTCAGCTGTGCTAACATAATTGCAAAAGGGTTTTCTAATGATCAATTAGCCTTTTAAAATGATAAACTTGGATTAGCTAACACACCGTGCCATTGGAACACAGGAGTGATGGTTGCTGATAATGGGCCTCTGTACGTCTATGTAGATATTCCAATCTGCCATTTCCAGTTACAATAGTCATTTACAACATTAACAATGTTTACACTGTATTTCTGATCAATTTGATGTTATTTTAATGGACAAAATATTTACTTTTCTTTCAAAAACAAGGACATTTCTATGTGACCACAAACTTTTGAATGGTAGTGTACATCTAATTGAGGAATGTGTGTACAACAAACTATTCCATAATTAGATCAACAGTTAAATGGAGTAACAAGTAATCCATAAAAAATGTGTAATGGAATTATTACTCCATTAATAACCCTATTATTACATTATTGATGCAAAAGTTACAAAAATCACCACAAAAGGTCACATCTATGTGAGTGTATTAACTCTTTCCCCTTGGGGTTCTACCTTTCCCATTTCCACAACCACAAACTGCATGACATTACAAGTCTTGGTGTGTGTGTGTGTGTGTGTGTGTGTGTGTGTGTGTGTGTGTGTGTGTGTGTGTGTGTGTGTGTGTGTGTGTGTGTGTGCGTGTGCGTGTGTGTGTGTGTGTGTGCGTGTGTGTGCGTGTGTGTGTGAATAGGACTGGCCACCCCTCCGAATCTGGTTTCTCTCTAGGTTTCTTCCTAGGTTCCTGCCAATCTAGGGAGTTTTTCTTAGCCACCGTGCTTCTACATCCGCATTGCTTGCTGTTTGGGGTTTTAGTGTGGGTTTCTGTATAAGCACTTTGTGACATGCGTGCGTGCGTGCATCTGCCCGCATGCGTGTTATGCGCACATGTTAACAGTATAACAGTGTAACTAACGCCTACCCATTCAGATATTTGAGAGGAAATATATAGCCATGCCTCCTCTCACCATTACATATTATTTGCCCTCTTATGTAATTTCCCTTTTTACTATTCACAGTAAATGAAAGATGTTCTCAGGAAATAGACTTGTGAAAGAGTGTAGCTGTGAGTAAACACTGAAGATTATATTAAGGTGGGCAAACAGACACTTCTCTCTTAACATCTGCTCTGTCACGTCCTGACCAGTGAAAAGGGTCATTTGCCATAGTAGAATGGCCAGGGCGTGGCAGGGGGGTTGTTTTGTGTGTTTTGGGGGTTTTGGGTTCAAGGGGAATTTGTTCTAGTTTTAATTTTCTATGCTTCGTTTTCCATGTTTGGCCGAGTATGGTTTCCAATCAGAGGCAGGTGTCTTTCGTTGTCTCTGATTGGAAGCCATACTTAGGCAGCCTGTTTTCCTTTGGGTTTTGTGGGTGGTTGTTTTCCGTATAGTCTGAGTACCTTTCGGAACTGTTGGCTGTAGTTGGGTTGTTTTTGTTGAAGTGTCATCATTTAATAAAGTAAGAATGAGCACTCTACACGCTGCACCAAGCTTGGTCTGTTCACTTTGGCGCCTGTGACATGCTCCTTAACATGCAATGTCTTCAGAGGGAATTATTATCGTGTTTAATCAGCAAGATGTGTCTTCATAAAGTGTGTTATTGTAATATATCTGTATATATCCTAAATATTAGGAAATATTTCCAAAAAAATACAAAATTTGCAAACATTTGTAATATGAATTTTACAGGAATGTAAATATCCATAAGTCAAAGACATTACGTCCTAGGGGAGTTTCGGTAAGCTGTGCCAAGGCATCTAGGGGCCTGCACCAGCACACCCCAAACGTCACCATTAACACACCTCTCTTGAGACGCTAAATACCTGCCCAGGATGGGCCTGGAATGTTTACTAAGACCATACGGTCTACATCTAATTCCAAGGAGGAATCGTTGTCAATTATGTGAAGATGCCCAAACTATTACTTTCAAAGATTTGGATCTATGAATTGAAGGATATACCGCAAAATAGAACACAGAGAAGAAGGTAAGTTAAATTATCTATCTAGGAAAGGGACCTTTATAGGCAGTTCATGATACATTTGTGTTATCATAATAGATCGGATGATAATGCATACTACTTCCACAGGATCGTTATCCTTCTAAGCAGAAAAGACAGAAAAAAGACATCCAGTGTATTCTGGCACAAAAGATAAATGATGAGTCCTTTTCTACAAAAATCAAGTAATTATGGCAACAGTGGAGACTATTTCACAACAGTAACATGTCAAACAGTAACATGTCAAATAGTTTACTTAGTAATATTGACTTAGAAAACCCCCTTTTTTAAAATATTTTTAAGTCAAGAGGACAATAGAAAAATCCAGCCAACTCTTGAGACCTTGAAGGACGAAAGTAATGACAACTGTTTTAACTATGTTGGCCCAGAGTACATTCATTATCATCAATAGTACAGTCTTTTTAATTGTATTTTTATTTTTTTATTTTACCTTTATTTAATTAGGCAAGTCAGTTAAGAACAAATTCTTATTTTCAATGATGGCCTAGGAACAGTGGGTTAACTGCCTTGTTCTGATTAGACCACCTTCTGACTTTAGCATTAATAATCCCCCAGGGTGCCTTGCAGCCTTCCGAGCCTTCCTGCAGTCCGAATTCAGTGAGGAGAATATTGAATTTTGGCTAGCATGCAGAGACTACAGTAGGACCACCTCACCGGCTGACCTGTCCTGGAAACAACAGAGATCTACCAGGAGTTCCTCCATCCCTAGGCCCAGAGAGAGGTCAGTTAGTCAGGCTATGCATCAGCATTCACCTTGGCAGTATCTGGATGCAGTTTTCCAAAATACTAACATAATATAAGCTAAAGTAGCAGATATAGCTATAATTACTAAGGTGACTATGTAATTCCATGTACTTTGCTGATGTGGGAAATTGACTATTTCAAAGATAACTTAGCCTATCATTCGAATAATTTCACAAGCACTGAAACTTTCTGACGTGATAAAATCCCTCCTTCAAAAATACAGATAACATGCCGTTGGGACAAGATATGATTTCAACAAGCCCACGCAGTGAATGAATGAATTGGCAAGCTTAGGGTGGAAAGGTGACCATATCGCTCAGCTCAGGCTTTTCATAACATTAGCTTCACAACTGTGTGTAGAACTTTCCTTTGGCACTCATTGTAATGGTTTGTGTTTCCCCTCTACAGATCAACGTTGACCACCACATCCACGAGAAGATCAACAGGTACATGAAAGCTCCTGGTCTGTGCTGCTTTGACGAGGCAGTGAGACACATGTACAAACTGATGGAGAGCGACTCGTACTCCAGGTTCCTCAGGTCAGACACCTACCTGGGGCTCAGACGCAAAGCCAGGACCTTCTGGTCGAGGTTAGGGGTCAAGAGTTTGTGAATCAAGATTCACCAAGTCCAAACAAGGAGGATTTCAAACGAGTCATGGAAACATGAGACTATAGATCCTGAGGATAGAACTGGAAGATCCCCACAGGAAGTGACACATAATGACCACAGGAAATTACTTGGAGAAGAAGAAATGCGTATGGAGAAGCATTGACAGTTAGAGATGAGTGATGTGTGGTGATGAGTAGTGTCAATGATTCAGAGTGCTAAACAGTACATTTATTCAAACATCTAGACTGACTGATGCATCAAAAGTGGCATTGGCCTAAAAAATGTGCGTCTAGGGAATAGTTTTAGGTAAGAACAGAAGGTACAGAATGTCTAAATGGAAGGACAAACACTACAAATGGTTACAGAAATGAGTTATGTATGGTTACAGAAATGCAGAACTAAAAGGCTTTTAAGTATTCCATTAAAGTGTTATTTGTTTTGACACCCATGATATGGATCTGTCAGCAATATGTTATTCATTTAACTCTTAATACTAATATAGCATGGATGGACCCTGTCCGTTTAAATATACAGTATACTTACATAAGTCAGGATGTAAACGTTGTCAGAGTGAAGGGTATTCTTTAATTTGTCCTGTGACACTGAGTAATCGCGTGTGGTCAGTGGGCAGGGAAAATCGGAGAAAATAATTTTCCACAGCCTGCTGACTGTAAGTCTGTTGTGATCACATGTCAGCTGTCTCAGCTAATTGCCCAGAGCCAGCCCAGCGACGATGTATTGAAGCTGGAAAAAATTTGCCCTGTTACCGTTGACCCCACTCTATAGATGGCTCTATTTCTCAAAGTTGTGCCTTAAAAAGGTAATCTGGACGGCTCTAAGAATAACTGTGAGTTTGACCCAGACCTCCCACCAGTGGCTTGAAGTCAGTAGATGCTCTGATGCATGACAAATTGGCCTGAATGTGTCCCCTTGTTAGGGAAGTAATCTCATCACCAAGGAACAACTGTTCTGTGATGACTTTTAGCATCAGCATGGCACACAATGGACAAATGTCTGGAGGCTAGCGCAGCATGATCTTCAATTGAGCATTGCACAATGATTATGAGATGAACTCAATGTTATTACTACATACAAGGTTATAAATAGACCCCAGGAAGAGTAGCTGCTGCTTCAGCAACAGCTAATGGGGATCCTAATAAAATACTAAATACTTATAGCAGTCTTCAAAGGGAATGTTTTATGTGAGAGTTGATATTTTCAAAGAGGACTATTGGGTAGAGGGAGGACCAGACAATAGCAACATCTATTGCTATTTTTTGCTCGGTAAGTCAATAGTATGATATAATATATTAAATTAAACAACATTTTGTTTAATAAATAAAAAAAGGGGAGGGGGGAGTTGGTATGAAGGGATATTCTTGCTAGATGACAGAGATCTCACCCCTCCTGCATCACGACAACATCACACCACTTTGTCCTTCACACAGAGTCTGACGCTGTTTTCCTTTGTCCCAAACGGTTGCCATGACAGCCGAGGGGAAGTGAGTAATGTGCAGTGTATTTCTGATACTGTCTGAGTTACTCAATACCGTCACTCAGGAACTTCTAGAATGGATACTGTTCATATTGGTGTAAAGCAGAAGTAGAAAGGAGATTCAGCAACTCTTGGAGGACAATGTAATTCAATTTAAAAAAAGCATATTTATGGTGTCAACCACTCAGGTGATTGTGGTGTGTTCGTTTAAACCTTTACTGTATGATGTAATGGTAGTTGTGTGGTGGTGTGGAATTGAGGGCACAAGGCAGATTAACTATAAGTGGACATGTTTTGGTGTCACTTGGTTGTGCTTGACTACTTGTGGCCATCTTTGGGTAAGTTGAGGAGAACCACATCAGTTACTGTGCAGAATGACAAAGGACAGGTCATTGGACATTGCTGCCTATAGTCACATTGGCCATGAGGTGTCTATATGACTCTGGCTAATGTATGCAAAGGCTATAAACCCACAATCTACAAACTAAACAACTGACTGCCTATATTGAATTTAATCATCATATCTTTTAGTAAAGATACACCTTGCCGCTGGATACAGTATAAGAAATTAAACATCCCAATGGCATTTCAACAGGGTACTGAAACACACACCAAGCAAAGGTCATGATTTGCCTATCACTGTCACTGTCTCTGTCATTTGCATCTTAGCAGCCCAGACAAAAAATATTGTGGCCATAAAGAGCACACTTTGAACGAGGAGCAGTTAGGCTGCCTGGAAAACCGGACAAAGAGAGAGAGAGAAAGCGAGAGAGGGGTATCCATCGAGAGAGACGAGAGAGAGGGAGAGAGAGCATGACACAGAGAGAGGTTGAAAGAGAGTGTCGCAAAAAGACAGAGAGCGCATGTCACAGAGAGAGAGAGAGAGAGAGAGAGAGAGAGAGAGAGAGAGAGAGAGAGAGAGCGTAGGGGCTTCCTCTCTTGCTACGGTTCACTGGGCTGAGTCTGTGTTTCACCTTACAGCCCTGCATATAAAGGCCTGAGGTGGAGGGAGACCCCTCTATACAGAGAGTGATTCACCCCAGCATGAGCAGCAGCAGGGGACAGAGAGTGTGGAGTTAAAACATGCCCAGCCTAATCATCACAGAGACACTGATACAAACACAGCACTTCAATATGGAGCAGGACGACAGGAGGAGGAACAAGAACTTGTGAGTGTAGCTTATAGCTTTTTTATACTCTCAACAGCTGGCGATTTCGGGAAAATGTATTGTGGAGCTTATGTATATTTTGTCAATATTAGGCTATATATTGAATGTACTCTCATAATACTATGGATGTGTCATATACTTTCTAAATACTAAAATGCTTGTACAAATGTATTAGCGTCATACTACATACTTTAGGCCACGCATTGTATATAAATACTGCTTATGTTTTACTAAACCTGTAAATACCTTCTACCAAGATGCTACATACTGAGATGTCCTTATACAGCAATGGAATAAGTTGTTTTATGAGACGATCATGACCGTTATTTTTTTCTCTCCATAGGGGAAAGAACTTTATGTGCCGACTACAATGCATGTTTTCACATTCATCCACCTCTGAGAGGTAAGGATTCTTACCCTTCCTTACTCTGTTACTCTGTGTTGATCCTAGTGGTTGTTATTATTATTATTATTATTTTATATTATTTTAAATGTGTATATATGTGTGTATATATGTGTATATATACACACACATTTAAAATAATATAATAATAATATATAAAACATATATTACATATATTGTATTGTTCAAAATCAAATACCATTTATGTTGTAGTGGCCATCTGTGGTAGTGTGTGTGAATTCAAATTAAACTTCAGAAAGCAGGCACGCACACAGGCACACACACACGCACCCATGTGCGGCTATAATTGTTTCCTAATTCTGTTGGTTCTATGTGCCCTTTTGCCCTCACATCAAATACCAGTTTTATTTTTACCCAGATTTGATTCTAGTTGAGTAATCACCACACATTTTCTTCCTAGCAGGCTAAGTTTAGAAGATACCCAACAATGGTCTCAGTCACTGGAGAGACTCCTCGAGTCTAAATGTGAGTTTCACTTTATCAGACGATCAAAATAGTTCAAGATAAATAGCTAAATTAGATAAAATATCTAACTGAAAACAGCAAGATAGAAATGTTGAACAAAAACAGCACATGTTTCCAGGCTTGGGGCTGTATCATTGTTTCATGTCTTGGTGTGTTTTTATTCTTCCCAACAGATGGACTGGCAACCTTCAGAACCTTTCTGAAGTCTGAATTCAGCGATGAGAACATTGAGTTCTGGCTGACGTGTGAGGAGTACAAGAAAATCAAGTCTTCATTCAGAATGTCATCGAAGGCCAAAAAAATCTATGAGCATTTCATAAAGGCTGAGGCTCCTAAAGAGGTACGACTGTTACAGTACAGTATGTATTACAGTACATGGCTACATGCTAGAGATTCAAATAGCTGCAGTGACATTTCTACAGAAAGCAACCCTGCATTTGAAGTATTTGTAACCTCATTGATGTTTCAATGTATTTCATCAACATCATCTGGTTAATAAACCCCCCTCAAATGTTTATTTCCAAACATGCTATATGAAATCCATCTGTAGTTCGTAAATCTAAATGAATCTTTCTCTTGTTCCAGATAAACATTGACTACCACACGAGGGAGCAGATCAAGAGGGCCGTGAAGAATCCGACACTCCAGTGCTTTGACGATGCCCAGAAGATTGTCTATGGGCTGATGGAGAGAGACTCGTACCCTCGCTTCCTGCGCTCAGACATTTACCGATCCCTCCTGGATTCCCTCGCCGCTGACGCCGTAAAGGGCTAATAGGAGCGGATTAGACAACAGGAGAACATGACAACAGTAACTGGAATGTTTGGGGTTCTACAGGATGGAAGGCTGACCAAGCATAGAGAGACTGACAGGCATGTGTCCCTACAAACCTTGGTCGCCACAACACAGGACCACACCCTGAAACACTGCAAGTGGGATTCGCCAAGAGAAAAAGAAAGAAGGAAAGACAGAAGGAAAGGCAGAGAGGATATGAGGAATGCTACAGAGCTGCGATTGCACTGGATGCTGCTGTCTTATCTGTAACTCTAGGAGTGACATCATATCATAGGTGATTAGATCGTCTTTGACAGTGAATGAATCACAGAGTGAATGACGATCGAACTGAAACACAACGTCAGCAACCATGCAGTCCCCACTCAACCGGAGGTGCTTCCTGTCCTAAAAAGATGGAGAAGAGATTGTATGTGTGTGTTTGTGTGTGTATGTGCGCAACAGGATGCCTATGATACTGTGATAAGATATGAGATGCAAGGTGGACTTTCACTAGCAATACTAAAGTACGTGGTCTGGAGTGAAACAAAGGAGAGAGCACGCATACAATGGATACCGGCCCAAAATACTATACTGTCCTTAATAATATTCACATTTTGTCTCTAAATTCAAACCAGTTTTTTGAAAGGCGGTTGAATCTTTAGATTTGCAAGGCAGCTAAAGACTTCTTACACTGTCTATCATTGAATAATTGCCAATTTAGAAGTAGAGGTTAAGTTGTGTGAGTGCAATTGTAGACAGAAGGATAGCCTATGTCTCACTTTGTATATTGAACTTTGAACTCCTACTTCTCTGATGGAGAATATTTTTGATTGCTTACAAAGAAAGCACAATACAATGTTGATAAAATTAAGAATAGAATGTTGTACTATTTATTACACAGTCACTGTTAGAATGCTGACTTTTGCAATGCTTGTAAAAATGTTCACAATTAGATTATTCAATTACATTAAATTATTAAATTATTTGCAGACAAAATATTTCTTGTCAATCACTCTCTTCTGGCTTATTCTCAATTAACAACGACATTTTTTTTTAAACATTTCACTTTGCGATTGCCCCTGTATGTGTAAGCCCTTAGATCGCAATATCTACAAAGCTAGCATATGGAATTGATTCAAGACAGTCAGAAGCTTCAGAAGCCCATTTTATGGAATAGGCACAAACTTTAGATCGGCAGAAAGAGGGGATTGAGCTGCAGCCATTACAAGAAACGGTAAGTCTCTAGCTTGAACACATGGGGAGCTATTCCATTTTCAAAATGACGTCACCGTGTGATGCATGGGTGCATCATACGATTCTATGGGGTGCTTTAACCCTAAAAGTCTCAAGATCATAGCAAAAATTGGCTTTTCATTTATCTGACTTTCATTTATCTACATTAGACTCACTATGAATTGTTTTACCATTTTCTTTTCCGGACAACCAGGGCTACAAGTAAAACACAAAACATTTTGACATAAACAATTGCATTCATGAGTTTAATTGATGAATGTAAATAAAAAAAGGTTCACCAAAGCGAAAACCTGGTAAAAATGTATTTATATGAATGCTGTAAGTACAGAAATAGTTTGCTCATTGGAAAATGAATATCCAACTAGTCAGTGATATTTGTGTGAAGTTTGGAGTGTGACAGCAACTATGTGAGCTTATTATAGTATTAGAGACACTATGTTCTGGGATTTCCTATGATCTTCTATGTAGAAGAACCCCTTACCTTCTAACAACTATTATGTAACTTTTCATAGATAGCTTTTAATAGTTTGTAGCTCAAACCGTGTCCTTTTTACTGGGCCCCTTCAGGATCACCCTTGTCTCACAAACACCGCTCTAGCTCGGCCCCCCTTAATCACACAGACTAATGGTTGGTATCAATGGATGCAAAAGAAATAGATGAATCCATTGGTATAACCTGGAAGTATGTAACACATAATGTTTTAAAGGGGTTAGAAGTACAAAACACACATGGTGGGACTGGAGGAGTTCAAGTTCACAGCTCAGTACAGATGAAATGTCTCAAGATTCCATGATTTCTTACTACAATGTTTTACCAGCGAAACATAAGTATAACATAACCATTCCATTAAAAGTGGTATACAATTGTAATTGTGTGGCAATAGTATTAACAAATAAATGACACTTACATTTGATCCCTTGACACACCACACCTGAGTTTGAGTACACTTGATGGTCTTGAATGTACATAAAATCCTCTCAATGTACAAAAATACTATTTTTCAATAACAAGATAAGCTACATGACCAAAACTATGTGGACACCTGCTTGTCGAACATCTCATTCCAAAATCATTGGCATTAATATGGATTTGGTCCCCCCTTTGCTGCCTTAACAGCATCCACTCGTCTGGAAAGGTTTTCCACTAGATGTTGGAACATTACTGCAGGGACTTGCTTCCATTCATCCACAAGAGTATTAGTGAGGTCGTCCATCGGACTGCCAGATGGTGACGCATGTCACGTCCTGACCAATAAGGGGTTATTTGTTATTGTAGTTTGGTCAGGACATGGCAGGGGATGTTTATTTTATATGGTTCGGGGTGTGTTGATATATGTGTTTATGTAGAGGGGTGTTTGTTTAGAGTATTCCGGGGTTTTGGTTATGTTCTATGTTTTGTATTTCTATGTTCTAACTATGTTGTGTGTTTCTTTGTGTTGGCCTGGTATGGCTCTCAATCAGGAACAGCTGTACATCGTTGTTGCTGATTGAGAGTCATACTTAGGTAGCCCTGTTTTCACCTGTCCCTTGTGGGAAGTTGTTTTTGCATTGCTGTGTGTAGCCTGCATTACTGTGTGTTCGTGCATTTTCTTGTTTTGTGTTTTCAGTGTTCTAATTAAAAGTAAAAATGAGCACTCAACCCGCTGCGCCTTGGTCCATTTCATACGACGACCGTTACAACGCATGACTCATCACTCTAGAGAACATGTTTCCACTGCTCCAGAGTCCAATGGCGGCGAGCTTTACACCACTCCAGCCGATGCTTGGCATTGCACATGGTGAACTTAGGCTTGTGTGAGGCTGCTCGGCCATCGAAACTGATTTCATTAAGATCCCGATGAACAGTTCTTGTGCTGACGTTGCTTCCAGAGGCAGTTTGGAACTCGGTAGTGAGTGTTGCAACTGAAAGCAGACTGGCAGTCCATTTCTGTGAGCCTCTGTGGCCTACCACTTTGTGGCTGTCGTTGTTGCTCCTAGACCTTTCCACTTCACAATAGCAGCACTTACAGTTGACCAGGGCAGCTCTAGCAGGGCAGAAATTTGACGAACTGACTTGTTGGAAAGGTGGCATCCTATGACGGTGCCACGTTGAAAGTCACTGAGCTCTTCAGTAAGGCCATTCTAGTGGCAATGTTTGTCTATAGAGATTGCATGGCTGTGTGCTTGATTTTATATACCTATCACCATGGGTGTGGCTGAAATAGCCATATCCACTAATTTGAATGGGTGTCCACATACTTCTGTAAATATCGTTTGTCTCTTCATCATTGTGGTTAGATGTTCCTTCATGCTTTTGTTATTTATTTGAAAGACACATCTGCTTTCTTATTTCTAAGGTTTTATTTCTACATAGTGAATAACAGAAAAAGGAAGGTGTGAGTTTCAGTTTTTAACGACAAGGGGGTTTATGAGAAGTAATGTGTTATTACAGTAAATTGAAAGTTAAATAAACAATATGTGGCAAGAGACTATGACCCTTGAGATATTAAGAACCATGACATTGCAAATGAAGGTCTTTCATCTCAATAACAGTGGGCCCTCCTCATCTGACAAAGACCTTCATGGCTGTTTCTCTCTGCTGTATGTTACAAACAAGGTCTCTGTACATGATGAATTCTCCATTTGTTAGCATTTATACTGTCCAAGGTATGGCCCTCACCTAAACTGTTTTACAGGCCCTCATGCAAACTACTTTACAAAGTCCCAAAAAATGTTATTTTGCATTGCTTGAAGTGGTTTGGGATGTGTTTAAAGGGTTTTAAGTGATCATTGTGTTCCATCACATGCATTGCACATTAATACCACTGCCGTGTTTGCCAAGTTGTACAGTACACAGTCGCTTTAAAGGGAAGGTTCAACAATTTTGAATGTTATATTGTTTTGTGCATCTCTGAGTGATGTTCTATCGATTCCCTAGGTCATTTCATGTTTTCATGTGTATCTGAGTTACTGGCATTCATGCAGGTGTAACCGATGTGAAATGGCTAGTTAGTTACTGGGGTGCGCGCTAATAGCGTTTCAATCGGTGACGTCACTCGCTCTGAGACCTTGAAATAGTTGTTCCCCTTGCAAGGGCCGCGGCTTTTGTGGAGCGATGGGTAACGATGCTTCGAGGGTGACTGTTGTCTTTGTGCAGAGGGTCCCTGGTTCGAGCCCAGATTGGGGCAAGGAGAGGGACGGAAGCAAAACTGTTACATTAATGCTGTTGACCAGGATCACTGGTTGCTGCGGAATAGGACGAGGTCAAGGGGGGGTGAGTGTAACCGATGTGAAATGGCTAGTTAGTTAGCGGGGTGCGAGCTAACAGCATTTCAATCGGTGACGTCACTCGCTCTGAGACCTTGAAGTAGTTGTTCCCCTTGCTCTGCAAGGGCCGCGGCTTTTGTGGAGCGATGGGTAACGATTCTTCGAGGGTGACTGTTGTCTGTGTGCAGAGGGTCCCTGGTTCGAGCCCAAGTGGGGGCAAGGAGAGGGAAGGAAGCTAATCTGTTACACAGGCAGAAATCCGGCCGGTATGGCGTAGCACCGTGATAAAGTCGCTCTCACCACACTGGAAGTTAATAGGAATATGACTTTTAGATAATGAAAAAATCTATCATACATGTCAGATTTCAATACTGATCGCATCGATGTCATAACACGGGAGGATGTCTTCTCTCGAAATGAGCCATTGATAATATTTGTGTGATATTCCTACTTTGAGAAATGTGTCATTTAAGGGAAGGTCTAACACATTTTTCCTATATGTCTGCCTCTTTAGTCCAGTGTACATTGCAATGAATGCATAACGCCCCACCCAGCAGACTGTCGACCAATCGCGTTCACGTTGTCATGCTGCGTCAAGCAGTTGCTAAACTAATTTTAAGTCAATCCCTTCTCAATGTCAGTGAATACTGTATGTTGAGTAATGTGCCTATTTTCCTTAAAAGTATGTAATATCACGTTTCGAAAGCTATACGATACTACAAATAGTAAGTTAATTATCTCACATCTCAGAATTATTTTTTTATGTAATTCTTGTTGACGAGATTTGTGCTAATGTTAGGTTTTTGAGCTAGCGCCCAATAGACTCCCATTCACTCCTTGAAGGACAGTGCTCCTTGTGCCAGAATCGCCCAGAATGCACCGTTCGGACCAATGATGTAGCATGGGCAACATTTCCCATCTCCTCAAAAGTACTGTATATCTGCCGTTGCGAGTAGTTTGAAGAATGTCGCTTTTATTTACCGTCAGAAACAACACAACAAAACACGCACATGCTGCAAGAGCACAACTTGTACTTTCGAACTCTGGGATGCTTAGGAATCCTAGTTGGGGACAAAATATGCTTCAGTGCTGGGAATAACCTGCTACTACTACGTAAAGCTTTTTGGAAGCATTAGTCTTGGTGGAAACTTGGCTCTGCTCCTTAATCTCTTCTGAACAATCAGCTGCTTACACACTGTCTGCACATCATAATAAACAGAACAGACCAGCCCCCTCTCTGTTTTATGGTCCTCAGCAGGCCTGGTGATTTACCTGCTAGTGCCAATTCACAATGACAATAAAGACACAGAGATGCAGACGTACTGTACTAATAATGATCTAGTACAAAAATACCAAAGTGTTGGCTGCATGGCCTCTGCTCAAAGTTTGTCAAAGATGGATGGATGAATGGAGACTGTGAGAGTTGACTGACTCCTACAGTATTAGGAAAGATTATGTACATGTGACAGTTATTTTAAGGAAAACAGACCCCTCACCAAAATCAAAATGGCAGTCAAGCAAATCAACAGGGATGTAGTTTCTTAATGTGACTAATGTCTTTCATCTGATCAGTTGAGTACATTATGCCTGGGCAGGATAATATGTGCCTTCAGGTGTTCACACCCGTTGACTTTTTCCACATTTTGTTGTGTTACAAAGTGGGATTAAAATTGATTGTCAACGTTCTACACAAAATATTATTGAAAAATAAAGCACTAATATATTTTGATTAGATAAGTATTCAACCCCCTGAGTGAAAACGGGTTATTATCACCTTTGGCAGTGATTACAGCTGTGAGTCTTTCTGGGTAAGTCTCTAAGAGCTTTGCAAACCTTGATTGTACAAAATTTGCCCATTATTCTTTGAAAACATTTTTCAAGCTCTGTCAAGTTGTGCCATAGATTTTCAAGCCGATTTAAGTCAAAACTGTAACTAGGCCACTCCGGAACATTCAAGGTGGTCATACTCCAGTGTATATTTGACCTTCCGTTTCAGGTTATTGTCTTGCTGAAAGGTGGATTTGTCTGCTACTGTCTGTTGGAAAGCATACTGAAACAGGTTTTCCTCTAGGACTTTGCCTGTCCTTAGCGCTATTCCTTTTCTTTGATCCTAAAAAACTCCCATGACATGATGCAGCCAGCACCATGCTTGAAAATATGAAGAGTGGTACTTAGTGATGTATTGTGTTGGACTTGCCCCAATCCTAATGCTTTGTATTCAGGACAAAACGTTATTTTCTTTGTCACATTATTTTAGAATTACTTTAGTGCCTTATTGTAAAAAAAAAAAAGTGCATGTTTTGGAATTTGTATTCTGTACAGACTTCCTTCTTTTCACTCTGTCATGTAGGTTAGTATTGTGGAGTGACTACAATGTGTCACAGGTGTAGAGAGTAGGCAGGAGGCAGTTGCAGGTTTAGAACTACTGCATTTATTTAAGCATCATAGATCAACGCGGGACAAAACCCAAATGCTGTTGTGCTCAAAATGGATCTTCACAAACAAAAAGTCACAGGGCAAACCCAAAGTGCAAAATATAAAGTACTCAGAAAATAGTAGGAGAGATTCCTCTCAGGAAAACAAGTAACATTTACAATGACCAACAAAGACAATTGGCAGAGGGAGTATATATACAGTGATAGAGTAGGGATTGGAACCAGTTGTGTGTAATGATGATGAGACAAGTCCGGGTTTGATGAGGGGAGGGCCTTTGTCAGCAGTAGGTTTGGCAGCAGCTAGAAGTCCGGCGACGCCGAACGCCTGAGCTGGACAGGAGGGAGAGCCAAAGTGAAGGCTGGTGTGACACAATGTTGTTGATCCATCCTCAGTTTTCTCCTATTGCAGCCATTTAACTCCATAACTGGTTTAAAATCACCATTGGCCTCATGGTGAAATCCCTGAGCGGTTTCCTTCCTCACCGTTAACTGAGTTAGGAAGGACACCTGCATCTTTGTAGTGATTGGGTGTATTGATACATCATCCAAAGTGTAATTAATAACTTCACCATGCATTAAGGGATATCCAATGTCTGTAAGGGACTTTACAGATAATTGTATGTGTGGGGTACAGAGATGGGGTAGTCATTGAAAAATCATGTTAAACACCATTATTGCACAAAGAGTTAGTCCATGCAACTTCTTATCTGACTTGTTAAGGAAATGTTCACTCTGGAAGGTATTTAGGCTTGCCATAGCAAAGGGAATTGAACACTTAGTGACGCAAGACATTTAAGATTTTCGTTTATTATTCATTTGTAAAAGATTCTAAAAACACAATTCCACTTTGACATTATGGGGTATTGAATGTAGATCAGTGACACAAAATCTAAATTGTATCAATTTGGAATGCAGGCTGCGCTGTATAAATATTGTACAATCCAGGTTTGCAAAGCTCTTACAGAGTTACCCAGAAAATTTCACAGCTGTAATCGCTGCCAAAGATGATTATTTTATTATTTTCTCCTTACAGTGTGATTGCTTGCATGTGTGGCTGTCATCGATGACCACTCGTAAGCTGCAGCTCAACCGTAAAAAGCCTTAACAATGTCTTAAGACTATTTCCCTTCCCTTCCCACTTCAAAGCCCTCAACAGCTCCACAGTTCCTTCCCAGGGTCTCCGACCAGACAAAATCCTAGAGAAACGTATGGCCAATCTCAGTTCTACCGCTATCCCTCTGGTATTGCTCATACTACTCAGCCAATTTTTTTTGATCTATGAGAAGTCAAAGGGTAGCAGCTAGGGGTTGAGGTTGGACTTGGACTACTATAAGTGTGACCTTGGACAACCAATCAGAGCAGACATTAGAAGACCACTCATCCAATGGCAAGATCCCAACACATTCTGCCTACATGTAATACCAGCGACTGCCTATGACTTTGAGCACTAATTCAATGACACTGATATAAACGATACCACAATGTATTTACGGAACATTTAAAACTTTGTTCCTGTATATACAAATTCACAGATTTCCATTACCTCTTTGGTCATGCCACACTGGCATGCTGTACCTGCAGTAAGTTGTAATTTCTGGGTAAGGACAAACATTAACATCATCCACCATGAATTTGCATAAAGCCAATGGGTAAATGGAAAGATGCAGCACTACTGCCAAGTCAGGTGATTTGTGTGTTATTATATTATCTTGCTGGTGGGGCAAGAACCAGTCATCCAGGTTGGAGCGCTGCGCTGATAACTCACATTATCACTCTGGGTCAGTTGGACATATACACAACTGTATTTTCTTTCATATGAAGACAGGAGATAATATTTGTTGAGTCAAGATCAGGGGTCTCGAACATGTCGATCATCAGCTACCAGTGGCTCATAGCCCAGCTACGAGTAGCTTTACAAACAATTCTGAAAGTAAATGCGACTTTCATCATCTCAACGACAGTTTGCCCTCCTCATCTGACAAAGACCTTCATGGCTGTTTCTCTCTGCTGTGTGTTACAAACAAGGTCTCTGTGCATGATGAATTCTCCATTTGTTAGCATTTATACTGTCCAAGGTATGGCCCTCACCTAAACTGTTTTAGAGGCCCTCATGTAAACTACTTTACAAAGTCCAAAAACATGTTGTTATTTTGCATTGCTTGAAGTGGATGGAATGTGGTTAAAGGGTTTTAAGTGATCATTGTGTTCCATCACATGCATTGCACATTAATACCACTGCCATGTTTGCCAAGTTGTGCAGTACACAGTCGCTTTAAAGGGAAGGTTCACACATTTTGAATGTTATATTGTTTTTGTGCATCTCTGAGTGATGTTCTATCGATTCCCTAGGTAATTTCATGTTTTCATGTGTATCTGAGTTACTGGCATTCATGCAGGTGTAACCGATGTGAAATGGCTAGTTAGTTACTGGGGTGTGCGCTAATAGCGTTTCAATCGGTGACGTCACTTGCTCTGAGACCTTGAAGTAGTTGTTCCCCTTGCTCTGCAAGGGCCGCGGCTTTTGTGGAGCGATGGGTAACGATGCTTCGAGGGTGACTGTTGTCTTTGTGCAGAGGGTCCCTGGTTCGAGCCCAGGTAGGGGCAAGGAGAGGGACGGAAGCAAAACTGTTACATTGATGCTGTTGACCAGGATCACTGGTTGCTGCGGAAAAAGAGGTCAAGGGGGGGTGAGTGTAACCGATGTGAAATGGCTAGTTAGTTAGCGGGGTGTGAGCTAACAGCGTTTCAATCGGTGACGTCACTCGCTCTGAGACCTTGAAGTAGTTGTTCCCCTTGCTCTGGACGGGCCGCGGCTTTTGTGGAGCGATGGGTAACGATTCTTCAAGGGTGACTGTTGTCTGTGTGCAGAGGGTCCCTGGTTCGAGCCCAAGTGGAGGGAAGGAAGCTAATCTGTTACACAGGCAGAAATCCGGCCGGTATGGCGTAGCACCTTGATAAAGTCGCTCTCACCACACTGGAAGTTAATAGGAATATGACTTTTAGATAATGAAAAAAATCTATCATACATGTCAGATTTCAATACTGATCGCATCGATGTCATAACTCGGGAGGATGTCTTCTCTCGAAATGAGCCATTGATAATATTTGTGCGATATTCCTAACTTGAGAAATTTGTCATTTAAGGGAAGATCTAGCACATTTTTCCTATATGTCTGCCTCTTTAGTCCAGTGTACATTGCAATGAATGCATAACGCCCCACCCAGCAGACTGTCGACCAATCGCGTTCACGTTGTCATGATGCGTCAAGCAGTTGCTAAACTAATTTTAACTCAATCCCTTCTCAATGTCAGTGAATACTGTATGTTGAGTAATGTGCCTATTTTCCTAAAAAGTATGTAATGTCACGTTTCCAAAGCTATACGATACAACAAATAGTAAGTTAATTATCTCACATCTCAGAATTATTTTTTTATGTAATTCTTGTTGACGAGATTTGTGCTAATGTTATGTTTTTGAGCTAGCGCCCAATAGACTCCCATTCACTCCTTGAAGGACAGTGCTCCTTGTGCCAGAATCACCCAGAATGCACCGCTCAGACCAATGATGTAGCATGGGCATCATTTCCCATCTCCTCAAAAGTACTGTAAATCTGCCGTTGCGAGTAATTTGAAGAATGTCGCTTTTATTTACCCTCAGAAACAACACAACAAAACACGCACATGCTGCAAGAGCACAACTTGTACTTTCGAACTCTGGGATGCTTAGGAATCCTAGTTGGGGACAAAATATGCTTCAGTGCTGGGAATAACCTGCTACTACTACGTAAAGCTTTTTGGAAGCATTAGTCTTGGTGGAAACTTGGCTCTGCTCCTTATTCTCTTCTGAACAATCAGCTGCTAACACACTGTCTGCACATCATAATAAACAGAACAGACCAGCCCCCTCTCTGTTTTATGGTCCTCAGCAGGCCTGGTGATTTACCTGCTAGTGCCAATTCACAATGAGAATAAAGACACAGAGATGCAGACGTACTGTACTAATAATGATCTAGTACAAAAATACCAAAGTGTTGGCTGCATGGCCTCTGCTCAAAGTTTGCCAAAGATGGATGGATGAATGGAGACTGTGAGAGTTGACTGACTCCTACAGTATTAGGAAAGATTATGTACATGTGACAGTTATTTTAAGGAAAACAGACCCCTCACCAAAATCAAAATGGCAGTCAAGCAAATCAACAGGGATGTAGTTTCTTAATGTGACTAATGTCTTTCATCTGATCAGTTGAGTACATTATGCCTGGGCAGGATAATATGTGCCTTCAGAAGGTGTTCACACCCGTTGACTTTTTCCACATTTTGTTGTGTTACAAAGTGGGATTAAAATTGATTGTCAACGTTCTACACAAAATATTATTGAAAAATAAAGCACTAATATATTTTGATTAGATAAGTATTCAACCCCCTGAGTGAAAACGGGTTATTATCACCTTTGGCAGTGATTACAGCTGTGAGTCTTTCTGGGTAAGTCTCTAAGAGCTTTGCAAACCGTGATTGTACAAAATTTGCCCATTATTCTTTGAAAACATTTTTCAAGCTCTGTCAAGTTGTGCCATAGATTTTCAAACTGATTTAAGTCAAAACTGTAACTAGGCCACTCAGGAATATTCAAGGTGGTCATACTCCAGTGTATATTTGACCTTCCGTTTCAGGTTATTGTCTTGCTGAAAGGTGGATTTGTCTGCTACTGTCTGTTGGAAAGCATACTGAAACAGGTTTTCCTCTAGGACTTTGCCTGTCCTTAGCGCTATTCCTTTTCTTTGATCCTAAAAAAAACTCCCATGACATGATGCAGCCAGCACCATGCTTGAAAATATGAAGAGTGGTACTTAGTGATGTGTTGTGTTGGACTTGCCCCAAATATAATGCTTTGTATTCAGGACAAAAAGTTATTTTCTTTGTCACATTTTTTTAGTATTTCTTTAGTGCCTTATTGTAAAAAAATGTGCATGTCTTGGAATTTGTATTCTGTACAGACTTCCTTCTGTTCACTCTGTCATTTAGGTTAGTATTGTGGAGTGACTACAATGTGTCACAGGTGTAGAGAGTAGGCAGGAGGCAGTCGCAGGTTTAGAACTACTGCATTTATTTAAGCATCATAGATCAACGCGGGACAAAACCCAAATGCTGTTGTGCTCAAAATCTATCTTCACAAACAAAAAGTCACAGGGCAAACCCAAAGTGCAAAATATAAAGTACTCAGAAAATAGTAGGAGAGATTCCTCTCAGGAAAACAAGTAACATTTACAATGACCAACAAAGACAATTGGCAGAGGGAGTATATATACAGTGATAGAGTGGGGATTGGAACCAGTTGAGTGTAATGATGATGAGACAAGTCCGGGGTTGATGAGTGAAGGGCCTTTGTCAGCAGTAGGTTTGGCAGCAGCTAGAAGGCCGGCGACGCCAAACGCCTGAGCTGGACAGGAGGGAGAGCCAAAGTGAAGGCTGGTGTGACACAATGTTGTTGATCCATCCTCAGTTTTCTCCTATCGCAGCCATTTAACTCCATAACTGGTTTAAAATCACCATTGGCCTCATGGTGAAATCTCTGAGCGGTTTCCTTCCTCACCGTTAACTGAGTTAGGAAGGACACCTGCATCTTTGTAGTGACTGGGTGTATTGATACATCATCTAAAGTATAATTAATAACTTCACCATGCTCAAAGGGATATCCAATGTCTGTAAGGGACTTTACAGATAATTGTATGTGTGGGGTACAGAGATGTGGTAGTCATTGAAAAATCATGTTAAACACCATTATTGCACAAAGAGTTAGTCCATGCAACTTCTTATCTGACTTGTTAAGGAAATGTTCACTCTGGAAGGTATTTAGGCTTGCCATAGCAAAGGGAGTTGAATACTTAGTGACGCAAGACATTTAAGATTTTCGTTTATTATTCATTTGTAAAAGATTCTAAAAACACAATTCCACTTTGACATTATGGGGTATTGTATGTAGATCAGTGACACAAAATCTAAATTGTATCAATTTGGAATGCAGGCTGCGCTGTATAAATATTGTACAATCCAGGTTTGCAAAGCTATTACAGAGTTACCCAGAAAGTTTCACAACTGTAATCGCTGCCAAAGATGATTATTTTATTATTTTCTCCTTACAGTGTGATTGCTTGCATGTGTGGCTGTCATCGATGACCACTCGTAAGCTGCAGCTCAACCGTAAAAAGCCTTAACAATGTCTTAAGACTATTTCCCTTTCCTTCCCACTTCAAAGCCCTCAACAGCTCCACAGTTCCTTCCCAGGGTCTCCGACCAGACAAAATCCTAGAGAAACGTATGGCCAATCTCAATTCTACCGCTATCCCTCTGGTATTGCTCATATTGCACTAATTCAATGACACTGATATAAACGATACCACTTTGTATTTACGGAACATTTTAAACTTTGTTCCTGTATTTACATATTCACAGATTTCCATTAC
The DNA here is from genome assembly GCF_901001165.1 of Salmo trutta. Lineage (NCBI taxonomy): Eukaryota > Metazoa > Chordata > Actinopteri > Salmoniformes > Salmonidae > Salmo > Salmo trutta. The sequence goes on along the minus strand of NC_042960.1, from coordinate 39,993,455 downwards.
CTCTTTGGTCATGCCACACTGGCATACTGTACCTGCAGTAAGCTGTGATTTCTGGGTAAGGACAAACATTAACATCATCCACCATGCATTTGCATGAAGCCAATGGGTAAATGGAAAGATGCAGCACTACTGCCAAGTCAGGTGATTTGTGTACTATTATATGGAGCGCTGCGCTGATAACTCACATTATCACTCTGGGTCAGTTGGACATATACACAACTGTATTTTCTTTCATATGATATTTGTTGAGTCTAGATCAGGGGTCTCAAACATGTCGATCATGAGCTACCAGTAGCTCACAGCCCAGCTACGAGTAGCTTTACAAACAATTCTGAAAGTAAATGCAACTTTTAATGTGTTCCATCACAAACTGTCATAAACAAAGTTTCAGACACTGCAAGCTTCCAGCTACTATCTGATCAACGCAACTTTGACATTATCCCACCCCAGGTTAGCAACTATTGGCTTAAAAACACAAACCTAAGGCAATATCGCACAAGACTTTCAAGCAATATCGCCATTATCTGTCTGTGTGTGGCATATATCTCTAGCTTAAACTGACAGATTTTTATGGTGATTTTTGCGTCATGCTAATTAGATCATCCGCCGGGTGCAAACATCGACCTTAGGGGCTTTTAAAGAGATTAGAGGTGAAAGGGTTTGGGTCATCTTTATAGAAAACAAACTGGTTGACCCTCAAAACCTGACCAGTGACTATACAAATATTTCCAGATAGTGGTTAACTGCATCAGGTTACACACTGTTGAATCAGGTAATGTCCCTCCTCTTTCATAACAATCTAACAAAGGCACTTATTAAGTTAATTGTAGGTTAGCACATTTCTACAAATTGACTGAGAAGCACTGTCAAAGACAGAAATGCTTGGAGAATGGCAGCTAAAGTAATTTATTTCTTCCCACCTTTCTATTTTTACAACAAAGACTCTATTTATAGAGTGTAAACAGGAATGTAAGAAAGCGAGTTCGATGGGCTATGGCATTCCAATCAGTATGCATCTTACATCTTACTTTGTGTTGTCAAGCGGATAATGCATCAAGTTAAGTCCTCCTCATCATACTTTCCATGCATTATTTTCTTGGCATCTCCCACTGCTTGAAAAGATCAGGTTGGATTAATTCATAAACTATAAGAGGATAATTTAGCTATTTGATTTTGAATTGGAAGGCCACTTAAAATATATATAAAAAAACATTTAAACAATTATTTGATAACGTTTTTATTTTGGCCTTACTGCTATTAACCCATTCAAACGGAATGGATAAGAAATTCACTACATGGAACAAAAGATTCTAAAAGATGTTTGTTCTGACATGTCTGTCCTACAGTTGAAGTGGGGAGTTTACATACACTTAGGTTGGAGTCATTAAAACTTGTTTTTCAACCACTCCACGAATTTCTTGTTATCAAACTATAGTTTTGGCAAGTCGGTTAGGACATCTACTTTGTGCATGACACAAGTAATTTTTCTAACATTTGTTCACAGACAGATTATTTCACTTGTAATTCACTGTATCACAATTCCAGTGGGTCAGAAGTTTACATACACTATGTTGACTGTGCCTTTAAACAGCTTGGAAAAATCAAGAAAATTATGTCATGGTTTTAGAAGCTTCTGATAGGCTAATTGACATAATTTGAGTCAATTGGAGGTGTACCTGTGGATGTATTTCAAGGCCTACCTTCAAACGCAGTTCCTCTTTGCTTGACATCATAGGAAAATCAAAATAAATCAACCAAGATCTCAGAAAAATATTGTAGACCTCCACAAGTCTGCTTCATCCTTGGAAGCAATTTCCAAATGCCTGAAGGTACCAAGTCCATCTGTACAAACAATAGTAGGCAAGTATAAACACCATGGGATCACGCAGCCATCATACCGCTCAGGAAGGAGACACATTCTGTCTCCTAGAGATGAACATACTTTGGTGCGAAAAGTGCAAATCAATCCCAGAACAAAAGCAAAGGACCTTGTGAAGATTCTGGAGGAAACAGGTACAAAAGTATCTATATCCACAGTAAAACGAGTCCTATATCGACATAACCTGAAAGGTTGCTCAGCAAGGAAGAAGCCACTGCTCCAAAACCAGCATAAAAAAACAGACTATGGTTTGCAACTGCACATGGGGACAAAGATCATACTTTTTGGAGAAATGTCCTCTGGTCTGATGAAACAAAAATATAACTTTTTGGCCATAATGACCATCGTTATGTTTGGAAGAAAAACGGTGAGGCTTGCAAGCCAAAGAACACCATCCCAACCTTGAAGCACGGGGGTGGTAGCATCATGTTGTGGGGGTGCTTTGCTGCAGGAGGGACTGGTGCACTTCACAAAATAGATGGCATCATGAGGATAAGCAATTATGTGGATATATTGAAGCAACATCTCAAGACATCAGTCAGGAAGTTAAAGCTTGGTCACAAATGGGTCTTCCAAATGGACAATGACCCCAAGCATACTTCCAAAGTTGTGGCAAAATGGCTTAAGGACAACAAAGTCAAGGTATTGGAGTGGCCATCACAAAGCCCTGACCTCACCCTATAGAACATTTGTGGGCAGAACTGAAAAGGCGTGTGCGAGCAAGGAGGCCTACAAACCTGACTCGGTTACAACAGCTATGTCAGAAGGAAGGGGCCAAAATTCACCCAACTTATTGTGGGAAGCTTGTGGAAGGCTACCCGAAACGTTTGACCCATGTTAAACAATTTAAAGGCAATGTTACCAAATATTAATTGAGTGTATGTAAACTTCTGACCCACTGGGAATGTGATGAAAGAAATAAAAGCTGAAATAAATCATGCTTTCTACTATTATTCTGACATTTCACATTCTTAAAATGTGACCTAAACTGACCTAAAACAGGGACTTTTTACTTGGATTAAATGTCAGGAATTGTGAAAATTTTTGTTTAAATGTATTTGGCTAAGGTGTATGTAAACTTCCGACTTCAACTCTATATCTGACAGATATAAGAAAGATCAGGAAACGTTTTTTTTAACATATATTACATGTATTTAACCCCTTATGTATAAACAGTTTCCATATATACTTACATGCATTTTTTCAACTGGTACTGGGGGACCTTCAGACGGGTCTTGGTGTGTAGCCCAAACTGTTCGGACGCTAAAGACAGAAGTTGGTAGATCGGCTGTACCGACTTCAGATGAGTCCCAAGACACTTGTGAGGGTTGTAGAGCATTGTGTTTGTGAGGGTCTCATCTTTCCCTAGATGGGACATAATAGTTTGTACCGTTCGGACGCTACAGGCAATTTTGTGAGAGGATCGATTTTTGGGATGTCTCATGGTCTGACAAACATCGCTCTAGCTCTGTCACTTTTCACCACAGATGCAGAAGTTCGACATAGACGGATGCAGTGGATTGAGACGCAGCCCATGCAAAAAAAACATATCTCTAGCTTAAACTGACAGATTTTTATGATGATTGTTGTGTTATGCTAATTAGATCTTCCGCGGGGTGCAGACATCGACCTTATGGGCTTTTAAAGAGATTAGAGGTGAAAGGGTTTGGGTCATCTTTACAGAAAACAAACTGGTTGACCCTCAAAACCTGACCAGTGACTATACAAATATGCTTGGAGATTGGCAGCTAAAGTAATTTATTTCTAACCACTTCCTCCCACCTTACTATTTTTATAACTAAGACTCTATTTATAGAGTGTAAACAGGAATGTAGGAAAACGAGTTTGATGGGCTATGGCATTCCAATCAGTATGCATCTTACATCTTACTTTGTGTTGTCAAGCAGATTGCATCAAGTTAAGTTCACCTCATCATACTTTTCATGCATTGTTTTCTTAACGGCTCCCACTGCTTGATAAGATCAGGTTGGATTAGTTCATAAAATATATTTGCCTCTATAAGAGCTGATGTGTGTGTAAGGGGGGGTCCTCTAAACTATATTTTAGTTTTGGGGGGACTTGGTACGCCTCTGTCATTTGCCTACCTTGAGTTAAATATGGAAGCACTCTCAGTAGTGTAACCGTTTACACTAAACAACCAATCACATTCCCTAGCACTTCCTTTACTGCCGCAGGCTCTCACCGTCAGCGGATGGGTTAGCCAACTGTTCACAGAGTGGGCCAATCAGGTTACAGATCTGTTACTCAAGGCCGGCCTTCCTAGCATGCCGATATCAGAAGGAAAATATAAAGTGCTTTGACTGCTCTAGAGGGAGGTAGATTCATTTGACTGCTATAGTCAGTGCTATATTCAGTGTTTTACCACAGAATATTGAGAGTGTGTTGTATCAGAAAGAGACATGGCATGTACAGACTGTATGAAGGCGTCAGATTTCTCTATTGATAAAAAAGGAATCAAGTGAGTTAATTATTCTTGTTTGTGTTATTACAGCTGATTATCATGACCTTGATAATCAGCTGTAAGCAATGATAGCAGTCCCATGGAATTATACTAACAGAAAAAACGTCTTTTTTTTCAGGAAGAGAAACTGGAGGACAAGGATACGATATCTCTTGAAGATCACCTCTTCTTCAAAATCCATGGCGAGAAGAAGATCTTACAGGTAAGGCTCAGGGGTCTGAATCATGTAGTATTATGGATGTAAATTAGGGAGTACCATAAGGCTCCATATCCTAATAATGATCAACCTTAATATATGTATCTAAAAGCAGTAATTACTACTATTTGTATACAAGTAGTATATACAAGTAGTAGTATACAAGTAGTTTTTACTACTTGTATACTGCTACTACTACTACTACTACAGGCCTCTAATGTGACTGTTCTCTCCTTCCTAAGGCCAACAGTGGATGAAGTCAACCAATGGGCACAGTCACTTGACAAACTCCTGAGTCACAAATGTAAATGCCACACCCTGTCTTTTATAGCTCCTATGATATCAGCATGACTGTATGAAATGGACACAAATGTTATAGAGTGAAAATGTATATGAATGAAGTGAGTCATCTTGAAGTACAGTTGGATCTAAACTGCACCTCTGATTGGTTGATATTTGACCGTTCTCAACTCAGCTTGAAGACATTCTACTGCTTGAGAGCTGCTTTGACATTCTCTCTCCTTCCCTCCCTCCTCTCCTGCAGATGGAAAGGCAGCATTTCGGATCTTCCTGAAGTCAGAGTTCTGTGAGGAGAATATAGAGTTTTGGACAGCCTGTGAGGAGTTCAGGACCATCTCATCTCTAGAGAAACTGTCGTCGAGGGCCAGAAGCATCTATGAAGAGTTCATCCAGTGTGATGCTCCTAAAGAGGTGAGTTTTCCTTTCACTACGTTCAGGAGTCATTCTTAAAGTGCTGATATTAACCAACAATCTTATAATAAAAATATGGTAACGATAAAGTGATAGTTATGTTTCTTATTTCCAACCAACTTATATCTAATGCCAATGTGTGATCACTCTGAATGTGCAAAGACTTATTGGTGTTCTTGTCTATTTGGTTGCAGATCAACCTGGACTACCAAACGAAAGATGCTATCGTCCAGAGCCTGTGTCTGCCCAGCCTGACGTGTTTCCTGTTGGCCCAGAAGAAGGTGTTCAGCCTGATGGAGAACAACTCGTACCCTCGCTTCATCCACTCTGAGCTCTACAAGGAACTTTGTGCCATTGCCAGGGGAGAGGGGAAATATCTCAAGTCTTAAGATTAACCACTTTGAAGGATTGTCTATGCAGTCACACATTACATGTTGCACTGACACCATGTAGTTAGATGGAATGTAAAACCATTTCACATTTGAGCCATGCGGTCAATGGCAATGCTGTAGTGCACTATTTATAAACAGTACTGTAATGTAGGAAGTACAGTGAATAACTAAATAGCTTTTCGTTTACATTTTTAAAATGTAAATTCAACTTTGTGCATCCTGCTTTTGAGGATTGAGACAAAACAATGCAGATCAGACAAAGTAATTTTGTTATTGGCTTAAAATGGAACTAAAATTCAAACTGTTGTTTGACTATGCAGTTGAGTTAATTTCACTGAACACCAGTACCGGTAAATAACTGTCTAATAACTATTTGCAACTATATGATGTGAGTAAGCACTTTCTGGGACCAGTGGTATAGGTTTCAATTGGTAACTGCTTTGCTGGAGAGCTGAATGGAGGTGAATGTTTTGCATCGCATAAAGGTGTTTACACTAAATATTGTAGCGGATGTTGCTTCAAACCAGGGATGGGCAGACCTTTCGGTTTGAGGCCAACATCGGGATTTCGAAATTCAACGGAGGGCCGCACAGATATAGTTTATTTGATATAGTTATTTGCAGTTATTTGAAAATATATAGGTCCATTATACATTCTACATATTTTCTATGTAGTTTTTTTTTTTATACCCCCTGCAGTTCATTGTTGGTGAACTTACTGTAAATAAAACAATAGGCAAAGGAATGGTGGCAGCTGGACTGCAATACTATGGTTCTTTTTTTATTTTGTTGAATACATACATGTCCAATGTCAAGTCTAATAAAATATTGAATTCAGAACATTTCCAGTTATTGGGCCCTGAAGGCTTTAAAACTGTGTTTTTAATTATAAAAAGAACTCCAAGTCATAACAAACCATCATGTCAATGACAGGATCAACTCTACAGTACGTTTTACCTTGCAACTTCACAGCAGTACCTTGAGTCAGCTGAGGAAGGGGGTGTTTTGGTGTAAAGAGATTACATATATGAGGCCTTCCCAGTCTGCTCCCTTCCAGACCAAATATTTACTCAAACACAAAATGTCAAAGATATAAATACCTGTATCATATCAATTCCCTTTCCTCACAAATCCTGGATGAAATCTATCTACTGTACTCTACCAGACAAATTGTCTGCACAACATCATCTGCACAACACATAATTTGGCTTCCAGTGGAACAGTGCTCACGCAGCGGGATGGGGTCATATGAATAAGAGGTTCCAGTAAAAATGGTGTTGTGTTCCCGAAAAAAAAGATCATGACTGACGCAATGTACAATATCTCTGTGCCTCTGATTATGGGGATGTGCAGACTTTGTGTTAATCCCTGACATGACAAAGTGTTGTTGGTACAGATGAGCATGAACTCATAATAAAAGCTGACACTGAGAAGACAGCTCTCCTCTCTGACAGCTGTCCGGTAGTACTAGGACCCATGGCCTCTGTTATAATATTTGACAGGGCAACTATGGGACCATTTCTCACCATACACATCTCAACCCAAACAGACCCAAAATAACTCCATACGCTCCTAACATGCAGGCATAATAAGACATCCATCTAACACATTATCCCAAATAGACCAAACATAGCTCAATTTGTTTCTTAGCAGCAGGCTAAATGTTTTGCAAAGGGTACGTTTTTTCACACTAAACATCCAGTCAAAACTTTGCAAGAACTATTGTGGTTGGTTTTGGTCGTTTAATTTGACACAAACAGTTTAACCATCCTAACAATGACCATTTAGACTGCCCGCCTAAGAAGTTCATACACAGCAGAAAAAAAACTGTAATTAACTCCAATGACTGTAATTTTCTAAATTTTTAAGGGAAAGTATACATTTTGGTAATTAAGTAATATATATATATATTGGAGTCATTAAAACTCGTTTTTCAACCACTCCACAAATGTCTTGTTAACAAACTATAATTTTGGCAAGTCGGTTAGGACATCTACTTTGTGCATGACACAAGTAATTTTTCCAACATTTGTCTACAGATTATTTCACTTATAATTCACTGTATCACAATTCCAGTGGGTCAGAAGTTTACATACACTAAGTTGACTGAGTCTGATGAAACATTAATATACCTGTTTGGCCATAATGACCATCATTATGTATGGAGGAAAAAGGGGGACGCTTGCAAGCCAAAGAACACCATACCATCCGTGAAGCACGGGGGTGGCAGCATCATGTTGTGGGGGTGCTTTGCTGCAGGAGGGACTGGTGCACTTCACAAAATAGATGGCATCATGAGGATGGAAAATTATGTGGATATATTGAAGCAACATCTCAAGACATCAGTCAGGAAGTTAAAGCTTGGTCACAAATGGGTCTTCCAAATGGACAATGACCCAAGCATACTTCCAAAGTTGTGGCAAAATGGCTTAAGGACAACAAAGTCAAAGTATTGGAGTGGCCATCACAAAGCCCTGACCTCAATCCTATAGAAAATGTGTGGGCACAACTGAAAAAGCGTGTGTGAGCAAGGAGGCCTACAAACCTGACTCAGTTACACCAGCTCTGTCAGGAGGAATGGGCCAAAAATTCACTCAACTTATTGTGGGAAGCTTGTGGAAGGCTACCCGAAACATTTGACCCAAGTTAAACAATTTAAAGGCAATGCTACCAAATACTCATTGAGTGTATGTAAACTTCTGACCCACTGGGAATGTGATGAAAGAAATAAAAGCTGAAATTAATCATTCTCTCTACTATTATTCTGACATTTCAGATTCTTAAAATAAAGTGGTGATCCTAACTGACCTAAGACAGGGTATTCTTACTAGGATTAAATGTCAAAAATTGTGAAACACCTTAGCCAAATACATTTATGTAAACTTCCAATTTCAACTGTATATACACTGTTCAAAAGTTTGGAGTCACTTAGAAATGTCCTCGTTTTCGAAAAGCAAACTTTTCAAAAATTTATCAGAAATACTGTGTATATATTGTTAATGTTGTAAATGACTATTGTAGCTGAAAACGGCAGATTGTTTATGGAATATCTACATAGGCGTAGAGGCCCATTATCAGCAACCATCACTCCTGTGTTCCAATGGCACGTTGTGTTAGCTAATCCAAGTTTATTATTTTGAAAGGGTTATTGATCATTACAAAACCCTTTTTGCAATTATACAGTTAAACTGCTGTTCTGATTAAAGAAGCAATACAACTGGCTTTTAGACTAGTTGAGTATCTGGAGCATCAGCATTTGTGGGTTCGTTTACAGGCTCAAAATGGCTATAAAGAAAGACCTTTCTTCTGAAACTCGTCAGTCTATTCTTGTTCTGAGAAATGAAGGCTATTCCATGTGAGAAATTGCCAAAAAACTGAAGATCTCGTACAATGCTGTGTACTACTCCCTTCACAGAACAGCACTAACTGGCTGTAACCAGAATAGAAAGAGTGGGAGGCCCCAGTGCACAACTGAGCAAGACGACAAGTACATTAGAGTGTCTAGTTTGAGAAACAGACACCTCGCAAGTCCTCAACTGGCAAATTCATTAAATAGTACCAGCAAAACACCAGTCTCAATGTCAACAGTGAAGAGGTGAATCCGGGATCCTGGCCTTCTAGGCAGAGTTGCAAAGAAAAAGCCATATCTCAGACTGGCCAATAAAAATATTAAGATGGGAAAAAGAACACAGACACTGGACAGAGGAACTCTGCCTAGAAAGCCAGCATCCCAAATGCAGTGATTTGAGCTATCCGACTGGTCAGCACCTTAAACGCACTCAATTTACATTTTTGTCATTTAGCAGACGATCTTTTGCAGAGCCACTTACAGTAGTGAGTTCAACCCTGGCACTGTAAGCACCATGCGCTACTAACTAAGCCACACGGGAGATCAATTTAGCCACAGATCTCCCAATCGGGTAGGCAGTTTGTCTTTCAGACTAATAAATGAGTTAAAAATATGCACACGTGACTTACCCAGTAGGGCTTCTGAATCAAGTTCACCAACCAAGTTTTTATTGTTGACTTTTCTACAAAAATGTTTGGTGACCAACTATGAATGCCTTGAGGATTGACTGGTTGGCGACCACTGATCTAAAGCCTTTTAACTTGGTGTGGTGGTACGCTCATGTAAGACCAGTGGTGGAAAAAGTACCCAAATGTCATACTTGAGTAAAAGTAAAAGATACTTGAGCCATTTTCTATTAAGGTAAGTGAAAGTCACCCAGTAAAATTATACTTGAGTCAAGTCTAAAACTATTTGGTATCAAAAGTAAATGCAGTTGCTAAAATATACTTGTGTATCAAAAAGTAAAATAATGAATAGTTTAAAGTTCCTTATGTTAAGCAAACCAGACTACACAATTATTATTATTTTTTTAATTTACGCAAAGCCAGGGTCACATTCCAACACTCAGACATAATTTACAAACAAAGCATTTGTGTTTAGTGAGTCCGCCAGATCAGAGGTAGTAGGGATGACCAGGGATGTTCTCTTGATAGGTGTATGAATTGGACCATTTTACAATCCTGCTAAGCATTGAAAATGTAACAAGTACTTTTGGGTGCCAGGGAAAATGTATGAAGTAAAAAAAGTACCTTATTTTCTTTAGGAATGTAGTTGTCAAAAATATAAATAGTAAAGTACAGATACCCCAAAAAACTACTTTAAAGTATTTTTACACCACTGTTTAAGACTGAGTGGCATTTATTTATCTAAAGATAGGGGAGCTTATATTTTTCATGTTTCAAACATGTACACTCCGATGGTTAAGTCGTGGGATCAGACATTATTGACAGCGACCCTGGAGCAATTAGGGTTAAGTGCCTTGCTCAAGGGCAGATTGACAGATTTACCTAGTCAGTTCGGGGATTCAAACTAGCAACCTTTCAGTTACTGGCCCAATGGTCTATCCGCTAGGCTACCCAACAACGACACACTTGACCATGTAGGCCACAATGATGAAATGCAATTAACAATAAAACTACAGCATGTTCAAACATCTAAACATTTTATTATGAAAATAAGACAAGCCCATTTAAACATATCTTTCCAGGCATGCATTACAGCTGAAGGGTAGACCTGGGTGGGACAGTCAACAGTTCTCTGTCCCACCGCCTGTGCTCGTGTCTGGCGGGGGTCACAGGATACAATTGTGTGGAGAGGGTCCATGGCCTTTCACATAAATAAGATGACTGACAAGAGCGTGTGTTTGCGGGGTCACTTTGCTTCCTGGACTTTTTTGGCACTCTGCTTCTCTTTTGCCTGGGGAGCAGAACACACAAATACATGAAATAGTTTAGCGCCAGTGAGCAGGTGTCTGATAGGTTAATACTACCCTCTAGTGGGCATCAGTTGTATATCAAGAACAACACTCAAATTAGTTCAGAACAGGAGTTGGAATGGTAATTATTTACCGTTACGTGTTCTGACCATGGCAGAAAAAAAACATTCTGAACCAGTTCGAACCACAAAAAGGTTAATATTTTTTTTTTTTCGCAAATTTTTATTTACCTGTGAAATCAACATTTTGCTCATTAAAATGCACTCCACCAGAGAAGCTCGCTGTGAAACAGGTAAGATAGTTGTTTAGATGTTTGATTGGTGAGAAAAGCGCAGGTGCAAGATGCGACTGAAATTTCATGGGTGGGGAGAGAGCAAGAGAGAGGGGTGGACATTGAGGGGGCTTGGCATGAAGCGCTGATCATCATGGAGTGAATTGGAAAGTGTTTAGACTACTACAAGCAATAACTTCACCAAATGACATACTAGACATTAGGAATATTTTTGGAACTAAAAATGACATTACCAGTTGTCAAGACTGGAGTGGTGCCATGAAAATAACCTCTCCCTCAATGTCAACAAAACAAAGGAGCCGATTGTTGACTACAGGATATAGAGGGAGCACACCCGCCCATCCACAAACAGCGCCGCGGTGGAGATGGTCAAAAGCTTCAAGTTCCTTGGCATGCACATCACTGAGGGCCTGAAATGGTCCCACCACACCGACACTGTGGTGAAGGTAGAGCAACAGCGCCTCTTCAACCTCAGGCAGCTGAAGAAAATAGGCATGGCCCCTAATACCCGGTGTTATAGGAAGCCCAAGAAGATCATTAAGGACCTCAGCCACCCGATCCAATGTCTGATCACTCTGCTAGCAGATAGAAGGTAAAGGTGCATCAGAGCCAGGAACAAGACACTGAGAAACAGCTTCTATCACCAGGCCATCAGACTGTTGAACAGCCATCACTAACCTGCCCAGTACTCTGCCCTACACCTTTTGTATTTATTAGGGATCATCATTAGCTGTTGCCAGTAAAACCACCATACAACAATATACATGTGTGCAGAGTGTGTGTGCGTGTATTTCTCTTCACAGTCCCTGCTGTTCCATGAGGTGTATTTATTAGTCGGATTCTACTACTTGCATCAGTTACCTGATCATTGACTACAGCTCAGCGTTCAACAATAGAGTGCCCTCAAAGCTCTTCACTAAGCTAAGGACTCTGGGACTAAACACCTCCCTCTCCAAATGGATCCTGGACTTCCTGACGGGCCGCCCCAAGGTGGTGAGGGTAGGTAACAACACATCTGCCATGCTGATCCTCAACACGGGGGCCCCTCAATGGTGCGTGCTCAGTCCCCTCCTGTACTCCCATTTCACTCATGACTTCACGGCCAGGCACGACTCCAACACCATCATTCATTGTGACGACACAACAGCGGTAGGCCTGATCACCGACAATGATGAGACAGCCTATAGGGAGGTCAGAGACCTGGCCGTGTGGTGCCAGGATAACAACCTCTCCTTCAACGTGATCAAGACAAAGGAGATGATTGTGGACTACAGGAAAAGGAGGACCAAGCACAGCCCCATTCTCATCGACGGGGCTGTAGTGGAGCAGGTTGAGAGCTTCAAGTTCCTTGGTGTCCACGTCAAACTATCATGGTCCAAACACACAAAGACAGTTGTGAAGAGGGCACGACAAAGCTTATTTCACCTAAGGAGACTGAAAAGATTTGGCATGGGTCCTCAGATCCTCAAAAAGACCTACAGCTGCACCAGAGTGCATCCTGACTGGTTGCATCCATGCTGGGTATGGCAACTGCTCGGCCTCCGACCACAGAGAGTAGTACATATGGCCCAGGACATCACTGGGAGAATTTTCCTGCCATCCAGGACCTCTATACCAGGTGGTGTCAGAGGAAAGCCCTAAAAATTGTCAGAATCTAGCCACCCTAGTCATAGACTGTACTCTCTGCACGGCAAGCGGTACCAGAGCACCAAGTCTAGGTCCTAAAGGCTTCTCAACAGCTTCTACCCCCAAGCCATAAAAATCAAACAGCTGTGTGTGCAAGCTACCCAGACTATTTGCGTTGTCGTCCCCCACCCCCTCTTTTACACTGCTGATAACCAGATTAGCTATGCATAGTTACTTTAATAACTCAACTAACCTGTGCCCCCGCACATTGACTCTGTACCTGTACAGAGTCAATGCTGCTCTTTAATTATGTTATTTTTATTACTTAACACTTATTTTTCTTAAAACGGCATTGTTGGTTAATGGGCTAGGGGGCAGTATTTGCACGGCCGGATAAAAAAACGTACCCGATTTAAACTAGAATATGCATATAATTAGTAGATTTGGATAGAAAACACTCTAAAGTTTCTAAAACTGTTTGAATGGTGTCTGTGTATAACAGAACTCATATGGCAGGCAAAAACCTGAGAAGATTCCATGCAGGAAGTGGAAATCTGATTTGTGGAATCACCTTCAACACTTTGCCTATGAAACACACCGTGAGTTAGGATTCATTTAGCACTTCCTAAGGCTTCCACTAGATGTCAACAGTCTTTACAAAGTGGTTTGAGTCTTCTCCGGTAGAAACTGACCGAACGAGAGGCCTGGAAAGTTGGTCATAGGGGGAGGGCCATTACTACTATGACGCGGGCGCCCGTGGGTACCCTTTCGTTCCGAAACGTTTAGTAAGGCAATGCAATCGTCCGCCTTGAATATTATTGAAGCCCTGATTGAAAAAGGCCCTAAAGATTTGTTATACAACGTTTGTCATGTTTGAACAAACGTAAATATATATTTTTTGCACATTCGTGACGACAAGTCCCGCGCGCCTCGTACATTATGAGTAGCCTTTGGAACGCGCTAACAAGAAGGAGCTATTGGGACATAAATTATTAACTTTTTCGAACAAAACTACATTTGTTGTGGACCTGGGATTCCTGGAAGTGCCTTCTGATGAAGATAATCAAAGGTAAGGGAATATTTACAATAGTATATTTGATTTTAGATGGTTCCAAGATGGCGCTAACCTGTATCGCCTAGCCTATTTTTCTGAGCATAGCACCTCGTTTATTGCAAAGTGTGATTTCCCAGTAAAGTTATTTTTAAATCTGGCAATGCAGTTGCATTCACGAGATGTAATATTGTCATTCAAAGAATTATAGATTAACATTTTAACAATGTTTTCGAATAGTAATTTAGTAAATTGTAGCGCTGATTCAGCGGAAGCATTTGAGGAAAAATATTTTCTGAACGTCATGCGCCGATGTAAAATGCTGTTTTTATATATAAATATGAACTTTTTCGAACAAAAGATGCATGTATTGTGTAACATGATGTCCTAGGAGTGTCATCTGATGAAGATTGTCAAAGGTTAGTGCTGCATTTTGCTGTGTTTTGGGTATTTGTGATGCATGCTAGTTGCTTTGAAAAATGGCAGTGTGATTATTTTTGGGAGGGTACTCTCCTAACATAATCTAATGTTTTGCTTTTGCTGTTAAGCCTTTTTGAAATCGGACAACATGGTTCGATTCAGGAGAGGTGTATCTATAAAATGGTGTAAAATAGTCATATGTTTGAGAAATTGAAGTTATAGCATTTATGAGGTATTTGTATTTCGCGCGACGCGATTCCACTGGCTGTTGACTAGGGTGGGACGCAAACGTCCCAGGTTCCCAGACAGGTTAAGGGCTTAAAGGAAGCATTTCACTATAAGGTCTACACCTGTTGTATTCGGAGAAAGTGACAAATAAAATGTGATTTGATGTGGAAGAGAGTTCCACTCTATGTAATACTGTGTGACTCTCATAGTCTGTTCTTGACTTGGGGATTGTGAAGAAACCTCTGGTGGCATGTCTTTTGGGGTATGCATGGGTGTCCGAGCTGTGTGCTAGTAGTTTAAAAAACAGACACCTCGGTGCATTCAGCATGTCAACACTTCTTACAAAAAACTAGTAGTGATTATGTCAATCTCTCCTCCACTTTGAGCCATGAGAGATTTACATGCATATTATTATTATTATTATTGTTAAATCTCCGTGTACATTTAAAGGCCAGACGTGCTGCCCTGTTCTGAGCCAATTGTAATTTTCAGAGGTCCCTCTGTGGCACCTGACCACACGATTGAACAGTAATCCTGGTGAGAAAACTAGGGCCTGTTGGACCTGTCTTGTTGTTAAGAGGCTTTATTATGGACTGACTTCTCCCCATCCTAGCTACTGTTGTATCAACCAGTGGTGGTCAGTGCCGCTTAAGACGAGGGCGGACAGTTTTTTTCCCCACGAGCATAGCCTTATATCTATTACAGCATACTGGATAACTGCCATTCATATTCCATACACCCAGTTCAATGCAACAGCGATAGGTTTAGGCTACTAAATGATAATCGAGTTTTCCCTATACCCATCATGAGGTTCCTACAACCTAGCCTATGAAAAAAAGTTTACAACGTAAAGTTTACACACGTGTCGAGAGACAAATTTGAAGTGACAGACAGTGACATTCAATACCGCCTTGCACATTCTTGCCTGCATCTAGCTGATATAGGTGTAATCATTAGTCCAAAAGTTGCAAACAAGAGTTTCTATTGGACAAATTCAGGTATGTCTATCCCCATTTTGTTCCGTTTAAGAAACATTTTTCATCAGAAATCAGCCGAATGAATACACCCCTGATCACACTTAAAAACAGAGTTCTCTCATAACAGCCACGTTCTATTCCTTTTCTTCCCTTTTGGACTTCAGTGCACAACAAATCAGCTGTATGTGACCAGGCAACAACAAAGAATTCAAAGCCAAACCTCTACAAACAGCCTATAGTTGTCACCATATTAGCTAAACTAATTTCATAGTCAGCATAGCTAATAGAACGTGTTAGTAAACCCTCTAAAAATCATGGAGTAACATTAGTGTACAGTCAGTAAGTAGTTATACCGGCAGGCCCCGGTGGCAATAAATTAGTAATAGCAAAAGCTTACCTTGACTTGGCAGAGTTCCAGTGTTGTGATAGCCAGCTAGCTAACATAGCATCCCTCTGTTTGAGTAGGCTAAACTAGCTAGCTACATTTGCTAGGTAAGTGAAACAAAAATAATTACATTTTTTAAAAACTGTTAAACTATTCTCTCTCTCCAAGTCAACTAAACACCACATTGTATACAGTGCAGTGCTAGCTAGCTGTAGCTCATGCTTTCAGTACTAGATTAATTCTCGGATCCTTTGATTGGGCGGACAACATGTCAGTTCATGCTGTAGAGCTCTGATAGGCTGGAGAACTTCCGGAAGACGTCCTCCAGCCTGTCATAATTACTGTGCAAGTCTATGAAGGGGGTGAGAACCATGAGCCTCCTAGGTTTTGTATTGAAGTCGATGTACCCAGGGGAGGACGGAAGCTAGGTGTCCTCCGGCTACACCATGGTGCTACCCTACAGAGTACCGTTGACCTTTGCAAAATAGTGTGTTTTAAAATCAGTCATTTGGTGACGTAATATTTAGTATAGCTTTATCTAAAAAAGGACAACTTTGAATGTTTTAGAACTTGGATGGTCCTCCCCTTCCTCCTCTGAGGAGCCTCCAATGGTATTAACATGGTTTTGACCATGACAGTTTACAATCCAGGGTTACTCCAAGCAGTTTAGTCACCTCTACTTGCTCAATTTCCACATTATTCATTACAAAATTTAGTTGAGGTTTAGGGTTTAGTGAATGATTTGTCCCAAATACAATGCTTTACATTTTTGAAATATTTAGGACTAACTTATTCCTTGCCACCCATTCTGAAACTAACTGCAGCTTCTTGTTAAGTGTGGCAGTCATTTCAGTCACTGTAGTAGCTGACATTTATAGTGCCAAGTCATCCGCATAAATAGACACTCTGGCTTTACTTAAAGCCAGTGGTATGTCATTAGTAATGTTTGAAAATAATAAAAAGGGCCTAGAGAGCTGCAATGAGGAATTCCTGATTCAACCTGGATTATGTTGGAGGTTTTCATTAAATAACACACTGTTCTGTTAGACAGGTAACTCTTTATCCACAATATAGCAGGGGGTGTAAATCCATAACGTATATGTTTTTCCAGCAGCAGACTATGGTCGATAATGTCAAAACCTGCACTGAATCCTAACAAAACACTCCCCACAATATTTTTAGCATCAATCTCTCTCAGCCAGTCAGTCATTTGTGTAAGTGCCCTGCTTATTGAATGTCCTTCCCTATAAGCGTGCTGAAAGTCTGTTTAAAGTAAACTAGCATTGTATCAGGTCAAACAATTATTTCCCAAATATTACTAAGGTTTGGTAGCAGGCTGATTGGTCAGCTATTTGAGCCAGTTAAGGGGGCTTCACTATTCTTGGGTAGCAGAATGACTTTTGCTTCGCTCCAGGCCTGAGGGCACACACTTTCTAGTAGGCTTAGATTGAAGATGTGGCAATATCATCTGCTATTATCCTCAGTCATTCTCCATCCAAGTTATCAGACCCCGGTGGCTTGTATTTGTTGATAGACAACTTATTTTTCACCGCGTCCACAACCACTTCACAGAATTCAAAATTACAATGCTTGTCTTTTATAATTTGATCAGTTATACTTGGATGTGTCGTGTCAGTGTTTGTTGCTGGCATGTCATGATTACGTTTGAGACTAATGCCCCCATGTATATAGAGACATTGAACACTGGTCACTTCACATACTGTTGTTTATTTACTGTGTATGTATGTATATACTGTATTCTCAATGTAGGTCATCCTAATATACCTACTACTGTGCATACAATTTTATTTTCCAAATGATATACTGTCTATACACACACCATATATTTATAATTTATCGTTCAGGCATTTCTTGTTTTGATTTGTATTTGCTAGACATTCTGTTGCACTGTTGGAACTAGTAACATAAGCATTTCGCTGCACCTGCTATAATACCTGCAAATCTTTTTATGCAACCAATAAACTTGATTTGAAAATAAAAGGTTCTGTTTTGTTCACAGTTCCATTTCTCTAAAAAATGTGTTCTTGTTTAGTTTTGTTCCCCTCGTAAAGAACTCAAAATTGTGCATTTAACAACGGTTTGTAGAGTACCTTCAAATATCATTACATAAAATAATATTATACACCAAATTCACATTCCTGGCCTCAGCTATTCCTCACCTTTTCCACCAATGGTATCAACTGCTGGTATTCTGCCAGTGTCTTCAGTAGTTCCATGATGAAGGGTAGGTAGTTGTGCTTTCTTCGGATGTTTTCGATCTACATCAAAAAATATGTATACAATATGTATACACACAATGTTCGAGAAAAACATCAAGCGTTATACTATAGTATTGAAATGACTGCATATCTTCTAAAATGCCCATATTATATTATCTGACGGCTATAAACCCACAGTCAGCGAGCACACCTTGTATCGTTGGAGCTTCTGATTCTCCTCGTCGATCAGCAGCTGATACTTTGCGATTTCTGATTGGATGGAGCTGAGGAGGGTGCTGCTCTGGTCTGTGTCCATTGGCTCTTCCTGGAGAAAGGGTGAGACAGAATTCCCATTCGGT
The DNA here is from genome assembly GCF_901001165.1 of Salmo trutta. Classification (NCBI taxonomy): domain Eukaryota; kingdom Metazoa; phylum Chordata; class Actinopteri; order Salmoniformes; family Salmonidae; genus Salmo; species Salmo trutta. The sequence continues at coordinate 39,974,954 of NC_042960.1, read as the reverse complement.
CAAATGTCAAACCAGATTTTAGTTTGCCGGACAATTGCGAGATTTACCAGCCATATCAAATAGAAACCCATCTGAATACCACCACGTGTAGGGTAATGTTTTCTTAGGAGTGTCCACTGCCCACTGTAACCACATGGAAGAGACTGTAGTTATTATGCAAGGAAGATTGTTAGCCGACGAGGTGAATGGTAGCTCCTAGAACAATGCACGTCTCTCTGTCCATCTGGGTTGTAAAAATCCTCCATTTTTGTATAAATTTATATTTCCACTTGTATGTGCCTTCATCCTTTATACAGTTGCTAGTTAACCGGCTAGCTTGATTTGTACTGTTTTGGGCATTTTTAAGCTAGCTGCTCAAACAGGCTTTAGATTAGAGGAAGAGAAGGAAGCAATATCACTTCATCTAAATAGTCCTCCTTGATGGACATTTCTGTAAATTGTCTTTTAGGTAGATTAATCTAGCAAAACGTCACAAAATACCTGAACATTTGTCACCTGCTTGCATACAGCCATGTCTGTCAGACTCACTTGTGCCGGGAAACTTTGCGGCTGCTACCATGACACTATGTTGCAAGTTTGTCAGTGAGAGCGCAAATTCAAGACAAGACAGGCAGAGAAGACAGATGACGCGAATGAAATACAACCTCCCCGTGCATAGCTAATTTGATTTAGAGAATTTTATCTCATCCAAATTATTATCTGTGTTTATTCATTTATATCAGCAAAAAGCAGACAACCGGCTAACGGAAATTCTGGGATGACACTAACAGTACTAAACAGATAGGATAGATGTTTCTTTCATCATAAGCAGACATTTTCAAGGACTTGATCAAAGGCAGTGACATGGGTGGAAGTCTATTCATGGCCTTGGTGGCAGGTAATTGTATTGTCCTGGCCTGAGGGCTGCACCATGAATAACTGCAACACCATTTACCTCCGTTAGCTGGATCTGTAGTTCGGCTATCTTCCTCTCGTAAATCATCTTCCTGTCAGACACAATGGCCATCAGGTTGAAGCGGATCTCTCCCTCACTGTACCTGATAAGAGGGGCAGAAAATGCAGTTGTTTTATATTTTCTTTTCTTATAATTGAGTCAGTTAGAAGTTGCGTAGCACGAGCAACACAAACAGCAACCATATATGACACTTATTTACCATGGTATATTTACTAGTGAAAAAAATATTTACTTCTGTATTCTTTTCTCAATCACTGGCCGAACTGCGTTGATCCAATCGTCCTGGTTGCATACACCTGAAAAAACAAAACAAGCATAAAGTGTAGATCAGGGATCAATCAACTAAATATAGCCACGGGACGATCGTTCTTGAGCGGATGGTCAGGGGGCCAGAACATAATGACAAATCATTTGCAGACTGCAAATTGACTGCAAGAAGCCCAAACAGATATCATATTTGACTAAAACATAATTTCAAACCTTGCTTAAATTTGTATGCGTTGTTGGGGCGGCAGGTAGCCTAGTGGTTAGAGCGTTGGGCCAGTAACCGAAAGGTTGCTAGATCAAATCCCTGAGTTGACAAGGTAAAAATCTGTTGGTCTGCCCCTGAACAAGGCAGTTAACCCACTGTTCCTAGGCCGTCATTGTAAATAAGAATTTGTGCTTAACTGACTTGCCTAGTTAAACTATCTTATGTGTAGAAAAAAAACCTTGGAACATATTCCAAAATTAAAATCAGTTGGAGCTGATTTGCTTGTGTTTTTAAAGTATTTTATGTCCAACAAAATAAAAATACGCCAGTTGGGGAACCCTGGTGTAGATAATCATCAAGGGTGTTTCTGAAGAAAGCGTCAGGTTCAAGATGAGATTAACTGCACTACTGGCCACAGTCACAATTCAATATAAAAAAATGTAAATGAAACACTTAAAAGCTAAAAGAATATATATAAAACCTAAAAGAATCGGAAAGCTTATTTCAAATTCACAAAGCTAACAAACTGCTACTATGAAACACTACAAACATTTAAACTGTGGTAAAATGATATGTAGGACAAAACAGCAACTTTATATCTCTATAAAGCTAAATATATGACAGGAATGTGCGTACCGAGGTCGATGGGTCCTTCACGTAGGCCGTCTAGCTCATAGAGCCTGCCGTTGACAGGGACGTAGCTCACAAAGTGGAACGCATCCTCATCCTTTGCTGAAGACTTGGCGTCAAACTCAAACATCTGCTGTCTGAAAACAATGAAACACAATAAAGATGACCGTTTTAGCTTTCATTAGCAGAGAAACTAAAATGGTATTAAAACCAAAGCCTTTTTTCCCTCTTCATTTTCAGCTCTGTGGGTAATGTCTTATGAAAAACATTCAATCAAAAATGGCAGTTTGTCTACTTAGAGCCAAGCCTTTCGATTAATCTAGTGACGTTAGCAGTGATAAACTATCCCGCTGAAATGAAAAGTCAACTCACCTGGCAAAGCTGTTGTGAACTTGTCGAATAACTTCAGAGTTGCTGAGAGCCAGACCTTTCATCTTTATAGAAGAGACGAGAGAAAAGCATCAGTGTGTGAGTTTTATGTAGTCTCCTGACTTTAGGGTGTGTTTAATGTCTGCACGATGCATCAATAATGAAGGTGGCTGGGATTTTACTGTGGATGGTTCTCCTCTGTTTCTCTCACTCAAAAAAAATACATATACAGCCACACACATTTCCGAGCGACGCCCCCTTCCCTTACAACTGTTGCATTTTCAAATCCAAACACGAGTTCAGACCCCAGGGGGACATTTTTTTTGTTGAGAGAACCAAATCAAAAGTCTCTCAATGTCTAGGCAAATATTAAACCAACAAATTGCCTCCTGTCCAGACCAGTATGTCACAGCTCTTCTTCGCTGTGTACCACGTCAACCAGGCTAGGTGTTATGCACATCTCAAGGACAAAAAAGACAGACTAAAAAAAATTACAAATTAAAAACGCTTGCAAAAACTAAACGCTGCCTCAATAATCAAAATCAACTTACAGCTGCATCAAAGCTGAGTGAAAACTCTCTGAACTCTGTGAGTGTCTCTCCCAACAGCATATCAGAGTGGGTACAGTTCAGCAGCACACTCACAATGGCCTGGGTAGCACATGCATTGTTTATCACCTGAAACAGCACACAGCAGGTTGACAGCAGGTTATTTACATTTATTGTCATGCGTCTTTCCCTAGAGACAGAACTGAGCAGTTTCCACTGGATGGGCCAGCTGCAAAGAAAACATTGGCTAGATTGTAAAAATTCATAAAAACAAAAATGTGCTTTTTGGTATTAAATTTAAGGTTTGGCATTAGGCTTAGCAGTGTGGTTAAGGTTAGGTTTAAAAATGGTTGTTTATAACTTTGCGGCTATGCCAGCTAGTGACCACTCTCCAGAGCTGCCTCCAGTACATTAGTCATCTCAATAAATGCCAACCTGCGCACACACACACAGGAGAGACAAGACATCAAATGAGATCCTGTAATTTTACATTTTAGTCATTAAGCAGACGCTCTTATCCAGAACAGACTTAGTCAACACATTGAACTTGAAGTTTTAAAAAACAACCACATCGCAATAATAATGCACAGGTAAACTCTTCGAAATAGCCGCTATCCGCAGAATCTGTGCCAGGAAGAAAAACAAGAGACTTCTGAGAATACTTCAGAGAGCAATTTGGATATGTTCTAACTCTGCAATACAGACAATGAATACAGATGTAAAAACAAACCATGTACCTGCTTGGCAAAGAAGATGTTGTCAAGCCTTGAATCCTGAACGATAGATCCTCCTGGCTCCTCACCTGGTTGCCACTTGAACAGGAAGATCAACCCATGAACTGGTCTTGAAGGAAGAAAGAAAGAGAAACCTTGTACCACTGCAATACTATGAACTTATAAAAGTAGTGTTCAGAAGTAAAGAGATTGGGGCATGGGCCATGACTTACTTGAGGTTTTCAAAATTCTCTGGTTCCATACTCCATATTTCTTCCACCTGAGCTCCTTTACAACCTGGGTTAGTAGAAAGGAGAAAGCTGGGTTAACTACTACATAATTACATAAACCAGGGAAGGGCAAACTGGCCCCTCTTTTGGGATGGGCAAAATGGCCCCTCTTTTGTAGGCCCAAGAACCCCAAAATGTCACGGTCTCAACTTACTGTTGAGGGTTATAATAACAGAATACACAAGGTGCAATTTCGAAATTCGGTTGTGCATCAGCAGTCACTAAAGTCAGCAAATGTTTTTTTAGATTGTCTAGCGGCCAGCTAATTTACCAGTCTAAACTTGTAGTAAGCAAGGTTGAATGAATTACCGACCGGGGTGGGGCCCATTGATCATCAGTTGTCATTAAAAACTGGAAACATTTGCCTCCGCCCTATAGCAAAATGAGTAAAATTGCATTAAATTAGTTATAAAATTGCAAAATCTTCTCCCCCAATTGTAAAATGTGTAGAATTGCAGGAAATTAACTTTAAAAATGTAATGTATCTTAGCTGTCACGGGGGGATATGGATATGCAGACCCACTGCGGCCTCTCATGACGAGTTCCGTTTTTTGTGGCCCCCACCTCCATCAATGTTGCCCATCTATGACATAAGTTAAACCATTAGTGGACAGGACTATCCATCTACTAACGTTAGTTTGCCATTTGTATTGGCAGAGAACTGCACCAACAAGCTATGGTTATCCATCGAGTTGATCATATTGCGTACAATATTCAATCGAAAGGCATGCAGTAAAATTGATTTGTCAGTTTCTAGAGGAATTTCAATAGTATCAGCTAGCTAAACTAGTAACCGCCGATACATACACACCTAAGTGTCGTGGTAGCATGCTAATTCTCTCTCAGAATTATCCCGTAATGAATCAACGACGCCACCTGGCTAGCATGTTCGCTGTAGCAGATAACTAGGGTGTGTTGAATCTGGTTCGCAAATAGAATCATGAAATTTGCTGGACTGCAACCTAACACTAATCATTTATGTGCATTGCCAATGATGCAAAGACTTGGCTAGAGGTTTTTGGCAATCGAGTTAGCGAGTAATAGTAGACTAGCTAGTTAGCATAGAGCGCACTCACCAAAACCTTTGATCAATTCTGTGAAAACACCAGGATCACTTTCCATAAGACACCATTCTCCTGCGCTTCCAGACATTTCTATGTTATGATTTCAAAAAAAGCCTGTAGGGCATATGATTTTACTGCAATCTAATATTCGTAGTGGTTTGTTAGCTTAGCTAGCTACCTAGCTAACAAAATGAATCAATATGTCACGTAAATTGAAGTATTATAAGAACTGGATACCGCATCCAAGATGTCCTCCAGTTGTTTGCAAGAAAATCTACTCACGTCCGCATAAGCCAATTCAATGCCGCCTATATCCGGTTGATACGGACCAACAGCACATGCGCACACGGAACAGCATGATCAGAGATTATGTCATCACTTCATACAGAAACAAGGCAGACATTGGATGAATATAAAATGTTAATATCTTCGAACGTGAGTGATGAAAAAATGATGGGCCTCAGCTACAATTATTTAAATCATTAAATTCATGTTTTGTAAGGGTGTGGACAAAACAAGAATCGTAACAATATGGGAAATTTTCTGGATATAATTATGATCTGAGTATTTTTTGCCGGAGTCACCTCTTCACTGTTGACGTTGAGACTAGTGTTTTGCAGGTGCTATTTAATGAAGCTGCCAGTTGAGGACTTGTGAGGTGTCGATTTCACAAACTAGAAACTCTAATGTACTTGTCCCTTTTCTCAGTTGTGCACCGGGGCCTCCCACTCATTTCTATTCTGGTTAGAGCCAGTTTGCTCTGTGAAGGGAGTAGTACACAGCGTTGTATGAGATCTTCAGTTTATTGGCATTTTCTCTGCATTTTCTCGCATGGAATAGCCTTCATTTCTCAGAACAAGAATAGACTGACGAGTTTCAGAAGAAAGTTTCTGGCCATTTTGAGCCTGTAATCGAACCCACAAATGCTGATGCTCCAGATACTCAACTAGTCTAAAAAAGGGCCAGTTTTATTACTTCTTTAATCAGAATAACAGTTTTCAACTGTGCTAACATAATTGCAAAAGGGTTTTCTAATGATCAATTACCCTTTTAAAATTATAAACTTGGATTAGCTAACACAATGTGCCATTGGAAAACAGGAGCGATGGTTGCTGATAATGGGCCTTTGTACGCCTATGTAGATATTCCATAAAAAATCTGCCGTTTCCAGCTACAATAGTCATTTACAACATTAACAATGTCTGCACTGTATTTCTGATCAATTTGATGTTATTTTAATGGACAAAAAACGTGCTTTTCTTTCAAAAACAAGGACATTTCTAAGTGACCCCAAACTTTTTAACGGTAGTGTACCACAGCCACAAAGTCATAAGGCCTGCCTACTCGACCAGTTAGATGAGGGAATGTGATGACACGTATGCCAGTTTACGGTTCTCGGGCAACGACCAATCAGACTAGGTGGTGAGATGACGCGTACAGTTGAAGTCGGAAGTTTACATACACCTTAGCCAAATACATTTAAACTCTGTTTTTCACAATTCCTGACATTTAATCCTAGTAAAAATTCCCTGTCTTAGGTCAGTTAGGATCACCACTTTATTTTAAGAATGTGAAATGTCAGAATAATAGTAGAGAGAATGATTTATTTCAGCTTTTATTTATTTCATCACATTCCCAGTGGGTCAGAAGTTTACATACACTCAATTAGTATTTGGTAGCATTGCCTTTAAATTGTTTAACTTGGGTCAAACGTTTCGGGTAGCCATCCACAAGCTTCCCACAATAAGTCGGGTAAATTTTGGCCCATTCCTTCTGACAGAGCTGGTGTAACTGAGTCAGGTTTGTAGGCCTCCTTGCTCACACATGCTTTTTCAGTTCTGCCCACAAATTTTCTATAGGATTGAGGTCAGGGCTTTGTGATGGCCACTCCAATACCTTGACTTTGTTGTCCTTAAGCCATTTTGCCACAACAAGAAATTTGTGGAGTGGTTGAAAAATGAGTTTTAATGGCTCCAACCTAAGTGCATGCGAACTTCCGACATCAACTGTATGCCGGCTTGCGGTTCGCGGGAAATGACCAATCAGATGAGGGAATGTGATTACGTGTATGCCGACCAGCTTGCAGGGGCATACAAGAGACATGCATTTTTTCAAGACAACTGTGAACTCATAAAAAAACGAGGTCAAATCATGAGGTCAGTGGTTGGAAAGTCGCAGCTCTAGAAAATTCGCAGTTTCCGACATGGAATTCTGAGTTTGATGACTTTTCAAAAATATTTTTCACAGTCAGAACTAGTTCGCAGTTGTCTTGAACGCACTGAAGTAAGAGATTTCCTAGTTCCCAGTTGTTTTAAATGCAGCATTATTAGCTATAATAAAACCAAATGTTCTAAATGTTAAATGTGATAATCGGATGTCTTATTCAAACCTGTCTTGCAAGCTTATCATGATGTTTGCCATTACTTGTCAAAATAGGTTTACTCCAACAGCTGCATTGTTTTAAAATGGCATGTAGACAAACAAATTGACACATCTTGATTTTAGATTTTTATTTTCAAAATCCAAAAGTAAAATGTATACTTTTTCACAGAAATGTTCACAATAATGTAAAGTTTGGAAATTGGCACATTTCTGGCAGATATTAGATGAAAACTTCAACCCTGTTACTTTATTTGGCACTTACTAGTCATTTATTTATTTAACATATTGAGTTTATTAAGTTGAACTCTTTATGACAGAATGTTAAAATTAGGCCTGTAGTGGGCCGTGTAGCCCAGCTTGGAACACCATTTATCAACCAGGGCCATGTGGAAGAGGTAAGGACCCGTTACATAGACATACACAACAATAAGACTATTAATTTTGAATTATTAATGGAAGTGACTAACATCCTCTGTCCTGTCACTTAAATTTCAATATCTGCTCCTTCAAATTTTCCTTGTCAATGTTGGAGTCTCTTGTGCCCTCCTTGATCTTAATCTATAGATTTCACAGGACTGGGCAGGGGCACAGCCAAAGGCCCACTCACTTGGGAGCAGGGTTGGGTAGGTTACCTGTCCAAAATTGTAATCAGTAACATAATCTGATTACCTTCCACTTAAGAGGAATTAGACGAAGACAAAAATGTATGTTACCAATTGAACGACGTTAAAGTTTACATAGCTGGCCATATATGGATGTTACATTTTACTTTATGGGTTGGTTATGTAGGCTTCTTCTAACCCGTCGCACTGTACTACATATAATAATACGATTAAATTATATCTTTACATTAAAAAACAAAGTCTATCAGAATTCTAGTCATTCCAATAAATATTATACTCCTTGATCTTCAAGAATAGGACTTTGAAATATGGAAGTATAGATTAGCCAAACTGTTTTACCTGATCAAAACCTCAAAACTAAGGAGTTATTAGCCAGCTCTACTCTGTTGTTTATTTTAACCATGTTATGAGGCTATACAGTGGTTGTTTACATTTACAATGTTTACAAACATTAGAGAAAAACAAGTTTATACTTTGGGTTCTCATGGAGTGTGACAGTTAAACTAAGCTCATGAGGCATTTATAATTTATATTCTTCATATATATATATATATAATTCATAAATCCAAAAATGGATGTAGCAATTACAGATTGAAACTTTAAATCTATCAAAAGTATGCAAGTTTGAGCATGTGTCCATTAGGCCTATGGATTTATTTTATCAGCATGAATTAGATTGGTTGGATCACCATAGCAGCACCCACTCGTAGCACGCGCTCCAGCAGGTATATCTCACTGGTCACCCCCCAAAACCAATTCTTCCTTTGGCCGCCTTTCCTTCCAGTTCTCTGCTGCCAATGACTGGAATGAACTGCAAAAATCTCTGAAGCTGGAGACTCATATCTCCCTCACAAGCTTTAAGCACCAGCCGTCAGAGCAGCTCACAGATCACTGCACCTGTACATAGCCCATCTGTAAACAGCCCATCTATCTACCTACCTCATCCCCATACTGTATTTATTTATTTATCTTGCTCCTTTGCACCCCAGTATCTCTACTTGCACATTCATCTTCTGCACATCTACCATTCCAGAGTTTAATTGCTATATTGTAATTACTTCACCACCATGGCCTATTTATTGCCTTAACTTACCTCATTTGCACTCACTGTATATATACTTTTTGTTTTCTTTTGTTCTACTGTATTATTGACTGTATGTTTTGTTTATTCCATGTGTAACTCTGTGTTGTTGTATGGTAATGTAAGGTAATGTTTCTGACATTTTTGGACTACTAAACAATTATTGATTTAGAACCAGTTAACAGGAGCTGCCTCCATTATTCCAACACCATTTCAACTTCAACATTTCAACATCGAATCACATATGCTTAGTCTAATACACTGACAACTAAAAAATACCAATCAACCTAAGCTAAATATGTGGTTGTCCATGGTACTGATTTCTCTCTCTCTCTCTGTGTGTGTGTGTGTGTGTGTGTGTGTGTGTGTGTTTGTGCAAGTTGAAAAAACATGTTCACTCACCCTACTTGTAGAGAAATGCCAATGCCATCCTCTTTCATATTGTTTAAATGGTCTATGACTCATCCAGGCATAGACCATCTAATGTCATACAGTACATGTCAGACGGTTGCTAGGAGTGGTGGTAGGAGTCAGGCGCAGAGAGCAGAGGTACAGAACTTCGTCTTTATTTAAACAAAAGCCAACACGATAAACGCCAACACAAACGGCGTGGGTAAATAGCCAAGTGCCCAAAAACAGGTGCACAGCCTGCAATTAATAAGTAGTAAATAAACGCCAGCACATCCAACGACAAATTACAACCTGACGCTAAAATAATCCCGCACAACACTGGGCGGGCTAACCAGGCTTAAATAACCAAGATCAATAAACAAAATGAGGGACAGGTGCAAACAATAAGACATACCAAACGAAAAGGAAAAAAGGATCAGCGGCGGCTAGTAGGTCGGTGACGACGACCGCCGAGCGCCGCCCGAGCAGGCAGGGGAGCCACCTTCGATGGGATTCGTGACAGTACCCCCCTCCTGACGCGCGGCTCCCGCAGCGCGCCGCCACCGACCTCGAGGGCGACCCGGAGGACGAGGGGCAGGGCGATCCCCATGAAGGCGGTGGAACTCCCTCAGTAGTGGGGGGTCCAAAATGTCCCTCCTGGGTACCCAGCACCTCTCCTCCGCGCCGTACCCCTCCCAGTCGACGAGGTACTGTAGGGCCCCCCCCGAAGTCTGGAGTCCAGAATGGCGCGTATCCTATACGCCTGGGACCCCCCAATGTCCAGCGGGGGGGAGGAACCTCCGGCACCTCACCTTCCTGCATGGGACCAGCCACCACCGACCTGAGGAGAGACACATGAAACGAGGGGTTAATACGGTAGTAAGATGGAAGTTGTAATCGGTAACACACCTCGTTTATCCTCCTCAGGACTTTAAACGGCCCTACACACTGCGGGCCCAGCTTCCGGCAGGGCAAGCGGAGGGGCAGGTTTCTAGCCGAGAGCCAGACTCGATCCCCTGGTGCAAACACAGGGGTCTCACTGCGGTGCTGGTCAGCGCTCTTCTTTTGCCGTCCACTCGCCTTTGTGAGTGCGTCCTTGACGGCTCTCCAGGTGTCCTTCGAGCGCTGCACCCAATCCTCCACCGCAGGAGCCTCGGTCTGGCTCTGGTGCCATGGAGCCAGGACCGGCTGGTAGCCCAACACGCACTGGAATGGTGACATGTTGGTTGATGAGTGCCGTAGAGAATTTTGGGCTATTTCTGCCCATGGCACGTATCTCGCCCATTCTCTGGGCCGGTCCTGGCAATACGTCCTTAGAAACCTACCCACCTCTTGGTTCACCCTCTCCACCTGCCCATTACTCTCGGGGTGGAAACCCGAGGTCAGGCTGACCGAGACCCCCAAACGTTCCATGAACGCCCTCCAAACTCTGGACATGAACTGGGGACCCCGATCAGAAACGATGTCCTCGGGCACCCCGTAGTGCCGGAAGACATGGGTAAACAGTGCCTCCGCAGTCTGCAGAGCCGTAGGGAGACCGGGCAACGGGATGAGACGACAGGACTTCGAGAACCGATCCACAACGACCAGGATAGTGGTGTTCCCCTGGGATACGGGAAGATCAGTGAGGAAGTCCACTGACAAGTGTGACCACGGCCGCTGTGGAACGGGGAGGGGGTGTAATTTCCCTCTAGGCAGGTGTCGAGGAGCCTTGCTCTGAGCGCACACCGAGCAGGAGGAAACATAGAACCGCACGTCCTTACCCAAGGTGGGCCACCAGTACTTCCCCCTCAGGTTCCGCACTGTCCTCTCAATCCCAGGGTGACCCGAAGAGGGGAGATTATGGGCCCATCGAATCAATCGATCACGGAGACCAAGCGGTACGTACTGAACACCTGCCGGACACTGCGATGGTGCAGGTTCCGACCGTAACGCCCGCTCGATCTCTGCGTCCAGCTCCCATACCACCGGAGCTACCAAACACAACGCCGGAAGAATGGGAGCCGGATCGATGGCCCTCTCCTCGGTGTCATATAGGCGGGACAGTGCGTCGGCCTTCGTGTTCTGTGAACCTGGCCGATAAGAGATTGTGAACCGGAAACGGGTAAAGAACATGGCCCACCTGGCCTGACGCGGATTCAGTCTCCTAGCTGCCCGGATGTACTCGAGATTACGGTGGTCAGTCCAGATGAGGAAAGGGTGCCTAGCCCCCTCAAGCCAATGTCTCCACACCTTCAGGGCCTTGACCACAGCTAACAACTCCCTGTCCCCCACGTCATAGTTCTGCTCCGCCGGCCCCAGCTTCCTAGAAAAGAAAGCGCACGGGCGGAGTTTGGGTGGCGTGCCCGAGCGCTGTGATAGCACGGCCCCCACCCCAGTCTCGGACGCGTCCACCTCCACTATGAATGCCAAAGAGGGATCCGGATGAGCCAGCACTGGAGCAACGGTAAACAGCTCCTTCAGGCGACTGAACGCTCTGTTCGCCTCTGTCGACCAGCGCAAGCGCGCCGGACCCCCCTTCAGCAGTGAGGTAATGGGAGCCGCAACTTGACCAAAGCCCCGGATAAACCTCCGGTAGTAATTGGCAAACCCTAAAAACCGCTGCACCTCCTTTACCGTGGTCGGAGTCGGCCAATTACGCACGGCTTTAACGCGGTCATCCTCCATCACCACCCCCGAGGTGGAAATGCGATACCCCAGGAAGGAAACGGCTCGTTTGAAAAACTCACATTTCTCAGCCTTGACGTACAGGTCATTCTCCAGCAGTCGTCCAAGCACCTTGCGCACCAGGGAGACATGCGCGGCGCGGGTGGCGGAATAAATCAGGATGTCGTCAATATACACCACCACCCCCTGCCCATGCAGGTCCCTGAGAATCTCGTCAACAAAGGATTGAAAGACGGCTGGAGCATTCTTTAACCCGTACGGCATGACGAGGTACTCATAGTGGCCCGATGTGGTACTGAATGCGGTTTTCCACTCGTCTCCTCCCCGGATACGCACCAGATTGTAAGCGCTCCTGAGGTCCAGTTTCGTGAAAAAACGCGCGCCGTGAAATGATTCCACCGCCGTAGCGATGAGAGGTAGTGGGTAACTGAACCCTACTGTGATGGAATTTAGACCTCTATAATCAATGCACGGGCGCAAACCTCCATCCTTTTTCTTCACGAAAAAGAAACTCGAGGAGACGGGTGACATGGAGGGCCGTATATACCCCTGTCTCAGAGATTCCGTGACATATGTCTCCATAGCCAACGTCTCCTCTTGTGACAATGGGTACACATGACTCCTGGGAAGTGCAGCGTTTACCTGGAGATTTATCACGCAATCCCCTCGTCGATGAGGTGGTAATCGGGTCGCCCTCTTTTTACAGAAGGCGATAGCCAAATCGGCATATTCTGAGGGAATGCGCACTGTGGAAACCTGGTCTGGACTCTCCACCGTCGTCGCACCGATGGAAACTCCCTTACACATGCCTGAGCACTCCTCTGACCACCCTCTGAGAACCCCCTGTCTCCACGAAATATTGTGATTGGCCAGCCAGGGAATCCCCAGCACCACTGGAAACGCAGGAGAATCAATGAGGAAGAGACTAATCCGTTCCCCATGATCCCCCTGCGTTACCATGTCCAGTGGCACCGTGGCCTCCCTGACCAGTCCTGACCCTAATGGTCGGCTATCTAAGGAGTGCACGGGGAAAGGTTGGTCCAACGATACCAGGGGAATCCCTAGCCTTAATGCGAGCCCACGATCCATAAAGTTTCCAGCTGCGCCTGAATCGACTAGCGCCTTATGCTGGAAAGAGGGAGAAAACAAGGGGAAAGTTACTAAAACGAACATGTGACCAACAGGGGGCTCTGGTTGAGGTTGGTGCTTACTCACCTGAGATGGACGAGGAGTGCTCCGCCTGCCATCCCGATTCCCAGAGGAGCTCCCCCAGCACCGGTCGGTAGTGTGTCCTCTCCGACCACACTGGGGACAAGGGGAGCCTCCTCCTCCGGTTCCCCTGGACGCGGCCCCCCCTAGCTCCATAGGTATGGGAGCTGGAGGACCTGGAGGTGGAACCAACAGGGCCCCGTCTGGACGCCCGCGCGCAGCCAGCAGATTGTCAAGACGAATGGACATGTCGATCAGTTCATCAAGTGACAGGGTAGTGTCCCGACAGGCTAGCTCACGGCGGACGTCCTCCCGGAGGCTACACCTATAGTGGTCCATCAGGGCCCTGTCGTTCCACCCCGCTCCAGCAGCCAAGGTCCGGAACTCCAGAGCAAAGTCCTGTGCGCTCCTCGTCTCCTGACGCAGGTGGAACAGCCGTTCACCCGCCGCCCGGCCTTCAGCTGGGTGGTCGAACACGGCCCGGAAACGGCGGGTGAACTCGGGGTAATGATCCCTTGCCGAGTCTGGGCCATACCACACTGCGTTGGCCCACTCCAGGGCACGTCCCGTTAAGCAGGAGACGAGGACGCTTACGCTCTCCTCTCCCGAGGGAGTTGGATGAACGGTAGCCAGGTACAAATCCAACTGTAGCAGGAACCCCTGGCACCCAGCCGCCGCTCCATCGTACTCCCTGGGGAGAGCCAGGCGTAGGGCTCCGGGTCCGGACGTCGGTGGAGGGGTAGATGGTGGAGGGGGATTTGGTGCTGGGGATGCGGTAGGGAGGCCACTCCTCTCCCATCGGTCCATCCTTTCCATCATCTGCTCCATCGCTGAGCCGATTCGGTGGAGGATGGTGGTATGGTGAAGGACCCGTTCCTCCATCGATGGGAGAGGAGGGGAGGCTGCTCCTGCTGACTCCATAGTTGGTGCGGGATTCTGTCAGACGGTTGCTAGGAGTGGTGGTAGGAGTCAGGCGCAGAGAGCAGAGGTACAGAACTTCGTCTTTATTTAAACAAAAGCCAACACGATAAACGCCAACACAAACGGCGTGGGTAAATAGCCAAGTGCCCAAAAACAGGTGCACAGCCTGCAATTAATAAGTAGTAAATAAACGCCAGCACATCCAACGACAAATTACAACCTGACGCTAAAATAATCCCGCACAACACTGGGCGGGCTAACCAGGCTTAAATAACCAAGATCAATAAACAAAATGAGGGACAGGTGCAAACAATAAGACATACCAAACGAAAAGGAAAAAAGGATCAGCGGCGGCTAGTAGGTCGGTGACGACGACCGCCGAGCGCCGCCCGAGCAGGCAGGGGAGCCACCTTCGATGGGATTCGTGACAGTACATGCTTTTATTTTTTGTTGTCCTAGGCTACCTGGCTAAAATATTTGCTCTAGCCTAACTTCCATTCATGCGCAAGGTTAGCTAATTAACATTAGCCTTCTACATCTAGCTACATATTGAACTTCCATCCTCTCAGGCCAGGGGCACAACAATGTATGAATTATTGGCTGGATCAGAATCGCCTTCATAATCATTGGCCAGTACGGATAATTAAGTAAAACCAAATCCCTATCTCCATCCATGGCTAATTTTAAGAAAGGGCCAATTTTTAACTAGCCATAAAACGAGATGCAACAATTCAGGTTTTTCTGTCAATGACGTATGATCTCAATGGGATTTGATAGGATTGACGCCAAAACCAACCTGGCTTCCCTTGGGTGCGACAGAACCATTCACTGTTGAGCTAGCTCAGTTTAGCTCAACGCAGATTGGCAATTTTTTTAATACTTTTTTTGTCAAGGGAGGCCAGACGCTCATTGGCTTCCCTTGCCTTCAATGCTACGGGCAGCAACATGTCATACTCGTTTGGATCAGACTGTCTGGTTGCTGTCTGGTTGTAGAGAGACAGAGTGGCACTGTTTCGCTCGCTCGGATTCTTTCTCTGTGAGATACATTCAGCCTCTTGCGAATTGAAGGAAAATTATGAAACACAGAGAGACAGAAGATAAAATCATTTGTTTTTTAATATTTTTAATGGTATATTTTTGGGGGAAGCCTGGCTTCTCTTGGCATCCATGAATACACACCACCGGGTGCCATTTTATTTAATAAAAGTTAGGCTAATGGCATACCCCCTCAATTCGAGTCCTGGGTTTAACTGAACAGCCCTTCACTGACAAAGAGAGAGGCTATTTAAAGAGTGCGTGGCGTTCGGAGGAATTGGCCAAAGGATCCATGGATAGCAGCCTATAGCCTAATTTTGTCTGTCAAACAGGTAGGCCCAGGGGCGCAACTTTGGTTTTAGAAGTGGGGAGGACATAACTTTTATTTTTTATCCAGTCGGATAAACACTACAATTACTTGGAGGCGTCATCATGGTCCTAAAGCACATCGTTGCCGTGTTTAGTATCACATTCGAAATTATAAAACTGGGAGGGACAAAAATCCTATTTCAGAATGTAGGGTGGACATGTCCTGCCCCTGGGTAGGCATACCTCCCATTTCTTAAATTGGAAGAAATCCGCTCCAACATAAAGCCCTCTTGTTGTTAAAGTCGAATTAAGATGAAGACAGTTTAAATGATTATGCCTACTCGAAGGTCCCTACTTTCAGCACCATGATTGTTTCGATTGATTGTGGCGCAGCTTTCGCTTCAAATTTCAGCACCAAGTTACTTGAATCTGGCTCAGATTGTGAAGTCAATACCTCTGATAAATACATAATGTCCAAGAAACATAATTGATTTTAATAAAAACTATGTTAGCAAGCTATCAATGTTGACCAGTCCTCCTCATATTCATGCTCTTCTTCTGAAACTGAACAGAACCTATAAGCTTGACTGCGAGCACAACATTGCATTTTTTGGACAAGGCTTAATTAAATAGGATTTATTTACAGCATCCCAGCAGTGCAAAAGACTCAGGAAGGAAGTATATTTTCTTAGAAATATAACATTGCTCTGTGCTTCTACGAGCATGCTCTTCATATAGGCTATGGGTAATTTGATTGAAACCACACTAAATAGCCTATAACGCACCTAGTATTGTGTGCCCAGCAGAGAATCAGAGACGAGGAATGGCATCTGGAACACATCGATATATAGCCTAATAAGCAACTAATTATAAAACACTGAGAAACATTGACATTTTATCAATTACAAATTAAATGGCCCTCCCCTGGACTAGACCAAAAAAAAATCTGAACCCTTCCCCTGACTTAAATTTAAACAAGCATGACCCTCCCCCATTTTCCCCCATTATGTACATTTCGGGGCATAAAAACTACAATCTGTCTCCTGAATTAGCCTAGTGCACATATGCGCCCAGCTGGTGAGCTAACTATGCTAGTTTTTGTCCTCATTGCCAAACTTGATGAATACTGCACCCTCAACTTCAAAACTCTGTTGCTAGTTATACAATCATGTAACTAAGACATTAGCTAGAAATAAACTTAAATGATGTATTGTTTTATTAAATAGTCATTACTGGGTCAAGATACACTACATGACAAAGTATGTGGACACCTGCTCTTCGAACATCTCATTCCAAAATCATGGGTATTAATATGGAGTTGATCTCCCCCTTTGGTGGTATAACAGCCTCCACTCTTCTGGGAAAGCTATCCACTAGATGTTGGAACATTGCTGTGGGGAGTTGCTTTCATTCAGCCACAAGAGGCTAAGGGGCCTAGCCCGAACCATGAAGAACAGCCCCAGACCATTATTCCTCATTCACCAAACTTGACAGTTGGCACTATGCATTGGGGCAGGTAGCGTTCTCCTAGCAGTCGCCAAACCCAGATTTGTCCGTCGGACTGCCAGATGGTGAAGCATTTCCACTGCTCAAGAGTCCAATGGCGGCGAGCTTTACACCACTCCAGCCGATACTTGTCATTGCGCACGGTGATCTTAGGCTTGTGTTTGGCTGCTCGGCCATGGAAACCCATTTCATGAAGCTCCTGACGAACAGTTCTTGTGCGGACGTTGCTTCCAGAGGCAGTTTGGAACTCCGTAGTGAGTGTTGCTGCTGAGGAAAGACTATTTATACACGGTATGCACTTCAGCACTCAGCGGTCCTGTCTGTTTGTAAGAACCGTTGCAGATGATGAGAAGCAAGTACAGGGAGTGAACATTTAATTAAGAACGGACATGTAAGAGGACATGAACAGCGTCAGAACAAGATAACAAAATGACAAACGACAATAAATGCAGGAGCGGGGAACAGGGCTGGGGAACAGAGTTTTAGGGGAGGAAATACACAGGTGATTGAGTTCAGGTGAGTCCAATGAATTGCTGATGCACGTGACAAGGGAAGCAGGTGTGTGTAATGATGGTGGCAGGAGTGCGTAGTGCAGGGCAGCCTGGTGCCCTCGAGCGCCAGGGAGGGTGAGCGGGAGCAGGTGTGAAACTGTGAGCTTGTATGGCCTACCACTTCGCAGCTGAGCCGGGGCAGCTCTAGCAAGGTAGAAATTTGACAAACTGACTTGTTGGAAAGGTGGCATCTAATGACGTTGCCACGTTGAAAGTCACTTCAGTACCGGCCATTCTACTGTTAATGTTTGTCTATGGAGATTGCATAGGTGTGTGCTCAATTTTATACACCTGTAAGTGAGGAGTGTGGTTGAAATAGCCGAATCCACTAATTTGAAGGGGTGTTCACATCCCTTTGGCCATGTAGTGTATCTGTCATAAGACGACGGTGGGCAAGGATATCATTGCTACTTAACACGGATCCAAGTTCAGTTTTGAGATCCAAAGGTGTCATTAGTGTAGAGTTAGCTGGACATATCTGACTGATCTTGGAACTGTGGCAATGGGTAGCCTCTCTATCCCAGCCTCTGTGATGTGTAGTGTTTTTGCCAACGCAGCCATATATGTAGAGAAGGGCGTAGCTGCAGTATGGGCGAGTGGGTGTGTCGAAAGGATAGTAGTGGGCGTGTGGAAAGGAATGGGTGTGTCAAGTGCTCTGCTATTGGTTAGAAGGTTTTGATTGAGCTGTGTTTTTTTTCTTTTTTGTTTCTTACCACGCAACTACCGTACATTGAGCTACCCTACTCGGAGAGTTTGGACTTCTGTTTTTATGCCAGAGGATGAGTCTAAGTCGTATTTCACTGTTAGTTTTACACAAATAGTTTAAAATGTTCAGTTATAAAACTGACAATTGTTTATTTTTGATGAAAAGTATTTATGATGGGTGTAGGCCTACTGTTACTTCATGCACTGTCGAGGAAGTATACAGTCAATCATATTTCTCAAATACCGGAGCCTGTGAGTTCAAATATACTTTTATTACAGCATAATAAAAGCCGAGCTGGTTCATGAAACAACTAACTTTCCAACCATGGCACATACTTCTTAAACATTTTTCCTCTTTACGTCACACCAATAGTAACTCCTCTTAATGACTCACCCCCTCTGGCATTTAGCCACCGTTATCTTATTGCCTTGCACTACGTTTAGTTTAATATTAGGCCATGGAAACTGTAGAGCCACACCAATAGTTCAAAAATACAGACATGTACTCACCTTAAGACAGGTTCATGCATATAGGACCATAGCAACAGTCCTTGGTACTTTATAGAAATAACCAAACATGTCATCCTGCTAACTCCTCTGAAAGGGACACCTATGTTCTGGAAAAGACACAAGAGGTGTAACTATAGCAACAGTACATATTAGGCCATAACACAGTTACAGGAATAACCAGTCGTGGCCACTTCCCAGACAGGTGCATGTCTAATGGTGTCTAATGACCCAGAGCACACAGAGAGCCCTAGTTTTGCTGACTATCCTGAAACGTATAATGGCCACACATGTTCTGGAAAATTCTCAATAGTACTTACTGTAACTCACCCTGATATTGGCCACTAGGTATCTATTTTCCACGCTGTTGCCAGACAGTAGTGCTTGTTAAGAGTGAGAAAAGGGCACTGTTTCTCGTAGTTGGCGTTCATGCCTTCCCCATTGAGTAGTAGACTGTATGTAGGCTGTGTGTCAAGGTGACATCTAGATGGTTATCACTATTAGTTCAATTGAGTACAGGATTAACTGAATGACAACAGAAGTAGAATACCAAATGGAATTTTATTGAATAGTTTCGGGTAGACCTCGTCTCAGAAGATTGCTCCTCAGAGCCAGATGCTGATGACAGGTTGCCCTATGCTGGGCAGCTGGCACCGAATCCCCCCCCCCAACTGGGAGAACAGGGATCTGATGACGGGCCTTCAGGTTATATATGCTGGTGGTGGTGGAGAGGTGGAATGTTGTTGGAAGACTGTTGCTGCAAAACAAAGTGAGATAAGGGGTGAGCTGACATACAGTATAAATACTCCCCTAGATTTATGCTCATTGGTTGACAGAAAGGGAAGTGATAATTGCACGAGGGAGCCCATAGGTTACTCAGCAAGTGTGGTAGAAATGCGTTTGTGTGCCATGCTCATTGGCTGAAGTTAATAGGTAAATTACATTCTGCCCACTTGCTAATGGTAAAGAAGAGGAGACATGAGACGCTATCCTGAAAAGGTAACATTATTAACACTACCATATAAATACCTGCTTTGCTCATGGGGTAACATGGACACTCCCATATCAATACATGCTATGCTTATAAAGTACCATTATATACAATACTATGGATATCTGCTATGCTAATGAGGTACCATTGTAAACACTACCATATAAATACCTGCTATTCTGCTGCGGTACCATAAAAACGACCCTATAAATACTAGCTATACTGATGAGATAACGTTATGGACACTACGTTATAATTACCTGATATGCTTATGAGGTATCAATAAAACCACTAAAATACAAATACCTGCTATGCTGGTGAGTGAGATAGGAAGTGATGTGAATTATAGAGTTTTATAGATGAATGAAATGACGATCCATTCTGACCATCCTTATGGATTAACTTTCGTAACTACATGTATTTCTTGTGTTGGCTGATATCTTATTTGAAATAAAACCGTGTAAGAGGAAAATAAATTCACGTAAGCTATCGCTGGCGACACGACAGTGATACCCTGTAGGAAGCACTTCAAGTCGGCAGGCAGGCCATAACAACACCGGTGCACTGATCGGCGGCTCATCGACTCGTTGTGCAGCCTAATCAACCACGCAAAACGTTCTTGAGTGGCAACAAATCTTCCCGATTAGCTGATTCTCTTTCCATACACTCCCGGTCGTCATATTGGGCAGCAGCTACCCATACTTGAATATGTACACAGTCTTGTATCCAGGGGTAAAAGTAACCGGCACGGTGACCAGGCAAAATAAATAGTGGGGGCAAGCCGTAATGGTAAAACAAGAGCCTATCAAAATTATTAGAACAAAATGTCAAGTAAAATGTACGCTATTACACCACTTTTTATCATTACTGCATTTCAGAGGCATGAAAAATGTTGAATTTTCTAAACATTTGGAATTTAACACATTAATGCTTCTTATAAATAGAAGTGATGCAGTCAGTCTCTCCTCAACTCTTAGCCAAGAGAGACTGGCATGCATAGTATTTATATTAGCCCTCTGATTACAATAAAGAGCAAGACGTGCCACTCTGTTCTGGGCCAGCTGCAGCTTAACTAGGTCTTTCTTAGCAGCACCTGACCACATGGCTGGACAGTAATCAAGATAAGACAAAACTAGAGTCTGCAGGACTTGCTTTGTGGAGTGTGGTGTCAAAAAAACAGAACATCTCTTTATTACGGACAGACCTCTCCCCATCTTTACAACCATTGAAACTATATTTTTTGACCATGACAGTTTACAATCTCAGGTAACACCAAGTAATTTAGTCTCCTCAACTTGTACCAAATACAATGCTTTTAATTTTAGAGATGTTCAGGACCAGTTTGTTAGTGGCCACCCATTCCAAAACGGACTGCAACTCCTTGTTAAGGGTTTCAGTGACTTCATTAGCTGTGGTTGCTGACACGCATATGGTTGAATCATCAGCATACATGGACACACAGGCTTTGTTAAATGCCAGTGGCATGTCATTGGTAAAATACAAAAAAGTAGAGGGCCTAGAGAACTGCCCTGCAGTACCCCACACCCTACATATTTGACATTAGAGAAGCTTCCATTAAAGAAAACCCTCAGTTCTACTAGATAGATACACCTGCTCGTCAAACATCTCATTCCAAAATCATGGGCAGTAATATGTAGTTGGTCCCCCCATTGCTGTAATAACAGCCTCCACTCTTCTGGGAAGGCTTTCCGCTAGATGTTGGGACATTGCTGCGGGGACTGCGGGGACTGCTTCCATTCAGCCACATGAGCATTAGTGAGTTCGGGCACTGATGTTGTGCGATTAGGGCTGGCTTGCAGTCTGCGTTCCAATTCATCACAAAGGTGTTTGATGAGGTTAAGGTTAGAGCTCTGTGCAGGCCAGTCAAGTTCTTCCACACCGATCTCGACAAACCATTTCTGTGTGGACCTCACTTTGTGCACGGGGCATTGTCATGCTGAAACAGGAAAGGGCCTTTCCCAAGCTGTTGCCACAAAGTTGGAAGCACAGAATCATCTAGAATGTCATTGTATGCTGTAGCGTTAAGCTAGCCCTTCACTGGAACTAAGGGGCATAGTCCGAACCATGAAAAACAGCCCCAGACCATTATTCCTCCACCACCAAACGTAACGGTTGGCACTGTGCATTCTCCTGGTGAAGAGTGATTCTTCACTCCAGAAAACGTGTTTCCACTGCTTCATGGTGGAGATCTTAGCCTTGTGTGCAGCTGCTCGGCCATGAAAACCTATTTCATGAAGCTCCTGACGAACAGTTATTGTGCTGATGTTGGTTCCAGAGGCCTTTTGGAACTTGGTAGTGAGTGTTGCAACCAAGGACAGAATTTTTTATGCGCTACGCACTTCAGCACTCGGCGGTCCTGTTATGTGAGCTTGTGTGGCCTACCACTTCGGGGCTGAGTTGTTGTTGCTCCTAGACATTACCACTTCACAATAACAAAACTTACAGTTGATCGGGGCAGCTCTAGCAGGGCAGAAATTTGAGATGTGATGGTGCTTTGCTGGTGACACTGTCAGTGATTTATTTAGAATTCAAGGCACACTTAACCAGCATGGCTACCACAGCATTCTGCAGCGTTACACCATCCCATCTGGTTTGCACTTAGTGGGACTATCATTTGTTTTTCAACAGGACAATAAACCAACACACCTCCAGGCTGTGTAAGGTCTACTTGACCAAAAGGAGAGTGATCTGACCTCCACAATCCCCCGACCTCAACCCAATTGAGATGGTTTGGGATGAGTTGGCCTGCAGAGTGAAGTAAAAGCAGCCAACAAGTGCTCAGCATATGTGGGAACTCCAAGACTGTTGGAAAAGCATTCCAGGTCAAATCAAATCTTATTAGTCATTTGCGCTGAATACAACAGATGTAGACCTTAGTGAAATACTTACTTACGAGCCCCTAACCGACAGTGCAGTTTTTAAAAATACAGATAAGAGATAAAAGTAAAGTAATTAAAGAGGAGCAGTAAAAAAAATAACAATATATACAGGGGGAGAACAGCAGAGAGAACAGTCTATGACTAGGGTGGCTTCAACACTGAGTAATGGCCCTCAAGCTGCTTGATTTGGATTATAGGCACATTTTGTCTGAATTCAAGGCCTTTTGGATCTCAAACCTAAACCTGTTGGCCTACTCAGTTATTGAAGGTGGATTACTGCCATCTGCTGGAACATAAAAATACTGTCGCTGTACTTCATTACATTTCCACTCCTGTATTTGTACCGTTAATCACAAACAGTCATATTTAGTATCCATCAAAGCAACATTCACAATGCAAATTAAGGGCATTCCATTAATTTGGACAATTTCTCCATACTTGAAGGGTGTCATTTCCAATGCTACCGAGTTGCAAACACTGATTGGCTGGTGAGTGTTGAGACATTATCTTCTCTGTATCAATCTGAAAATCCAGAGGCATTTGGCAGTAGGTCCTCTGTTATCCTGGTCAAAAATATTCTGGTAGAAAATTCCCATGACATTCTGAATCATAATCTAGCTTTATTGTGGCCATGGAACCTTTAGGCCAGTATAGTGGCAACCAAATTTCTAATAATAAACACCATACAAGAGCTTCAAACCTAAGCCCTACTTTTAGCATTGAGTTGGGTTTTTTTACTGTATCCTATGTGATCAGCCAGAACATTTTGGTACTGAAGTTGAAAATAGGTGTAAAAATATGACTGAGTTTCTGAAACAGAGGCACAAATGAGCGAGATTTACTACCAAAAAATACCAAACATACCACATTTGTACACATTGTTGAAATTAAGAGATGGAATGGTGTGTTTTACTACAAAAAAAACTACTGGCAGCGTGGGATTGGTGCCAACAGAAAAGCAACTTCCCCTAATGTATCATGGCGAGAAAGACAGAGCATGTGGCAGTGGAGGAATCATTCAAATTATGTGAAAGGGACGCATTATTCTAACACACAGGTAACAAGTAAAAAGCCTGATGTGGACACCAATTTAGAGACAAACTATGTGAAAGTGTCTAGGAGTCATCTATAGGTAATATACCACACAACATGACAAAGAGACGCACCTTGAGAGCATCATGCCAAACAGGAAGTGTAAAGTAGGTGCTTTCCTTGAAAGACTGGGAAGGAGAGGTGAGTCTCAGCCGAGGTACAAGCATTCTGATATGTTCTGTCCAATTGTCCCTCAAACAGGTCTGTAGGTGCCATCACCCAGGCTACTGGCTGAGTGAACTGTGAGCATGGCAGAGAGAGAAAGAGAGATCATTAAATCACTGTTCAGCATTTTATTTTAAAAAAATAGTGTAATTATGTTCTAGAGTCTGATTGTCTCAGCATGGCAGGGTACTGCAGGGTTAGAGAGATATGCACATTGCAGTCATCGGGCTAGGCTTTTTACTTCTCATCAGGGTGTTGTAGGAGGAAGTAGTGTAGGACCTTGAGAGTTTCTGGATAGGGCTGAGTGACTGGACTGTTGGAATGGTCCTGTGTATGGGGAATCCGTAATCAAGTAATATCAGACTGGATCTGTAAAATTGATTATCAGCCCCCTGAAAGGTGGTATGTATACATTCTGAAAAGAAGGTAAATTGTCCTAGCGATTCATGTAGTATCCTCACACATAGCCTTTTCTATATCTGCCTTTCTGTAAGCAGGCAAAGAGGTTTGTGAATTTTACCCACACCAATAAAAAGGCTGATTTTAAAAACTTACTGCATTGGCTGATGTAACTGAATGAAGTTCATGATGATCTGTTCAGATGCCATACTGTGCTCTTCTCCTGCGGGCATATTATGAACCCACACGCACAATATCAGCATTGACTGTAGTTTAACTGGATATTGTTGTGTTTTATGTGTAAGAAATACATATATAAAGGCCCAGACAGGTAGCCATTTACAGTAACTGCAGTTAATTATTAACATACTCAGTTAATAAGCACCAACATCAGGAAGCAAGAAGATCTGGTGAAATTAGCTGCAAAAAGTAATGTAGAAATATCACCTTTCTGCAGCAGGTACACCTCTGGCTGGGCAACTTCATCTTGTAGCAGGTTGAGGGACTAATTGACTTTCACTAGCTAGCATAACGATAGCCAGTAGCCCGGTAGGGCTCGCTAGCCAGCCTGCTAGCTAGTCGGTTAGCCAGCTTGCTAGCTAGTCATTTAGCTGGCTAATGCTAGCTAGCTAGGGAGTGCAAGTCAACTTTGTTCAGTTGTTGTTGTAGCTAATGTTACAATTTGTATCATCCTGTCACACAAATGTCTAATCCAACATTGCAGCTTAACCCAGACTGTAACCAAACACCCACTATGCACAATCAATATTCTATTAGGGGACATGTACTGTATGAACAAAATATGGGATTTATTTTGTTGCCATTTGTTTTCTGTTAATCAATTCCCCATTTGCACACCATAAACGAGAAAACTAGTTGATTTCCGATTTGAATTAATAAAATTCTGAAACCAAACACAATACATGACCCATTTCCCACTTTCCCACTGATTTGAATGGAATAACCAATGAACGGACGATACACAGACCTTTCCACCAGACACTGGAAGATGAATTCCCCTTTTAGCAGGACAATAACCTAAAACACAAGGCAAAATCTACACTGGAGTTGCTTACCAAGAAAAGAGAGAATGTTCCTGAGTGACAGAGTTACAGTTATGACTTAAAATCTACTTGAAAATCTAAGACCTGAAAATGGTTCTCAAGCAATGATCAACAACCAATTGTACAGAGCTTGAAGCATTTTGAAAATAATAAAATTGGCAAATGTTGCACAATCCAGGTGCGTAAAGCTCAGAGCCTAACCCAGAAAGACTCACAGCAGTAATAGCTCGCAACAGTGATTCTACCAACTATTGCCTCTTGGGTGTGAATCCTTATGTAAATTAAATATTCCTGTATTTAATTTTCAATAAGTGTGCAAAAATGTCTAAAAACATGTTTTCACTTTGTCATTATTGCTTATTGTGTGTAGATGGGTGATATATATTTTTTATACATGTTTAATTCAGGCTGTAACGCAACAAAATGTGAAATAAGTCAAGGGGTATAAATATTTTCTGAAGGCACTGTAAACCTTTTTCTCCACTTCCTGTCTGAATGATGTGCCCAAAGTAAACTGCCTGTAGCTCAGGCCCTGAAGCCAGGATATGCATATAATTGGTACCATTGGAAAGAAAACACTTTGAAGTTTGTAGAAATGTTAAAATAATGTAGGAGAATATAACACAATAGATATGGTAGGAGGAAATCCAAAGAAAAACTAACCAGAATCTTTTTGTTGTTGTTGAGAGACCGCCCTCTTAGAAATGCAAGAGAAAAGTCATATTGAAAATTAGCTCCCTAGATGCAATTCCTATGGCGTCAGCAATCTATGTTCAAGGTTTCAGGCTTGTAACTTCAAAAATGCATAAGAAATATCAGTTTTAGTAGAGGGAGACACAGTCTTGGAAATTCGTGTTTGCGTGTGCCATGAAGACATTACGCACCTGCTAAAATTTCCTATTGAACATACTTCTTCCGAAATAAATATTATAATTTGATTACATTTTAGGGTATCTGAGGAGTAAATAGAAACGTATTTTGACTTTTTGAAACAAAGTTTAGCGGTAGATTTTCAGATTCCTTTATCTGCAAGTTGAACAAGTGGATTACTCAAATAGATGGCGCCAATTAAACTGACTTTTTGGGATATAAAGAAGGATTTTATCTAACGACACTACATGTTATAGCTAGGTCCCTTTGGGTGACAAATCAGAGGGAGATTTTCAAAAAGTAAGTGAATATTTAATCATTATATGTGCATGTATGAAACCTGTGCCGATGGAAAAATAATGTGATGTGGAGCGCCATCCTCAACCAATCACATGGCATGTTCTCTGTAATAGCTACTGTAAATCGGACAGTGCAGATAGATTAACAAGAATTTAAGCTTTGAGCCAATATAAGACATATGTACATACATTTTTAAAATGCATAATATTTATGATTATTTATTTGAATTGCGCGCCCTCTAGCGGGACACCTAGCCCTAAGCACTGTAAGATAGAAAACAACTGAAGTCAAAAACCTAAAGATGGTTAGGTAAAGATGTCATCTCTTCATTTGTGTCCTATTTCCTTCCCATCGATGTATGCTCTAGGGTCCACATAGTAAGCTCTCTTTCCCTCCTTGTGGGCGCTCTCCACAAGAGGCCAAAGAGCAGCTCTGGCCTTTTTTTCTATTATGGTTAGATCCAGCAGGTGGAGGGGGAGCTATTTAGTTTTTTTCCCCACGAGGAGAGCTCTCATATCACATCTGACATAGTCGCCATCATCATGGCAAACCTTCAGTTGGAAAAATATCAAATTCTTGTTGCTAGGCTACCAGTGACAGTGCTTATAGCTTGTGGTTTGATCGCAACATTAAAAATTATACCTAGTGTCTGCAAGAATGATATGGATTTAATATTTGTCAAATTATTGTGCATGTCCTCAAAACTCAAATATGTATCAGGAATTGTTCTTATTTAGCATATCAATATCCTGATATGGACCTCAGTCAAGAGCATATGCATTGTATGTGCTGAGAAAATATGCCATCTGTCAGTATTTGTCATCATCAAGATGATGTACACATAAGCCTATCTCAGGATATCTAATTGTCACGAGAATTTTCAATCCCAATGATGATAACTAAACAATCATTTAATCTTTGACCAATTCGAGGTTTGTAAGACCCTGGGTTTAATAATAATAATTAGGCAAAGTCTCAGATTCTGCAAAAGGTTCGTTGTTCTTTATTCACGAGGGCTCTGAAGTCAAAAATGCAAACAGTCATTTTATAACTCCCACCCCCACCTACGCACAGTTTATCACCTTTCTTCCAGCCTGGCAGATTCTAGCCGTTCCTCTCCTCCCTAGATTAGAGGGGCCTTGGAAAGGCCGTCTTTCCTGTTTTCAGAGTTACAACCAGGTCATGTGTAGTTAATTTGTCTCACACACACATTATTGGATTATAGTCTTGTAATTCTAATACATTTCACACCGTTAAATACGTTTCAGGGTGGAATTCTTTAGTCATTACTTTAAACATTTAAATTCCTTTATCACTAATTAGTCAATATCCGGCAATACCATGTATGATATATATATATATATATATATATTTTTACATTTTATTTAACCTTTATTTAACTAGGCAAGTCAGTTCAGAACATATTCTTATTTACAATGACAGCCTAGGAACAGTGGGTTAACTGCCTTTTTCAGGGGCAGAACGACAGATTTTTACCTTGTCAGCTCAGGGATTTGATCTAGCATTGTTTTGGTAACTGGCCCAATGCTCTAACCACTAGGCTACCTGTTGCCCTGGAAGCAATCCCAAACAATTATTTGTGCATGAAAGACAAATATGGATTTCAAATTTGTCAAATTATTGAACATATGCTGAAAACTCAGAAATCCATCAGAAATCATCCTTATTTTCAGCATATCAAAAAGCATGTCAAGATCCTGATATGGACCTCAGTCAAGAGAAGCATATATGTAATTAATATAGCTTCATATCTTGAATGTGCTGAGAAAACACATATGTGATGTATACAGTCAGTGTTTGTCAACATGAAGAGAGAAAATAGGATGTCAGTGGTGACACGTCATTCACGGCCTGTTTTGCATGTTATTTTGGCATTAATACGCGTCACATATCAGTTTGCAAACAATGTAAAAAATTAATAGTTAATAACGCCACATACAAACATGGTCTCTTTTTTACTTTCTTGAGTAAGGCAGCTCCAAAATGTAGGCGTTTCAGCCTAGATCAGTGTTTTCTGTGGTGGTGGGGCAGCCAGCGGAAATACAGAGCGTAGGGGTTGGTAATGTTCTCTAGTTGTGCCGTGATTGGCTCAGTGTTCTGTCACTCATGGAGACACTACATCACCGCAAAATCTACGGGGAGAGCTCGAAAATTTAAGCCCCTTGGGTGCTGCTATAAGCTACATTAGAAGTGCCCATTCAAAAAGGCTCAATGTCATTGGCCACAGATAAAATGACGTCAAATTACGTTATATCTACAGTAGCTTTGATTGGACTGATCATGTCAACATCATACTTTCATAATCGTAGCTAGCAAGCTAGCAGTCATCATCATGACTCAAATCAACAATCTACTGGCAAATCCCTTTCAATCCTTGTCATATGAAGAGAAATTAGAGATAAACGTCTCGGTGCTTATCAGCCATTGGACATAAACATTACACATCAAGTTGGAAATTGCAAATTCAACGATGAGTGGTTGAATTTGTGGCTAACTGCAAGCATCTCAAAGCAATCACTATTTTGCATCCCCTGCCTGCTATTCAGTGGAGAGGGTTTGTGGTCCAAGTCTGGGTTTAAGGATTTAAAACGTGTCTGAAAAACATGACAATTGTGCATCACATATCGACAAAGCTGTTAAACTCTGATTACTGGGGAAATCAAACGTTGTGGCTCAGCTAGACACTGCATATCGACGACCCATTGACCTTCACAACCAACAAATGGAGGAGAATAGGTACGTGCTTGCCAGAATTATAGTATGCATTAAATTGTTTGGCAATTATGAGACAGCACTGCGGGGCCATGATGAGTCGACCAACTCCTTGAACCCAGGCATTTTCAAGTGTATTTTTGAGACCATGTATGAAGGAGATTACAGGCTACAAAGGCATTATGACGACCAATTAATCTAAAGGTACATCAAGCACGATCCAAAATTAACTTTTGGATTGTATGTATGAACACTGTCCTTTCCCACCTGGACAAAAGGAACACACGTTACCGCAAAAAAAAGTGAGAATGCTGTTCATTGACTACAGCTCAATGTTTAACAAAATAGTGCCCACGAAGCTCATCACTAAGCTGGGACTGAACACCTCACTCTGCAACTGGATTCTGGACTTCCTGAAGGGCCGCCCCCAGGTGGTAAGAGTAGAAAACAACACCTCTGCAACGCGATCCTCAACACTGGGGCCCCTCAGGGGTGTGTACTTAGTCTCCTCCTGTACTCTCTGTTCACCCACGACTGAGTGGCCAAATACGACTCAAATAAAATGCGCCGAAAACAACAGGTGTAGAACTTAGTGGAACTTACAAGCCCTTAACCAACAATGCAGTTAAGAAAATACCTAAAAAAAAGTAAGAGATAAGAAAACCAAATAATTAAGGAGAAGCAGTAAATAACAATAGCGGGGCTATATACAGGGGATACCGGTTCAGAGTCAATGTGTCAATGTGCGAGGGCACCGGTGGCGAGGTAATTGAGGTAATTATGTACATGCAGGTAGGGTTATTAGAGTGGCTATGCATAGATAGAGAGTAGCAGCAGCGTGAGGTGGTGCAAATTGTCTGGGTGGCCATTTGATTAGCTGTTCAGGAGTCTTATGGCTTGGGGGGTTAGAAGCTGTTTAGAAGCGTCTTGGACCTAGACTTGGCGTTCCGGTGATGTACTGGGCCGTATGCATTACCCTCTGTAGTGCCTTGCGGTCGGAGGCTGAGCAGTTGCCATACCAGGCAGTGATGCAATCCGTCAGGATGCGCTTGGTGCAGCTGTAAAACCTGAGAGGGAATAGGTTTTGTCGTGCCCTCTTCACGACGGTCTTGATGTGCTTGGACCATGTTAGTTTGTTGGTGATGTGGACACCAATGAACTTGAAGCTCTCAACCTGCTCCACTACAGCCCCGTCGATGAGAATGGGGGCGTGCTCGGTCCTCCTTTTCCTCTAGTCCACAATCATCTCCTTTGTTTTGATCACCTTGAGGGAGAGGATGTTGTCCTTGCACCACATGGTCAGGTCTTGGACCTCCTCCCTAAAGGCTGTCTCATCGTTGTCGGTGATCAGGCCTACCACTGTTGTGTCATCAGCAAACTTAATGATGGTGTTGGAGTTGTGCCTGGCAGTGCAGTCATGGGTAAACAGGGAGTACAGGAGGGGACTGAGCATGCCCCCCTGAGGGGCCCTCTTGTTGAGGATCAGTGTGGTGAATGTTTTGTTACCTACCCTTACCACCTGGGGGCGGCCCGTCAGGAAGTCTAGGATCCAGTTGCAGAGGGAGGTGTTTAGTCCCAGGGTCCTTAGCTTAGTGATGAGCTTTGAGAGCACTATGGTGTTGATGAATAGAATAGTAGTAGTAGTCAATGAATAGAATTCTCACATTGGTGTTCCTTTTGTCCAGGTGGGAAAGGGCAGTGTGGAGTGTAATAGAGATTGCATCATCTGTGGATCTGTTGGTGTGGTATGCAAATTGGAGTGGGTCTAGGGTTTCTGGGATAATGGTGTTGATGTGAGCCATGACCAGCCTTTCAAAGTATTTCATGGCTACAGACGTGAGTGCTACGGGTCGGAAGTCATTTAGGCAGGTTACCTTAGTGTTCTTGGGCACAGTGACTATGGTGGTCTGCTTGAAATGTGTTGGTATTACAGACTCGGACAGGGAGAGGTTGAAAAATGTCAGTAAAGACATTTGCCAGTTGGTCAGCGCATGCTCGGAGAACAGGTCCTGGCAATCCGTCTGGCCCATTGGCCTTGTGGATGTTGACCTGTTTAAAGGTCTTACTCACATCGGCTGCGGAGAGTGTGATCACACAGTCATCCGGACCAGCTGATGCTCTCATGCATGTTTCAGTGTTACTTGCCTTGAAGCGAGCATAGAAGTTATTTAGCTCGTCATGTAGGCTCCTGGCATTGGGCAACTCTTGGTTGTGCTTCCCTTTGTAGTCTGTAATAGCTTTCAAGCCCTGCCACATCCGACGAGCATCGTAGCCGGTGTAGTACGATTCGATCTTAGTCCTTTATTGATGCTTTGCCTGTTTGATGATTCGTCGGAAGGCATAGCGGGATTTCTTAGTCCCACTCCTTGAAAGCGGCAACTCTGCCCTTCAGCTTGGTGTCACGTACTGACCAGCAGAGGGAGTAGTTGTTTAGTATTTGGTCAGGACGTGGCAGAAGTTGTGTGTTGTATGTAGTTTCTAGTTGTTCTGTTTCTGTGTTAGCCGTAGGGGTTGTATGCTCCAGACCGCCAGTAATGCTTCACGGCCCAGTGTATCCTGTTCCCGCTCCTCGCACTAGCCCTGAGGTGTGTGTCTCCAATCTGATACCTCCAGTACCAGCACCACGCACCAGGCTTCCAGTGCGTCAGCCCAGTCCAGTACGTCCTGTTCCCACACTAGCCTTGAGGTGCGTGTCTCCAGTCTGATACCTCCAGTACCAGCACCACGCACCAGGCTTCCAGTGCGTCAGCCAAGTCCAGTACGTCCTGTTCCCGCTCCTCGCACTAGCCTTGAGGTGCGTGTCTCCAGTCTGATACCTCCAGTACCAGCCCCACGCATCAGGCTTCCAGTGCGTCAGCCCAGTCCCGAGCTTCCGACGACAGTGCCTCGTCCAGAGCGTCCGGCGACAGTGCCTCATCCAGAGCGTCCGGCGACAGTGCCCCGTAGAGAGTCGGGCCACTGTCCGGAACCGAGTGAGTCGACCTAAAGTCCGGAGCTCCCAGAGTACAGTCCAGGGTCTACAGTGACATGCTTCAGGCCGAGGTATTCAGTAGGGGTGGACTGGTCAGGTGGGGGACTAAGGCCTGAGCCTGAGCCACCTCCACTGTAGGAGGTTTGGGGAGGGGGGGTGTAGCACGGGAGCCGTCGGTGATGGCAGCCACCCTCCCTTCCCTCCCTTTAGTTTAGGGGTTTATTTTTGTAAATATTTTGCTGTTGTTAGGTGCATCCGGGGTCTGCACCTTTGGGGGGGTACCGTCACGTCCTGACCAGTAAAGGGGTTATTTGTTATTATAGTCTGGTCAGGACGTGGCAGGGGGTATTTCTTTTATATGGTTTTGAGTGTGTGTTTATGTAGAGGGGCGTTTGATTTATGTATTCCGGGGTATAGGTTTAGTTCTATATTGTATATTTCTATGTCGAGTCTAGGGTGTTTATTTCTATGTTTAGGTATTTGGGATTGGGGCCTTCAATTGGAGGCAGCTGTGTATCGTTGCCTCTGATTGAAGGTCCTATAATTAGGAGTATGTTTGTTTTGGAAATTGTGGGAGGTTGTTCTTAGCACTGCTGTATTTAGCCTGCAAGACTGTTAGTTCGTTTCTTGTTTTGTTTATTTAAGTGTTCACTAATAAAGATGAGCACTCGACCCGCTGCGCCTTGGTCCATTTACTACGACGACCGTGACAGTAATATTCCAGAGATATGTATACTGTAGCTAAGAAATCATGCAGCGCCGTGTGTCACAATCGCAGATTTTAGAGAAATAACAAATGTCGGTACATATAAGTCTCTTATATCATCTGTAAGCTTAAATTCTTGTCAATATAACTGCACTGTCCAATTTACAGTAGCTATTACTGCGAAAAAATGCCATGCTATTATTTGAGGAGAGCTCCTAACAAAACACTTTTTTTCACCGCAATCGGTTTGATGAATTCACCTCTGAAGGTGCAATGTGTACTTACATTCTGAAATCTTGCTCTGATTTATCGTCCCAGAGATAATATGAATTGTCGTTTTGTTAGATAAAATCCTTTTTAATATCCTAAAAAAGGTCCATATAGAATGCACAATCGATTTTGTATTTCCACTCGTTCAATTTGCAAAGAAAGGAATCTGTGAAAATCTAACCCTAAACGTTGTTTCAACCAGTCAAATTACATTAATATTTATTCCTCAGAGATCCTAGAACGTAACCAGACTTCACTATATCATTAGGAGTGTAGTATATCCTATAGGACACCAAATTTGGTCAGGGAGCGACACCTTCATGGCGTGCCGATGACACGGGCAGTCTTCACTTGATTGACTGTAACTTTGTCAAATAAGCACCAATAGGGGTCAAAGCTAGCCATGAGCTGGGCTTTACGGGAGTATGCGGAAACCCCGTATCTGTCGCACAGTGTTGCTGCTAACCTTGTGCGACAGCAAGCCTTTTCCTTTTGGACAAAAATTGCAAGAACATGGAGAATTATGAAGTTATGAAAACTGGGTGTTTAGCAAATCTTGAACTTACAATATACAGATTTGACGATATTCTTGCAGAAAAATGTAATGTAAATGGGTCCTTCGCGATTTGCTCAAATGTACATGGGTGACTTGACACTAAATGTCATGTAGCTTGCTCACACTTAAAGTTATCAGTCTGAAACACCATCGGAATTACAACCAGTGATGGCTAGATTTGGGACCTTTCTGTTGCATTTCAAAGAAGGTGGTAGAAAAAAAAATATATATAATTTTTTGTATTATCTTCTTCCAGATCTATTCTGTTATATTCTCCTACATTCAATTCACATTTCCACAAACTTTAGTGTTTCCTCTCAAATGGTACCAAGAATATGCATATCCTTGCTTCAGGGCCTGATCTACAGGCAGTTAGATTTGGGTATGTCATTTTAGGCGAAAATTGGAAGAAGGCCCATATTCTGAATTACGTTGCTGTCCATTTCAAAAGTTCTGAACGAATAGGCATATAGCCTACTTTTCGGGCTTGGTTGTGCACATCTAGCCTATATTACGTTTTAGAAAAATGTAATTGAATATTCTAACAGCTTGCAATCCTAAAAAACTGAAATTAGTTGCCTCATGTTCTATTGGGAAAATGGATGTGGAAGGAATTAATTTGTTTAGAATGCACTTTTCCCCACTCATTCACCCCATCTCTTTATATTGCTTATGCATATTCAGTGGCCTGATTGCGTCCAGACTGTCAAACTCCGAACACAATGCCCATAAATACCGAATGCCAAGTCCTGGCAAATCTGAACCTAATGCGAGCAGAATGTGACTTTCGTGCATCCAGAACTAATGCATTTTGGAGTGATCGGATGACAGAAGTCACATTTAAGTGCCGGGTGTAACAGAGGCCATAGATGAGCCCTATCCATTACTTTGACAGTTTTATATAATATAACAAAATGTGTTTATTTTTGTGTTGCAGGGGCAGTCATATGCAGAGCTGTGGGAGACCACCTCAACCATGCCCCTGGTAGAACAGGGGCTGGTGTTTACCATGCCACCTTAAGCAGGCTTGAAAAGTGGTACTGTTTGTCTTTGTTTGACCCATTTGTTTGTTTCATTTTTCAGCTGTTGAATCCTTTGAAGTGTTGATTTCCAAAAATGTAATGTTCAACAAAAATGCATTGGATTGGTTGAAAAGTAATACTAAACTTACATACCATGCACAAACTTGACATACTGTTTTTCATACTAAGATGGACCAAGATGTGTGTTGCTTTGCACATATTTGTTAATTGGTTTTGCAAGAGTCAGTTGTTTGGTCGGTTGATTGGGTTAATTGGTTTTGCAATATGTTGATGCCATTGATTAATAGTATGCGATGTCCAATTCAAATTATAAGCTTATTTTACTCCATTGTTTGTAAACAATATAATTGTACCAAAAAATTATCAGTTGCATAAATAATATTGATTACTAAATGTCACATGAAATGAAAAATATTAAATATCAAATCTGAATGGAAACCCCTTTATTGATATGTATTGGCAATAATTCACTGAATGGTGAGTAACACCACGCTGGATGTTTGAAATATGAGTAGGTATGATTAACTGGGTATGATTATTCTACTCATTTATGTATACATTTGTATTACCTGTTCATTTTCCACTGTGATTAGCTCTATGCAAGAATATCGAGATGCTGGCACTCTAGAGGGTGTGCTGATGTTGGAACTCCATTATCAACGACTACTGAAGTAAGCAGGGAAATAATTGTGCCAAAATAGAAAGTTGCACTGTATCACATACAGAACCAACTTACCAATACCAGTCATGACCTCGTGTTCTCATACACCACTGCAAGCAGAGGAATGGACAAAGGAGTGGCTGGAACCAGGTGTCCATATCCTACATGTAGTACATTTGTTTTTACAGAACAGACAATATAATGGTTAATTCTGTTTTTTCATTTAATTCCAGAGTGCTCAGTGGGGTTGAAGAATATTCTACATGGGGCTTTGATCTTGAAGTACATCTCGCAACTATCCACTGACTACCAGACATCAGGGCTAGAGGCATATCACGCTCTGATGCTGCACTTCCTGAGGAAGCACACTGCCTTCTCCTACAAGGGAATGCATGCAAGGTTGGTAAAGCCGTTTCAAAGTAAGATCATTTTTCTAACTACTGAAATGTTCATTATAACAGTCAAGTGTATCAAAGCCCTTTCCATCGTTTGTCTCTCAATTGTCACCAACCCATCAAATGTATCCTATGCTTATTTTGTATCCTTTCATTTTATTTTAGATCATACCTTGCAACCTTGCATTACAATGAGAACAGTGGATGGACGCAGGCAGTGAGAAAAGACAGCCTGCTCAGGTACTCCCTCTCCTTCCCAAAGACCAAGAAGGGTGTCTTCACAATTCGGCCAGTGAAGACCAAAACCACCTACGGTAAGATTTCTTTATATTCTATCAAGTATTCTTTTTATTTATTAAAGTCAACCATTATTGCTGAAATTCCTGTTTATTATTTTTGTCTTTACAGACTACGCTGCCAAAATAGTCAAAGCTATGGTTTGGCCCCCTGGAGGAGGAGTCAGACCCCAGGATCCTGGAATCACCTCCACCACTCTGTAGCCAGTATCAGCGTCCCATGAAGGACCAGGCAGTGAGGGAGTATATACACACACGTCGTTTTAAGGCTGCTGGCACACCATGAGCACCTGTCTTCACACATCTTAAATTACATTTGAGTCATTTAGCAGATGTTTTCCAGACCGACTTACGTGAGTGCTAAGATTGTTTTCTTACTTTTTCATACCTGGAATTTTGAGTCTTCGGCTGAAATGTAGCAGTTTACACTAATCGTACAGTGGGTGCAGTAATGTCTTTATTGATTTGTCTGGCTTTGTGGATGGTTCTAGATTTGTGGAGTGATGAGATGCCTTGGCACTTGACACTGCAGACCTTGCTCGAAATGTTGACTGTTCTGTGAATTGTTGGTGTTTGTTATTGACAGTGAACCATACCAGTTGTAGCATCCTGTCCTCGTCCCTTCTACTTGTCCTGCCTGTGTGACTGAGCCCCTGATTCAGCAGGGAGTACCTCCACGTGTGGGGAATGCTGATTGGTAATATGCTGTCATGGAAATTCACCACTAAGGACTCAATCTCAATGTAAATGAATCAATCTTTATTATCACGGCTGAAGAGGTTCACAAACTCAATCCAAGCTTATTAATGAAAACACTGAAAAGGGTGTTCCCTCTGTCCTTTTATACTGCTATACAAACAAGTCATAAGCGTGATATACATTATTAATTGACCTGGTCGGGGTATGCTGGAATGACATTGACCTCATCCCGTCAGTAGATGATGCCTGGCTATTCTTTAAAAGTGCCTTCCTCACCATCTTAAATAAGCATGCCCCACTCAAAATGTAGAACTAGGAATAGATATAGTCCTTGGTTCACTCCAGACCTGTCTGCCCTTGACCAGCACAAAAACATCCTGTGGCGTTCTGCATTAGCATCGAATAACCCCTGTGATATGCAACTTTTCAGTGAAGTTAGGAACAAATAACACAGGAAGTTTGGAAAGCTAAGGCTAGCTTTTTCAAACAGAAATTTGCATCCTGTAGTACTAACTCAAAAAAGTTCTGGGACACTGTAAAGTCCATGGAGAATAAGAGCACCTCCTCCCAGCTGCCCACTGCTCTGAGGCTAGGAAACACTATCACCACCGATAAATCCACTATAATTGAGAATTTCAATAAGCATTTCTCTACGGCTGGCCATGCTTTCCACCTCGCTACCCCTACCCCGGTCAACTGCCCGGCACCCTCCACAGCAACCCGCCAATGCCCCCACCATTTCTCCTTCACCCAAATCCAGATAGCTGGTGTTCTGAAAGAGCTGCAAAATCTGGACCCCTACAAATCAGCCGGGCTAGACAATCTGGACCCTCTCTTTCTAAAATTATCTGCCGAAATTGTTGCAACCCCTATTACTAGCCTGTTCAACCTCTCTTTCATGTTGTCTGAGATTCCCAAAGATTGGAAAGCTGCCACAGTCATCCCCCTCTTCAAAGGGGGTGACACTCTAGAACCAAACTGCTACAGACCTATATCTATCCTACCCTGTCTTTCTAAGGTCTTCGAAAGCCAAGTTAACAAACAGATTACCGACCATTTCGAATCCCACTGTACCTTCGCTATGCAATCTGGTTTCAGAGCTGGTCATGGGTGCACCTCAGCCACGCTCAAGTTCCAAAACGACATCATAACCGCCATCGATAAGAGACATTACTGTGCAGCCGTATTCATCGACCTGGCCAAGGCTTTCGACTCTGTCAAATCACCACATTCTTATTGGCAGACTCGACAGCCTTGGTTTCTCAAATGATTGCCTCGCCTGGTTTACCAACTACTTCTCTGATAGAGTTCAGTGTATCAAATCGGAGGGCCTGTTGTCCTGACCTCTGGCAGTCTCTATGGGTGTGCCACAGGGTTCAATTCTCGGGCCGACTCTCTTCTCTGTATACATTATTGATGTTGCTCTTGCTGCTGGTGATTCTCTGATCCACCTCTACGCAGACGACGCCATTCTGTATACTTCTGGCCCCTCTTTGGACACCGTGTTAACTAACCTCCAGACGAGCTTCAATGCCATACAACTCTCCTTCCGTGGCCTCACAACTGCTCTTAAACGCAAGTAAAACTAAATGCATGCTATTCAATCGATCACTGCCCGCACCTGCTCGCGTGTTAACAGCTATTCAATTGATCACTGCCCACACCTGCTCGCCCATCCAGCATCACTACTCTGGACGGCTCCGACTTAGAATACGTGGACAACTACAAATACCTGGGTGTCTGGTTAGACTGTAAACTCTCCTTCGACTCACATTAAGCATCTCCAATCCAAAATTAAATCTAGAATCGGCTTCCTATATCGCAACAAAGCATCCTTCACTCATGCTGCCAAACATACCCTCGTAAAACTGACCATCCTACCAATCCTTGACTTCAGTGATGTCATCTATAAAATAGCCTCCAACACTCTACTCAACAAACTGGATGCAGTCTATCACAGTGCCATCCGTTCTGTCACCAAAGCCCCATACACTACCCACCATTGCGACCTGTACGCTCTCGTTGGTTGGCCCTCGCTTCATACTCGTCGCCAAACCCACTGGCTACAGGTTATCTACAAGTCTCTGCTAGGTAAAGCCCCGCCTTATCTCAGCTCACTGGTCACCATAGCAGCACCCACTCGTAGCACACGCTCCAGCAGGTATATCTCACTGGTCACCCCCAAAGCCAATTCCTCCTTTGGTCGTCTTTCCTTCCAGTTCTCTGCTGCCAATGACTGGAACGAACTGCAAAAATCTCTGAAGCTGGAGACTCAAATCTCCCTCACAAGCTTTAAGCACCAGCTGTCAGAGCAGCTCACAGATCACTGCACCTGTACATAGCCCATCTGTAAACAGCCCATCTATCTACCTACCTCATCTCCATACTGTATTTATTTATCTTGCTCCTTTGCACCCCAGTAGCTCTACTTGCACATTCATCTTCTGCACATCTACCATTCCTGTGTTTAATTGCAATTACTTCGCCACCATGGCCTATTTATTGCCTTAACTTACCTCATTTGCACTCACTGTATATAGACTTTTTGTTTTCTTTTGTTCTACTGTATTATTGACTGTATGTTTTGTTTATTCCATGTGTATCTCTGTTGTATGTGTTGAATTGCTATGCTTTATCTTGGCCAGGTCGCAGTTGCAAATGAGAACTTGTTCTCAACTAGCCTACCTGGCTAAATAAAGGTGAAATAAAATGAAAATAAATAAAGCGTTGGTTCCTGCATGTGACTGAACAATGATATGGGTGTACTGCCAATTGGTCTGAGGTCACATTCACCTACACGAACCAAGGAGATGCTGTTTGCAATTCAATGCTAGCTCTTCAGACAACATTTTCCCTCACAATGGCTTGCTATTTTGCTACTGAGAATACACATCTGCTAGAGTAGATCTGTACCTGCCATTAGTTTTTACACAGAGTTGTTCCCCCTCTGCTCATGTTTACTACCCATTACTGAGATAATGGATAAAAGTAAGGAGCACTTTTATTCTGTAACAGGACATTGGGCTCCTTGAGCCTTCTCACACCAATCGCTGCACGTCTCTGCTGCTGCGCTAAGCTTTCAATGGAACTTGTTCATCTATAAAGAAATGTACAAATATATATATATATATATATATATATATATATATGTATATATATAGTATTTCTAAATGTTAGTTAATATACAATAACATTATTATGGGTACTGTGACCACTAAGTGAAATGTGACAGACCCATGACTAAAGTGATGCACCAGTATTGGTTTATCCTATATTTTTTTATAACTTAATAAAAAGGTATAAACATTCTTGAATTATTTTTATGGTACTTGAATCCCATATAGGGCATGTTATCCTAATTTGGGAACCTATTTCTTATCCCACTGACTGCACACACTGGAATCGGCACATGGTCATACCACCCCAGATAGCCCCAATTCCAGCTGATGAACTGCCTGAAGGCAACTGTCTGAACTTTATTGGTAGGGGGAGTGGTGTAACATTATTTGATTTCATTATTGCATTAAATTCGTGAAGATTCTATTTATAAATTAATTAACTTGTGTTGAGTATGGAATGTCAGGTTCTTGGGTGTAGTCCTGCCGGTATGTATTGTAGGCTGTGTGCAGCACATGGCAATACACCTGCTGCACGAGCACCTACAACAAGTTATTTTTTACATGATTCAGCCGTAGTTACAAAGGACGTTACATTATAGGGTGTATTCTCAGTAACTAGGCCGTGTGTTTTGGGTCATTGTCATGCTGGAATACCCATCCACGACCCATTTTCAATGCCCTGGCTGAGGGATGTTTATGTATTCTTGAGCAGGGGGACCTTGCGGGCGCTGCAGGATTTCAGTCCTTCACGGCATAGTGTGTTACCAATTGTTTTCTTGGTGACTATGGTCCCAGCTGCCTTGAGATCATTGACAAGATCCTCCCGTGTAGATCTGGGCTGATTCCTCACCGTTCTCATGATCATTGCAACTCCACGAGGTGAGATCTTGCATGGAGCCCCAGGCCGAGGGAGATTGACAGTTCTTTTGTGTTTCTTCCATTTGCGAATAATCGCACCAAATGTTGTCACCTTCTCACCAAGCTGCTTGGCGATGGTCTTGTAGCCCATTCCAGCCTTGTGTAGGTCTACAATATTGTCTATGACATCCTTGGAGAGCTCTTTGGTCTTGGCCATGGTGGAGAGTTTGGAATCTGATTGATTGATTGCTTCTGTGGACAGGTGTCTTTTATACAGGTAACCAGCTGCGGTTAGGAGCACTCCCTTTAAGAGTGTGCTCCTAATCTCTGCTTGTTACCTGTATAAAAAGACACCTGGGAGCCAGAAATCTTTCTGATTGAGAGGGGGTCAAATACTTATTTTCCTCATTAAAATGCAAATCAATTTATAACATTTCTGACATGCGTTTTTCTGGATATTTTTGTTGTTATTCTGTCTCTCACTGTTCAAATAAACCTACCATTAAAATTATAGACTGATCCTTTCTTTGTCAGTGGGAAAACGTACAAAATCAGCAGGGGATCAAATACTTTTTTCCCCCCACTGTAGCTGTATGCTCGGTGTTGATAGCACTTCATGAGTTGGCCAGTTGCTAACATAATGTTAGCATGCTGGTGTAGCGGTCTTTATACGTACCACAGGAGAACCAAGAATTGAAGAGCGACACCACGGCTGTCTTTTATGTTGATCTGCAATAGTATTGTAAAAAGACAGGACAGGAACACATCTGTCTCCAATGCACCATGTGACAAGTTGTTCTATACAGGAGTATGAATAAAGGTAAAACACATATCCTGTCTCACATCCCCAATACATTGCTAGGTGCTCTCAGTGTTGACAGTACCAAAATACAACTCATGTACAAAAACACTGCAACACAAACAAGTTACGTGAAATCGCCTCTATCCCATTCAGACCCTACAGGGCCAAAACTACATCTCCCATAATAATGCAAGCACAAATCGGCAGCTCAGCTAAGCGTCTGCATCACAGAAAGGTATGCTAGCTAGCAACAGCAGCACTTTTGCACTCTGTAAACTACACTGCTCAAAAAAATAAAGGGAACCCTAAAATAACACATCCTAGATCTGAATGAATGAAATAATCTTATTAAATACTTTTTTCTTTAC
This sequence comes from Salmo trutta, assembly GCF_901001165.1. Taxonomy (NCBI): domain Eukaryota; kingdom Metazoa; phylum Chordata; class Actinopteri; order Salmoniformes; family Salmonidae; genus Salmo; species Salmo trutta. The sequence continues at coordinate 39,932,769 of NC_042960.1, read as the reverse complement.
ATAGTTGAATGTGCTGACAACAAAATCACACAAAAATAAATCAATGGAAATCCAATTTATCAACCCATGGAGGTCTGGATTTGGAGTCAAACTCAAAATTAAGGTGGAAAACCACACTACAGGCTGATCCAACTTTGATGTAATGTCCTTAAAACAAGTCAAAATGAGGCTCAGTAGTGTGTGTGGCCTCCACGTGCCTGTATGACCTCCCTACAAAGCCTGGGCATGCTCCTGATGAGGTGGCGGATGGTCTCCTGAGGGATCTCCTCCCAGACCTGGACTAAAGCATCTGCCAACTCCTGGACAGTCTGTGGTGCAACGTGGCGTTGGTGGATGGAGCGAGACATGATGTCCCAGATGTCCTCAATTGGATTCAGGTCTGGGGAACGGGTGGGCCAGTCCATAGCATCAATGCCTTCCTCTTGCAGGAACTGCTGACACACTCTAGCCACATGAGGTCTAGCATTGTCTTGCATTAGGAGGAACCCAGGGCCAACCGCACCAGCATATGGTCTCACAAGGGGTCTGAGGATCTCATCTCGGTACCTAATGGCAGTCAGGCTACCTTTGGCGAGCACATGGAGGGCTGTGCGGCCCCCCAAAGAAATGCCACCCCACACCATGACTGACCCACCGCCAAACCGGTCATGCTGGAGGATGTTGCAGGCAGCAGAATGTTCTCCACGGCGTCTCCAGACTCTGTCACGTCTGTCACATGTGCTCAGTGTGAACCTGCTTTCATCTGTGAAGAGCACAGGGCGCCAGTGGTGAATTTGCCAATCTTGGTGTTCTCTGGCAAATGCCAAATGTCCTGCACGGTATTGGGCTGTAAGCACAACCCCCACCTGTGGACATCGGGCCCTCATCCCAACCTCATGGAGTCTGTTTCTTACCGTTTGAGCAGACACATGCACATTTGTGGCCTGCTGGAGGTAATTTTGCAGGACTCTGGCAGTGCTCCTCCTGCTCCTCTTTGCACAAAGGCGGAGGTAGCGGTCCTGCTGCTGGGTTGTTGCCCTCCTACGGCCTCCTCCACGTCTCCTGATGTACTGTCCTGTCTCCTGGTAGCGCCTCCATGCTCTGGACACTACGCTGACAGACACAGCAAACCTTCTTGCCACAGCTCGCATTGATGTGCCATCCTGGATGAGCTGCACTACCTGAGCCACTTGTGTGGGTTGTAGACTCTGTCTTATGCTACCATTAGAGTGAAAGCACCGCCAATATTCAAAAGTGACCAAAACATCAGCCAGGAAGCATAGGAACTGAGAAGTGGTCTGTGGTCACCACCTGCAGAACCACTCCTTTATTGGGGGTGTCTTGCTAATTGCCTATAATTTCCACCTGTTGTCTATTCCATTTGCACAACAGCATGTGAAATGTATTGTCAATCAGTGTTGCTTCCTAAGTGGACAGTTTGATTTCACAGAAGTGTGATTGACTTGGAGTTACATTGTGTTGTTTAAGTGTTCCCTTTATTTTTTTGAGCAGTGTATATTAATAACAATAAAACTCTGAAAGTTACATGTTTCAATGGTCTCACACTCCCTTATAATAATATCTACAGCATTAACCTTGGGATGTTTTATTTATTTCACGTTATGGACTTCTACAAAGGAGTAATCTGCAGCACATACCTTTCTCTCTGTGTTTTCTCGGACTGAGGAGAACGGGAGCTACGGGTAGTACCAGGGTGTTATTAGGTGACACAAGCACCCAGATGAAATAAAATACATTTAATGAAACACAACCCGAAGATGTTAACATCATTCAGCTATTGTAGCTGCCTACCTAACATCAACAGGCAGCACCAGTAGCGCAACAATTAAAAATAGACACAGAAAGTAAAGCTCCTGGCGATCATAGTCATCTGACTCCACCTTCTGTCTGATCTTGGAATATTCCTGTTCGCGGGTTTTGGCCACTGACCGTCAACCTGGTTGTTCTGTTCTGCATTGTGTACTATTCTAATAATTTGAAGTAATAAACTTTTTTACTCTCCTACACTGGTAAGGCTAATGTAAGCAGGCTGATAGCGCTAAAGTTAGAAGGCTAGTTGGCTAGTAACCATGCAAGCTGATTTGTAACAATATATTCATCAATTATTTGCTTGGTAATTGGCTGAACATTTATTGAAATCAGTAGTGATGAGTGCAAATGATTTAGTTTCATTTGAAGTTATTTTGGTTGGAGTTTACATTATAGGGAATAGGCTGGCTTGCCGGGTCCTCCATATTACGTCGCCACACAGAAAAAAAAATGATGGCATGACTTTGGCATTCTGATAAGTTTTATGTAATAAAAAAAAGTGGGGTTTAACTTTGCAAAGGGACTTTTAATGCGTATACTAATGCAAATCAATGTTACGTGGTTGCGTTTATGCTACCTACACTTTAACATTGATGCTTTACATGTCACGGAATATAGCTAAATGTAAGGTTTTTGTTGATCTCTATGCGTGTGAGTGAATATTAAGAATATTCGAGAAATACTCAGCACAACACTGGAGGGCAAAGCCATTGTGGAAAGCCTCGAGAGGTTTGGAGAAACGTGAGTGTTCTAGTTACTTCATTAATGACAGACTTGTCTTCAAGGATGCTTGGCACACCCAAGGATGACGCCATTGTCCTTCTACTGGTTTCCTTGAGGAACGCCTCAGGAACTTGAGAAAGCGACTTTGGAGACCAGGACCAGCTGCAGCCGCCGAAGATGACAGACCAAGCAGGAGTCCTTACTTGCCTGGTAAATGTTTCAGTATATGGAGTGTGTACACACACACCCTCCCGAGAGGGTCAGATATTAATAGACATAATGGACACAGCCGATCTTGTCTGTTGTTATCGAGAGCTTTAATTGATTCAAATAGATGTAATGATATTAGGCCACATTTTAGTTTGATCGTTTCCTCGATGGTCTACAGCAGTGGTCACCAGTGATCTCCAAGGCATTCTTAGTTGATCACCAAACAATTCTTTAAAAAACTACTACGATAAAGCCTTGCATTTCTATTTTTATTTGTCTCACACTGTTGCCGGTAGCTGCCCTAGGCACCGGGTAGGCGAAGTGTTCCCATTTCATGTGTTTGAAGGTACAAATTCTGCCTTCCCGGCGGTCCCGGAGAGCAAATCAAGTGCACTATAGGCCTATCGCAGGTCAATCGGTTGGCTCAGATTACCGTGTCTGCAGTAAAGTAACAGGCCTAAAAGAAAGTTAAAGCAAAGTTGATACTGTGAGATTTCAAAACCATGACTAGAGAGAGACTGTCAAGAAATACAGCAACGACCTACTTTTTTTTTATAAGTGAGTTCATGTTATTACTCAGCACTGTCAACACTTTTTATTCAACACTTTTATAAGCCATAAAATGTGCATTCTTCCTACTTCCACTGGTGCTACAACCAGCACTGCAGTTGTAATGAATGAGTAGGAAAGTGTCGATAGGCTTGCGTTGTTATTATTAGCGCCTTGGGTCATATCAAGGAATATTTCACTTTCTCTGTTCATAGGAGTAAAACAGGAATTTGTGTATGAGGCAGAAATAATGCGGTGCAACGCGAGTTTCTCTATCAGCTGGAAGACGTCCCTTTTTGGTCAGTGTCAGCGGAGGAAAGGGAGAGTAGAGTAAAGTTGAGAGGCGGACCCTCAGTCTGCTGCTCTCTCCCTCAACTAAGACTGACCATCAGATGCAGGCACCATCAGCCCAGTAAACTAAAATGTGTGTATTTGAACAGATGGTATACAAAATCAAATCAACCCCCCCACAAAAATATACTAAAATGTAAGGGGGTGGATAAAATTTGTGGAACGTTCCAACAGGAATCTGTTCCAAAAAACTTTGTAAATAACAAGGTTGCCAACAAACAACGCATACAAAGTTGTACAGCGGCAGAATAAGATACCAGGTAGGTGTGGGAAATTTTGTTGAGTTTCAGTCATCCACGTTTATTCCGAAAAATGTCTGTCCTCACTCTGGTAGCCTCTGGACAAACATTATGAATAAGCTACGTGGTGAGTTGATGCCTATTCGGCATCTAGTTAGCTAGGTGAATTGATCATGCTACTTTGTATGCGTTGTTTGTTGGCATCCTTGTTATTTACAAAGTTTTTGGAACAGATTCCTGCTGGAACATTCCACATATTCTACTCAACCAATGTAAGACTCTGAAACACAAATGAAAAGCTCAGCTTTGGACAGCCAACAAAATCTCAAAGACAATCCACAGAAAGGAAAACCTCTTCTCAATGCTCCAATATAAGTCTGAGACAAGTCTCACCTGTCTGGCATCAAAGAAAACTAAGTCTAACTAGCAAAAGTTTCCTAGTCACCAAAATCTTCTTATTCTTTAAAGTTTTATGGGAGACTTCACCTATTGGTGTTTTGCTGCCACCTACTGTACCGGGTATTAAAACAAAAAATATTCCATTGTGGGAAGAGGGGCGGGGAACCGACACCAAAATATTTATTCTCCCACCTCTCCTGTCAAAATGCACCCCCCCGACTTGACACACCCACTTCGTCGGTGAGGTTTAACAGCAGTTGGCATCCAGTATGTTGCATTACCGCCCCCAACTGAACTATAGATCCATACTAACTGGGAACTGAATTATATATATATATATATATATATATATATATATATATATATATATATATATATATATATATATATATACACTTTAATGACGCTACCAACTAATCCTATACTTATTAAAAACCAATCACTTTATTGCACTACTTTAACCCTATCTGATCCTATCCCAGGCCAATGGCTGAGAAGACGGGACACTACCACTCAACAGACACCAACTCTTCTGAAGTCAAATCTCGTACCCTCAAGTACTTCTCTGCAGCTGCCACCACATCTATTTTCTGTGATTTGTTCCATTTCTGCAGTACAGTTGATAACCATTGCTATGAACGCTAAGAAGGCAACCTTACTGAAGCATACAGTGTCTTGCGAAAGTATTCACCCCCTTGGCATTTTTCTTATTTTGTTGCATTACAACCTGGAATTAAAATTGATTTTTGTGGGATTTGTATCATTTGATTTACACAACATGCCTACCACTTTGAAGATGCAAAATATTTTTTGTGTGAAACAAACAAGAAATAAGACAAAAACTGAAAACATGAGCATGCATAACTATTCACCCCCCCCCCCCCCCCCCCCAAGTCAATACTTTGTAGAGTCACCTTTTGCAGCAATTACAGCTGCAAGTCTCTTGGGGTATGTCTGTATAACCTTGGCACATCTAGCTACTAGGATTTTTGCCAATTCATCAAGACAAAACTGCTTCAGCTCCTTCAAGTTGGATGGGTTCCGCTGGTGTACGGTGTACAGCAATCTTTAAGTCATACCACAGATTCTAAAATGGATTGAGGTATGGGCTTTGACTAGGCCATTCCAAGACATTTAAATGTTTCCCCTTAAACCACTCAAGTGTTGCTTTAGCAGTATGCTTAGGGTCATTGTCCTGCTGGAAGGTGAACCACCGTCCCAGTCTCAAATCTCTGGAAGACTGAAACAGGTTTCCCTCAAGAATATCCCTGTATTTAGCACCATCCATCATTCCTTCAATTCTGACCAGTTTACATGGAATAAACAAGCGTACAGTCAATAACACAATAGAGAAAAAGAAGAAAGTCTATATACAGTGTGTGCAAATGGCATGAGGCGGTATGGCAATAAATAGGCCATAGTAATTACAATTTAGCAGATTAACACTGGAGTGATAGATGAGCAGATGATGATGAGCAGATGATGGTGTGTAAGTAGTGATACTAGTGTGCAAAAGAGCAGCAAAGTAAATAAAAACAATATGGGCATGAGGAAGGTAGATTGGGTGGGAAATTTACAGATGGACTATGTACAGCTGCAGCGATCGGTTAGCTGCTCAGATAGCTGATGTTTAAAGTTAGTGAGGGAAATGTAAGTCTCCAGCTTCAGCGATTTTTGCAATTCGTTCCAGTCACTGGCAGCAGAGAACTGGAAGGAAAGGCGGCCAAAGTAGGTGTTGGCTTTGGGGATGACCAGTGAGATATACCTGCTGGAGCCCGTGCTACTGGTGGGTGTTGTTATTGTGACCAGTGAGCTGAGATAAGGCGGAGCTTTACCTAGCATAGACTTGTAGATGACCTGGAGCCAGTGGGTCTGGCGATGAATATGTAGCAAGGGCCAGCCAACTAGAGCATACATGTCGCAGTGGTGGGTGGTATAAGGCGCTTTGGTAACAAAACGGATGGCACTGTGATAGACTGCATCCAATTTGCTGAGTAGAGTATTAGAAGCTATTTTGTAGATGACATCGCTGAAGTCGAGGATCGGTAGGAAAGTCAGTTCTACTAGGGTAAATTTGGGGGCGTGAGTGAAGGAGGCTTTGTTGTGAAATAGAAAGCCGATTCTAGATTTGATTTTGGATTGGAGATGTTTGATATGAGTCTGGAAGGAGAGGATATGAGTCTGGAAGGAGAGTTTACAGTCTAGCCAAACACCTAGGTATTTGTAGTTGTCCACGTATTCTAGGTCAGAACCGTCCAGAGTAGTGATATTGATGCTATTAGAGAAGAATGGATTAAAAATATATATTTAAACACATGGGTCGCTACAATACTATAGTTATCCCGTTTCACATTGGATTTATTAACTAAAAAAAGGTTAAGACGTTTTTAATTTTGGTGCCGCTCTGCACACACAAGCTTATTAGCTAGCTCATCCATTTATATGAGTTAGATCTGGTCCTACTCTGGGACGTTCCTCCGTAGGTCTTTTAATTATGTAATTCGGTGAAGTTATGATATACTAATAAAAGCAAAGATACTGATAAGGTTTCCCCTTTTGTCTGGTAATAGTCTAAATGTTGTGATGCCCAGCGCTTCAAGCCCCAGCTGCATCCCTGTAGCAGATAAAAGTGGCCTCTCACTAAAACCAACAGCCTACGATAGCCATCTACTGGCTGTGGATGATCCCTAACACACAGGTGAACTCCTTTTACCGGTGAACTCCTTTTCTTTCCTAAATCCCTTTTCTCCTTTCCTCCTATCTAAGCCGTCAGGCCATCAGAGAGTTGTTTAGGCCTACACGTGAGGGACTTGGTATAGAGAAGTGTGTGGACACGCTCCCCCAAAGGGTAAAGGAGCGACAATAACACAAAAACTAGCGACCACGTCAAGAGATTCAGATGTCTTGCCGTTACATTGGTGTCGGAAGTGGGATGGCTACCGTGAGCCCATCCCACTTCCGCTTCTCTATACCAAGTCGCTCACGTGTATGCCTACATGCTTCTCCAATGGCCTCACAGACGCCAGTATAGCGAATTAAGTTGCTGGCTTGACAGTCGCTGGGTTGGAGTCCCGGTCAGGGCTACCCCTGAATTCACTACACTATGTTGATTTCGTAGGTTAAGGAAAGAAAAGAGAGGAATGATATTAACCTTTATTTTGGGGGGTTAGAAACAGTTCAGAACTTTATTATGCTGGTCGTAACACGAGAACGGAACAAAAAAACTGCTCTATTGAGAACAAAACGATAGAAAAATTATTTTGGTTCCAACCAATCGTTACAATATTTTCCTTCACAAGCCCAAAATATAGTCCCCGCACTACCGTGCCATTGCCTCGCTACCCAAACTCCTTGCTACCCAAACGGCCAAATGCTATGCCACGCCCACGGACGTTAGGTTCTTCTCCACAATGACTCTGTATCTGAGTACTTCCCGATGATTTCTAGAATGGAAATCCATTCTAGACCGTCTGATTGGTCCCAGAAACCGATGGGCTGAGCCAGAGCAGGAATACACGTGGGTAAAGTGGCGTTTTGAAAATTTGTCATTGTCATTGATACTCTGATTGCTTAGACATGATCCAATCGCTGATGTCTCTTTTATTATATTAAATCAAATATTGCAATCAGACATCATTGAGTTCAAGAATTGACAAGAACATAAAATACTAACATGACAACATAAAAGAAAATGTGATAATGACAGTGATTCAGAAAATAATTTGCTATAATATTGGACTGTAGACATTTCAGCGACTTAAATAAAAACAAGTCTATCAAAAACACTTTAAAGCAGGGGGTTGATTTAAAAACATTTAGTTTTGTGGATATAAAATTTACCAACCAAAATCATGACATTATTTAAACATTTCAAAGAGTTCAGAGGTTTTACTCAGTATGTACTCCTCCATATCCAACATGCACAAATTGAATGTAAGGTTGGGCTGCCATATCTCTCAAAAATCTTATAGTGCACAAACAACTGTAAAAAACTGTCAGCGTTTCAGGATCATCATTGCAGAAGCTACACTTGTCATCAATGTCTGTAAATCTTCACACCATTGTGTTGGAGGAGTACATATTGTGCAAAATCTTTAGGTGCACCTCTCTTATCTTATTATAAATACAAAATGTAGGGACAAAGCTAAGCCATTAGACATTGAATGTCTGATAGTTGTGAATTCCAAAATGATTTCCCTCTTGGTGAGATCTTTCTTTTACTATAAAAAATATTATCTTATATGTTTATTTGTTCACTTGGGACTTTTGATATCAATACCATTAATACACAGACTAGGTTCTACTCTAAATGTATCTTGAAAACACATGACTTTTCAGTAGCTGGGAAATATCTGAGGGAATAGTATTAACCACAGAACCATATTCTTTGTATTGAACAGGAAAGGCTTTGACTCTTGAGAAAACCTCATAACTTAACATTTGGCCACCTCTATTGAAGATGTCACTTACAAATATTATATTTTTCTTTATCCAATGTTGCATAAAAACCCTTTTGTTTTTAACAGTGATATCATTTTTTTCCCCCACAGAATAGCTTTATGAGGTGAAAAGTCAAGCACAAAACATCATTTCCATCCCATACGTGCCTGCTGATAAAATGTTGAAAATTGTAAACACCAAATGTTCTTAAAATGAGGAATAAATAAATATAACGATTCAGAAGATTCTATGCATTTGTTCAACTACTTAATCTTAAAGATATTATTCATATCCACAAAATCCAGGTCTCTGTTTTGTACAACATCCCTTATTTTTACATCACCACAAACGACTTCATTGATGGCAGTCTGACTGAAGTACGTAGCGAACGATAGAGCAGCGGAATAACTCCATTTCAGCCAAACCGCGTCAGTCAGTCAGTCTTCGTGCATCACAAACAGTAACCTTGAACTAACTACAGTAACTCGCAGTCAGAAATATAGGAAAGCGGAGGACCACACTAGGGGTGCGTTCAGGTCGATTAAACGTTTGCTACGTTGAGTTACGTTTTGCACTGACACGTTTCCCAAAACGTTCTTCAACGTTCGTGAACATACGTTCTTCAACGTTCTTGAACATACTTAGATACCCTCTCCATTTGGTGAGGGTCCATGCTATTTGGGATCCTTGGGACATCTCTACCCAATTGAAGTCGAAATGTACAATGGTTATGATTAGGTAAGGTTTATGATTAGGGTTAGGATAGGGATTAAGGTTAGGTTTAGGGTAGGGACGGCCAAAGGATAGCGCTAACCGTTTGGTGGGTGTGGCGGGGTGTGGCTTGAAGCAATGAGTGACGTATTCAAAGGCAGCTGCCATGCTTATAGCGTTCTCCCACTCCTCACGTTTTTTTTCAACCGATCGTTCAGAACAACACAGTTTACGTTTAATTGAACGTTCCACACTGTTTTTTCGTAGGCCTGCTGAGCACCGTGCACAGAAGCACAAGGACATGATCGCCGCTGTCCTAAAAAACACCCATCGACGTCCTGTATAGAACCTAGGCTTTCGGACGGACATCACTAGGACTAAGGTACATTTTGTTATTGTATTAATATATGATTGGTTGTAACGGTCCATGTTGTTTACGATATGCATTTCGTTACATTATCTGTGACTGTATTTGGGTTTTACTGTAAATTAGCTCACACATTGTTGCGGGTAAGCGATACAGATAACTTTCGCCTGTGTATAGCCCATGTAACCCAAGCCTTCTGCATTGCTGGCACCGCTACTGAACGGTGTTAATATTGAGTTTTAGCATACGCCACATATCTCAATTCGTTTTTTTACATACACACACATCTTAGGTTTTATTATTTTGTTTAAAGGCTAGAAATAGGAAAAGTCGTGGCGATTTCTCGAGTTTGGATAATGATATCACATATACCCCACCTCCTCCCTCTCTTCTCAATCGGAAAATAATAGAAAATGAGTTGTAAAATATTCTTCTCCACCCCATGGCTTCACAGGCCATATGAATAACTGGTTAGCAGTAGCCTATGAGGGCCTATTTATGTAAGGCGAGAATTTACACCATAGATTAGCCTTATACTGTATAGCCGAATTTACTAATGGCTTTGAGTTTGTCTATCCTGTCTAGAGGGGATGGTTTTTGGGGAAAGTTTTGTGACCTATTATGTGGTTTGAAGTTGAACAAGGAGAAAATTCGGCTCTAAGGTCAGCCAATAGGCTCAGCAGTTTGCATTATGCAGTTTAGTAGTAGTAGTAGTAGTAGTAGTAGTACTAGTAGTAGCCTATACGAGTTGGGATTTTCATTGTACAAGTTATTGTTAAAAGATGTCTGGCGTTATTGTGTTTTTGTTAACATTTTAAGACCTATTGTCACAAGTTAATCCCCTGATTCTCTCAAAGTGACCCTGGAGTCTAATATTTTCTGCAGTGTTTTTCCATTTTCCATATGAATAACTAATGAACCCATCTTGGACAGGATGTGTTATCCTGGGGACTGGGTGTGAACTATCCAGACATGCATGTCTCCCAAATGGCACCCTATATATTGTAAAAAAAAAAAAAAATCTTCACCAGGGCACAATAGGGCTCTGGTCAAAAGTAGTTCTATATATAAGGTATTCGGTTCCATTTTGAAAGCAATCATAGTCTGTTTTGGGCAGTCCCAGTGACTTCAGTGTGTGTTAGAGATCTGCAGTTTCCTGTCAGGAAGAGCCAGACATAGGATAAGACCCGGGCTGCCTGGACAGCCAGGCCAGCTCACTGTGGTGACAAGGCAAACAACTCATCTAGGCAAGGGAGGAACCATTTTCTAAAAATGGTCTAAAACCCCGCCCGTAGTTAAATTAAACGCTCATACAGTTATTTTCTTTGATAGAGTATACTGTTTGGTACAGTTGGCTACAGTTGCATTAATTAACCACCCATTGAGACTTCATATAGAGTTGAAGTTATGAGTAATGTAGACACTTCAGGTTCAATAGGTGAATGTTTGCGTCTTCCATCCTTCTTGCCGAGGTACATTCAATATTTCCATGAGACTCGGGAACTCCTCAAAGAAACAATGTTGTCATGGACAGTTAGAGATGTTAGTAGTACTGTATAGTCTCCACAGTGAAATGATGAGAATCTGCGGACTTTCAGACAAAGTTGTATGCTGACCGACCCAGGTTAAAGATGGTTTGTTACTGGCACGGTCTAATTTAAGATTAAATCAAATTGTGTCTGTCACATGTGCTGAATACAAGAGGTGTAGACTTACTGTGAAATGCTTACTTACAAGGCCAATGTTTAATTTTTTTTCAAGTAAGAAAACATTTGCTAAATAAAAATACAATTAACTAAAGTAAGAAAAAACGTAACACACTAAAATAACAATAACGTGACTATATACAGAGGGTACCGAGTCATTGTGCAGGGGTACAGGTTAGTTGAGGTAAATTTAGGAAATATGTACCTGTAGGTAAAGTTAAAGTGACTGCATAGATGATTAACAGCGAGTAGCAGCAGCGTAAAAAAGGGGGTCAGTCCAAATAGTCCGCGTAGCCATTTGATTAACTGTTTAGCAGTCTAATGGCCTGTGGGTAGAATCTGTTAAGGAGCCTTTTGGACCTAGACTTGTCGCTCCGGTACCACATGCCGTATGGTAGCAGAGAGAACAGTCTATGACTTGGGTGGCTGGAGTCTTTGAAAATTATTTGAGCCTTGCTCTGACACCGCCTGGTGTAGAGGTCCTGGATGGCAGGAAGCTTGGCCCCCGTGACGTAAAACAGTGCAGCTGTGTTATTGTAAGTACTAAAATATTTAGCTGTAGCTCCCTTGAGACATGTTTTGATAGAGGTTGTTTAGTGCTGACGACTGTATACACATTAAGTGACTCCATACAAACATTTGTATAGAAAAGAATAATTGAGAAATAATTAATAAAAGTTGGCATATTTATGACATTTCGGTCTTACCCATGCCTCCTTTAAGACTCCATAATGTTTCATATGTAGGTGCTACAAAGCAAAAATGTGTGTTATATGAAGAGCTCTATTCTCATGTCATCTGACCATTGATAAATGGCATTGGCACTTGGATTGGAACCAGTGCTATGGTCAGATGACATGAAAATAGAGCTCTTTGGCCATGCATACGAGTGGTAGGTTTGGCGTTGGAAAACAGAAGCATATGCAGAAAAGTACCTCAAACCTGTGGTGGGTCTTTGATGTTATGGGGCTATTTTGCTTCCACTGATCCTGGGGCCCTTGTTAAGGTCAACGGCATAATGAACTTTACCAAGTACGTGGACATTTTAGCCAAAAGCCTGGTTGCACCTGCAAAGGGACTGACAATATGCCGAAAATGAACCTTCCAGCAAGAAAATAACTCAAAATCCGTAAAGAAATGGTTAATTGACCACAATCTACATTTTGCATTGGTCATCTCAGTCTCTGGACTTGAACCCCATTGAAAACCTGTGGTTTGAATTGAAGAGTTCAGTCAATAAGAGCACATTTTAGGAAAAAGGCTGTGTCATTATCGTCTCAAGAGGATGGTGCTATAGAGTAATGAAAACAGCGGTGGCCATAATTTTGACCTTTATCTTTTTATTAATTGTTAAACAAAGTATCTTTCTCTGAGCAATTGTATTAGTATAAAATAATATAATTTCCCAATTTTTTCTTTATACAATAGCTTTGTATTTGTATTGTTTTATAGTCTTTTTTTACTAATCTTTATCAAGGGTGCCAATAATTATGGACCTGACTGTATGTTAACCATCTCATTGTATTTAGGGTAAAAATTGGTAAAAAAAAAAAAAGACAATCACAAAATTCCTTTACATTGCTGGCTTTTTGCAAATCCAATCAGTTTTCCACATTAGTTCAACATCATTACATTGCATTCTATTGTTGAAAGGACATTGATTCAACCAGTTTGTGCCCAGTTTGTTGCCAGTTAGCAATGAGCAATTGGGAGGCTGGCGTCCCTCCAAAGTGGTCGCGTGACATGCCACAGGTTTTTTGACCGTCGCCTCACTCACGGGCCACCCGCATCACCCCTGTTGAGAAACAAAACCGCAACTAGTCACTGAAGAGCACTTTTTGCCAGTCCTGTCTGGTACAGCGACTGTGGGTTTGTGCCCATAGGCGGCGTTGTTGCTGGTGATGTTTGGTGAGGACCTGCCTTACAACAGGCCTACAAGCCCTCAGTCCTGCCTCTGTCAGCCTATTGCGGACAGTCTGAGCACTGATGGCGGGATTGTGCATTCCTGGTGTAACTCGGGCAGTTGTTGTTGCCATCCTGTACCTGTCCCGCAGGTGTGATGTCCGGATTTACTGATCCTGTGCAGGTGTTGTTACACGTGGTTTGCCACTGCGAGGACAATCAGCTGTCCGTCCTGTAGCGCTGTCTTAGGTGTCTCACAGTACGGACATTGCAATTTATTGCCCTGGCCACATCTGCGGTCCTCATGCCTCCATGCAGCATGCTTAAGGCATGCTCACTCAGATGAGCAGGGACCCTGGGCATTTTTCTTTTGGTGTTTTTCAGAGTCAGTAGAAATGCCTTTTAGTGTCCTAAGTTTTCATAACTGTGACCTTAATTGCCTACCGTCTGTAAGCTGTTAGTGTCTTAACGACCATTCCACGGGTGCATGTTCATTAATTGTTTATGGTTCATTGAACAAGCATGGGAAACTGTTTAAACCCTTTACAATGAAGTTATTTGGATTTTTACAAATTATCTTTGAAAGACAGGGTCCTGAAAAGGGATGTTTCTTTTTTTGCTGAGTTTATTTACATATAATGCCTTATGTTATAATTCTGAGCGGAGGAATTTAGAAAATGCTGCTGTCACGTCAGATTACTATGGTCGCGACAACAATGTCAAAGTTCAATGTCTCTTGCTTCTTCCCGGGAAAAAGCAATGGCTATATACAATTCTGAGCACACTTGCAAGTCTCTCCTAGAGCTCGGTGTCCTGGTTCAGCCTGGTCTCCATTGGCCTGTTGTTGATAGGCTAACAAGGTATTCATGTTATCCATCTCAAGCGTCCGATACCACACGGACCTACAGTACCAGTCAAAAGTTTCGACACACCTACTCATTCAAGGGTTTTTCTTTATTTGTACTATTTTCTACATTGTATAATAATAGTGAAGACATCAACACTATGAAATAACACATATGGAATGATGTAGTAACCCCAAAAAGTGTTAAACAAATCAAAATATATTTTAGATTCTTCAAAGTAGCCTTGACAGCCTTGACTGTTGTCTTGACAGCTTTGCACACTCTTGGCATTCTCTCCACCAGCTTCATGAGGAATGCTTTTCCAACAGTCTTGAAGGAGTTCCCACATATGCTGAGCACTTGCTGGCTGCTTTTCCTTCACCCTGCAGTCCAACTCATCCCAAACCATCTTAATTGGGTTGAGGTTGGTTGATTGTAGATGCCAGGTCATCTGATGCAGCACTCCATCACTCTCCTTGGTCAAATAGCCCTTACACAGCCTGGAGGTGTGTTTTGGGTCATTGTCCTGTTGAAAAACAAATGATATTCCCGCGCAAACAAGATGGGATGGCGTATCGCTGCAGAATGCTGTGGTAGCCATGCTGGTTAAAAGTGCCTTGAATTCTAATTAAATCACCGACAGTGTCACCAGCAAAGCACCCCCCCACCATCACACCTCCTCCTTCATGCTTCACGGTGGGATCCACACGTGGAGATAATCCGTTCATCTACTCTGCGTCACAGTCACGGCAGTTGGAACCGAAAATCTCACATTTGGATTCATCAGACCAAAGGACAGATTTCCATCGGTCTAATGTCCATTGCTTGTGTTTCTTGGCCCAAGCAAGTCTCTTATTATTGGGTTTCTTTGCAGCAATTCGAGGTCATGAAGGCCTGAATCATGCAGTCTCCTCTGAACAGTTGATTTTGAGATTAGTCTGTTACTTGAACTCTGAAGCATTTATTTGTGCTGCAATTTCTGAGGCTGCTAACTCTAATGAACTTATCCTCTGCAGCTGTTCTGGCCATAATATGGACTTGGTCTTTTACCAAATAGGGTTATCTTCTGTATATCACCCCTCGTCACAACACAACTGATTGGCTCAAACATATTAAGGAAATAAATTCCACAAATTAACAAGGCACACCTGTTAATTGAAATGCATTCCAGGTGTCTGCCTCATGAAGGTGGTTGAGAGAATGCCAAGAGTGTGCAAAGCTGTCATCAACGCAAAGGGTGGCTACTTTGAAGATTTTCAAATATAAAATATATTTTGATTTTATTTAGCTTTTTTACATTTATTTTTTGGGTTACTACATGATTTCATGGTTTTGATGTCTTCCCTGTTATTCTATAATGTAGAAAATAGTAAAAATAAAGAAACCCTTGAGTGTGTGTGTGTGTGTGTGTGTGACAGTTAATCACTGTCACACTCCTGAAAACAATTATACACCAAAAAGAGATGTGCAACTTTTGTTCTCACGTGTTTGCTCACTCCTTAGCACCTTAACTTGCTGGAGTCTTTGGCAGGAAAACAGGGCAGAAATGCAGTCATTCGATTTCTGCCCTGAAAAATAAAACCAAGGTTTAACAGTTACCCTCATGGAAAATTAGTTGACTTTTCAATACAATTACATATTGTTCAAAACTGGACAGATAATCATAGTTTCATTTAGGCTAAGTGAATGTACTACATACCTCATAGATGTCATCCACATGCTGATGTGGTGAAGATGATGCTGTGGGTGTCCAGTGTTCTTTTTGATAGACAGATTACATGAATGAGGTTCTTGTTTCTCTTCTGAAATTCCATCAGTATTTAGCAGGGAATAATGCTTCTCTTTTATTCACTCTTTGCCCCTTGAAGTGGCGTCCGTGTTATAGGGAGACGACTAGTTTTAAGAAGAAAAAAAGGCGTTGTTAGCTAGCATCTAACATTAGCTAGGTAAGTAACTCAGCTAGCATGGTCACAAGCAATGGTAAGCCAGCCAATTTAACACAACAAAACAATTCTAAAGGCTTTGCATTCCAATCTGGTGCATGAACAAATTAGTAAACTAGAAACATTTTCTAATGCTCTGGATGTTAAACAAATAAATTACCGAACAATTATACAGAAAGATAAAACATATAGGTACATCTCCAGCAAGTTTTTACAAAGACAACATGAATCGCTCTCACTGACTCAAAATCCAGGCCAGCGAACATGCCACTAGTATACATTCGGTATTTCAAAACGTTTGGTGGTGATAAATACAAACAATTCAACTGTTCTTTAGTTCCGAAAGCCTACCGTTGCCATTTTTCTAAAGCTACTACAACATTCGAGGGAGTATGATTACTAAATTCCTGTTGATGACATTGGGCTTTCCAGCTTCTTCTTTGAGGGTTTAAGAGGTGCTGCCACCTACTGTAAGTAGTGTGCATTTCTCTTTTGGTAAGGTTGTAGGAGATTACAAACTGGGTGGTTCGCGCACTGAATGCTGATTGGCTGACAGCCGTGGTATATCAGACCCTATACCATGGGTATGACAACACTTATTTTTACTGCTCTAATAATGTTGCTGTTGCGTCGTGAGTAGGAACTGCCCTTAGCCATGGTATATTGGCCGTATGCCACACCTCCTCGTGCGTTAGACTGTAGCAGCCTATGGATATCTAATGCAAGTAACATTTACTTGGCAAAGGACAGTAAAAAGGGAGTAGTTTGAGTTTACCCTCCACGATCTGTGGTCACAGAACAAAAGGCTATGGGTTCCTAAAGTTTAACAATGCAGGCTATTCATTTAAATTTACATTGCAAGTTGCAACATTGACTGTGGCTTCGATTTGAACATAGTTTGAAGCAATCAACAAGTAATGGAATTAAATGTCAAATCAAAGTTTATTTGTCACGTGCGCCGAATACACCTTACAGTGAAATGCTTACTTACAGGCTCTAACCAATAGTGCAAAAAAGGTATTTGGTGAACAATGGGTAAGTAAAGAAATAAAACAGTAAAAAGACAGGCTATATACAGTAGCGAGGCTACATACAGACACCGGTTAGTCAGGCTGATTGAGGTA
Organism: Salmo trutta; assembly: GCF_901001165.1. Lineage (NCBI taxonomy): Eukaryota > Metazoa > Chordata > Actinopteri > Salmoniformes > Salmonidae > Salmo > Salmo trutta. The sequence continues at coordinate 39,915,451 of NC_042960.1, read as the reverse complement.
GTATGTAGATATGGTTAAAGTGACCATGCATATATGATGAACAGAGAGTAGCAGTAGCGTAAAAGAGGGGGTGGTGGGTGGCGGGACACAATGCAGATAGCCCGGTTAGTCAATGTGCGGGAGCACTGGTTGGTCGGCCCAATTGATGTAGCATGTACATGAATGTATAGTTAGTGACTATGCATGTATGATAAACAGAGAGTAGCAGCAGCGTAAAAGAGGGGTTTCGGGGGGGCACACAATGCAAATAGTCCGGGTAGTCATTTGATTACCTGTTCAGGAGTCTTATGGCTTGGGGGTAAAAACTGTTGAGAAGCCTTTTTGTCCTAGACTTGGCACTCCTGTACCGCTTGCCATGCGGTAGTAGAGAGAATAGTCTATGACTGGGGTGGCTGGGGTCTTTGACCATTTTTAGAGCCTTCCTCTGACACTGGAATGTAGATTATGTATTAATGGCCTCAATACAATAGACTTGAATTGGCTTCATGATTACATACTACTTCACCCTTAATGATAGTGATCAATACTGTGTGAAGTGATTTAGCAAGTGGCATCTAACAAAGCAACTGGAACAGTTGCTAGGTACAGTTGTTATTGGCTTTAAATATAGCTTAGTACATAAAACTAATGATAAAAAAAATGTAGGCTATTAATGGCTATAAACTGTAAATGATTAGTTATCACTTTTGTCATCCTTAATTATTTTCAATGCGCTGTCTGTATTTTAAATTGCCAAATCAATTTTAAATCACAATGTAGGTGACGGTTTATAGATCACAACAAAAACAGTTTGTAGCCTCTGACTGGCTGTGGTTAGCTGGAAGGTGGCAGGCCTAATTTGAGAGTCGAGAAATTCCTGGCTATTGTCTTTCGAATTACCTCATGGCTAGATGGTTTGCCTAGGGCGTATAGCTGTCCTCAGAGTGGAGGCTAAACGCCAGAGATTCAAAAGTGGCCTGCCGACGGCTTATAGCGGGCTTCTGAATGGAGGCTACCAGCCGGAGATGCAAATCATGTCTTGAGCGGTAAACTCCACTCGCTCGCTGGCGGTAGGAATTTATAGCCATGGGCATAGTGACAGCGGGAAATGGCAAGCGTGGGAAAAGTTTTTGGTATCTGGGTTACCATTCTGAGTTGTATTGTTTTACATTTGCACAAAAGTGCAGACATAATAGAATCATGCTCATACTGTAAGAACTTTCCAAATACAGTAAATACATTCTCTTGAGAAAACCATTTGACATCCCTTTTGTCTTGTTTTTGAAGAATGTTCCTCTCCCACTGACAAGACCAGATGGATACCCAATAGGTGCTATTTAAGGGGGTAATCTTGTGGTTGTGGATGGCACTCCTCAGAGAACATCAGTTAGTTGTATATGGCATTTCCCGCAGTTAAGCTGAAACTTAGTACACTCTGACGTAATGGGCTTTATACAGTAAATGGTGCATTATACGGTAGGCCTATTTGTGTTTACAGAAGCGTTGCTGTTATATTTCATCATTTAGATAGAATTCAGAGTGATACCTGTAGTAAGCAGATTGCTAAAGCTGACCAGAGGGAGAGCGACGGAAAGACTGAGACGAGCAACATCCGTGTAGATAACCCTTTCCCTGCCTGGCCCTGAGATATCCCAAAGATGTGTCGAACTGCACCAAGTAGGCACCCCATCCCCGCTGGAGCCTAAAGGGCCATAAACTTGCACTTCACACCTCTGTTGCTAGGCCAGGTTGCTAGGGTTGCCATATCAGACCATGGGGTCAGCCAATCACAGGCAGTCATCTGGGGTCGCAGATCCCCAATTCCTGCCTCTTTCATCTTCAGAAAGCAGTGGCAGAGTGAGGAACTCACTGATAACTTCTGCCCTGCACACCAACAGTGGGGCGACAACCAATGGACCTTTCTCTTGAAGCCCTGAACTCTGACAACACGTTAGTGCATCCATGATATAGTAAGTGGACTTCACTGGGTTTGGGTGTATTGAAACCTGCTTGTTTATGTTTAGACCAACCAGTACAGGCTCGGTCATTGCTACTATATGCCTCAAGATGGCCGCGGTGTTATGTAACCTAAGATGGCTGCTCCCGTGCAGGGCTGTGTACAGACATTTTGGGGGGCATGTGCTGAAACAAAAAAAGGGCACGCAAAATGTTTTCTCCCCGCAACCACGGTCAGACTCATTGGGCAATTATTACAAGAGGGTAAAGCAGCACAATCTGAGTAAAGTGTTTAGCAAACTATTTTCAACTAGAATAAATGCTGCACTTATTAACAATGTTAAAGAAATACTGCAGCCTACCATTACTGTATCCTACCCAACTCCATTTGTTACTACCATCATGTTTCCCGGTGGATGACCCCCCCAAAAGGAGTGGTACAAAACATGTGACCCCCCCCACACACAGAGTGAGTCCATGTAACTTATTGTGATTTGTTAAGCCAAGTGTTACTCATGAACTAATGGCTTGCCTTAACAACGGGGCTGAATACCTAAACAATTACAATATTTTAGTTATGAAATTGTATTGATCAACAACAAATCTTACACTTTTATTTTGTGTAGATTGTTGAGAAAATACATTTGAATCTCACCTTGTAACAATATGTGAAGAAATCCAAGGGGTCTGAGTACTTTTGCAAGGCACCCTTTATCGCTAGCTGATATTGGCTGCTAACATGAATGTATGTCAGCTCCAAATGCAGGTGTGAAACTCAGTTTATTTATGTAGCCTATCTTGTGTTTTGAAAATGCATCACCATTTATGGCTGTAATGACAGGCTATATTTGCACAGCGATTGTGTGTGCATGTTCGTGTGTGCGCACACTAGCATGTGCATGCACAATTGCTGTGCAAATGTAGCCTGTCATTACCAATGTAGCCTGTCATTACCAATGTAGCCTATCATTTGTCTTAAGAAATCACAATACGTTACATGGACGCACTCTGTGACATGCTTTATGAATGACTAACCCTTCTGCTGTCCCCAATACATACATCTCTTAGGTCCCTCAGTCAAGTATTGAACAATTTCATTGATTTTACTGAGTTACAGTTCATATGAGGAAATCGCTCAATTTAAATAAATTAATTAGGCCCTAATCTCTGGATTTCACATGACTGGGAATACAGAGCTCAAATTCTTTAAAATGACTGAAGGTGACTTGTGGTAGAGAAATTAACATTACATTTTCTGGCAACAGCTTTGGTGGACATTCCTGCAGTCAGCATGCCAATTTCTTGCTCCCTCAACTTGGCACATTTGTGGCATTGTGTGACACAACTGCATATTTTAGTGGCCTTTTACTGTCCACAGCACAAGGTGCACCTGTGTAATGATCATGCTGTTTAATCAGCCTCTTGATATGCCACACCTGTCAGGTGGATGGATTATCTTGGCAAAGGAGAAATGCTCACTAACAAAGAATGTAAATAAATATGTGACATTTTTGAATCTTTTTGTGCATGTTAAAAATGTCTGGGATCTTTTATATCAGCTCATGAAACATGGGACCAACACTACATGTTGTGTTTTATATTTTTGTTCAGTGTACAAAGACCAGGGAGCTTTTTGAAAACCTAATAAAGAAGGGCAGTGATTGGTAGATGGGTAACAATAACAAATCAGACATTGAATATCTCTAAGTATGGTCACGTATAATAATTATGCTGTGGATTATGTATTAAACAACCCAGACACACCAAAGATAGTTGTCCTTCTGAACTGAGCTGCAGGACAGGAAGGAAACTGCTCAGGAATGTTACTATGAGGTCACTGATTTTAAAATGACTACAGAGTTTATTGGCTGTAAAGGGAGAACTGAGGATGGCTCAACAACATTGTGGTGATTCCGCAATAATGACCTAAATGACAGAGTGAAAAGAATACAAATATACATACAAATATTTCAGAACATGCATTTTGGGGGCAAATCCAACAGATCTTTGAGTAACTGCCTCCTTATTTTAAAGCATGGTGGATGCTGCATCATGGTAAGGGTATGCTTTGACATTTGCAAATACTGGAGTTTTTCAGGATAAAAATAAATGATAGCGCTAAGCACAGGCAAAATCTTGGAGGAAAGCCTGCTTCAGTCTGCTTTACACCAGAGACTGGGAGAGGAATTCACCTTTCAGCAGAACAATAACCTACAACACAAGGTCAGATCTACACGGGAGTTGCTTACCAAGAAGACAGTGTATGTTCCTGAGTAGCTAAGTTAAAATTGACTTAAGTCTGCTTGAAAATATATGCAAGACTTAAATGTCTGTCTAGCCATGTTCCAACATCTTGAAGAATTTTCAAAAGAATAATGGACAATACAGATTTGCAAAGCTCTTATAGTCTTACCCAAGAAGACCCACAACTGTAATCAATGCCCAAGGTGTTTCTAACATGTATTCAGTCAGGAGGCTGAATACTTATGCAATTACTATTTTAAAGATGAACTATGCAGAAATTGCTTTGCCATTTCCTGGCTGCTGAAATTCTAATAGTTTGCCTAATTTATAGTGTTGAGAATCATTGTACCATCTAAACGGCCTTGAAATATATTTTCCATAACCAAAAATATCTTATTTTCAGCTGTTTGAATCTGGTGTTCAAAACCGAATGTAAAAAAAACGCAAAGATGATACTTAAAAACGGGAAGTATAGAAATGGGGCACATAGAACAGATCTACTGCTTCTTAGAGATGCTTTCAATGAGACTGCCATGTCTTTAAAACACATTTTTTTTATGAATTTGGTCTGGTTGCTGAAACAGTTACATATTGCAACTAAAATTGTTATTAATCTTAAAAAAATATATATCTCCCACTTTGACGTTAGAGTATTTTGTGTAGATTATTGACAAAAATACCATTACATTTTTATCCTGCTTTGTAACACAATAACATATGAAGTAATCTGAGTACTTGGAGTCCAGAACAAGCAAAATCATACGGCCTACTTGTAGTGGAGGGTGCAGGATCGGATGGAAAGCATGTTCTGTCTGCACCGCACCATCACTTTTTGGAGGGCAGCCTGCCTGCAGAGCGCTCGTTGCCAGCCGCGTAGCCCTGTTCTTCCTCACAAATATCGTAACATATTCTGGTGAAGTTATTACGTTTTCATCCCGTAATATTGAAGGCAGTGCGATGTTACAGCTGCTTAACTTTAAACATATATCGCCAATAGGAACCCAAACTAGGCCGATCTGAAATATGAAAATGGTAGCCTATTGTTCTGGCAAAGATGAGTCAGTAGTAGATGCTAAACTTTATTTTGTATGGATGATAAATGTTGGCCTACTCTGTTATTGCCAGGCAAAACTGGAGGGGGAAAAAAGTTATTTTTGGTCAGTAATCTGGATAGTAATCTGGTCCGCCTTTGCTTGCCAATGCTGATTGGTCATTGGTTAACAATCAAGACGTGCAAGTATTTGGTTCTGAAGTATAGATGAGAATTTAACGACTACTTGCGGGCAGTGAGTTCAGAATGACAAATGTATACAAAAAAAAAATATTTTGGGGGAAATTGTACTCCCAGGGTACTTTGCAGAGCACATGCCCCTTCCATTCTACAAAGGTAGTACCTGATCTGTGCCTGTTCCCATGGCTTTGTTATTGTATACTGTGTGCAGTGATAGCCCTTTTGGTCACTGTACATTGCCCTGCTGGCCGTCACTGTTAGCCTTGCAAATTATAGCTTCCCTGTATGCCTTGTATTGTGCCTAGCCTACAAAACCCTGGTCTAGCCTAGCGTGCTAGCCCACTGCTGTGTTTATATTGAGTGCTATGTTTAGCCTATTCTACATACTCTCTATCACTTCTACTAGTCCCCTCTTGCTATGTTGGTGTGTCTTAAAGCGGCAATATGTAAGATTTTGGGCGACCTGACCAAATTCACATAGAAATTTGAGTTATAGATATGCCATTCTCATTGAAAGCAGTCTAAGAAGATGTAGCTAAAATTTGAATAGTTCTATGTGAGTTATTTCTGTTCTTAAGTTTCGTTTTTGCGTCTTTTACTTTCGGTTTTGTACATTAGCATCAAACAGCTGAAAATACTTTATTTTTGGTTATGGAAAATAAAAGATCACTGCGGTTTAGACACTACTTGCTTTTCTCACACAAACTGAAATTAGGCTATTGGAATTTTAGCAACCAGTAAGTGGGGGAGGGATTTCTGCATAGTGCATCTTTAAGTGTTTGCAATAAAGAGTTTCTGTACTTTCTTCTCTTATTAGTCATTACCACACCTAACAGAGGTGCCAGGACGATTGTACCTATATTTAACTGGCACATCTTTCAGAGACCACCACCAGTTGGTGGTGCTCTTTTTCAATCCGGGATAGTAAAGTCATTGTAGACATGATAGGCATATGTTTATAAGGCCTTGATGATGCTAAAGCATTGCTTCATTAAATTCTCTCGTGGCCAGATCTCCATAAACATAATTGGTACTGTGGGATAACAAGCAGCAGTAACTCCGGTGTTGGGTTTTTTGTCACTGGTTATTTGGAAAAATAACGATTTTACAGGCGTTAGCTTCTTTCAAATTTCGGGAGGGTACATTCGGCCATTAACTTGCAAATAGAGAGGGTGGAGCTGCTCGTGCAGGTTCCACTCCTCGTTCTAGCGTCTCTTCATCTCTGCTCTCACGTATGGATCCAGAACTTAATCAAGCAGCTGACCAATCATGTGAGACTTATGTCTGGGTTAACTGAGATTACTCCATATATTATGCTGCTTTAGGCTGATTCAGTTATCCATCCTAACAGGCAGATTGTTTTGTCTATGCCAGCCACAAAATTGATCTGAACCAACTGCCAAAAGTGAGGCTTTCCTCTGTGTATTGGTACATCAAACCAGTGAGTTTTTTTGTTGTGCATTCAAATCTTTAACCGTATCACAAAGGGAATTATACACCATTAGTTACAATAGTTATTTTGTCATGTTTGACAGCATGATAGGAAGCAGAGTTGAAATCCATCAAACCCCACACCGAAAGGAAACTTTGATTCACAGTTCCAGTGAAAGGTCTGTTGTGTGGTCCTAATTGAATGTAAAACAAACATGGCCATATTGGGGCCTGCTGTATTTTGGCAGGGCTGGTTTGTTTGACAAACAATAGACAGACTGGTTGTACGGAAGGCAATGCTTAACGTCAACTTCGTTCCTAGTGTCTTCTTGTGAAGGATTTCCCCCTGCATTGTCAACTAGTCTGGAAGCTGGCCATATTGATCCTATATGGTGGTGATACTCCAGGAATGTCACAAGGGGATTTAAATGGAGGCTTAAGGGCACAATTCTTTATTTGTTTTTCAACCAAAAGGCAGCCCTGCCACTTGCTCTAAAGCTAAGGGATGGGGATGGAGAAATGTGACCACTCTTAAATTCATAAAGGCAGTTATGTTTGTAATAACTGGCACATATAAGGACTAAACATATTTTGAAGCTATACATTGTTTACAAACAATCCCTACATTTCATCTCTGTCCCAGCAGGAGCCATGATTCCTGTGACGGAGTTCCGACAGTTTTCGGAACAGCAGCCACAGTTCCGGGTTCTGAAGCCCTGGTGGGACGTGTTCACAGACTACCTCTCTGTGGTCATGCTAATGATCGGAGTGTTCGGATGCACCCTACAGGTCAGTAGCATCCAACAGCTTCAAAAGCTCTTCCATAAAAAGCCTGACTATCTATGGACAAACAATTGTTCCTAAGAGGTGCATACATGTTCTAAACATTTTAGAGCATAAACCTATACCGAGGGCAAAACTGAGTAAGTTTTACTATTGTAGTTAAGTCTGCCTTGTGTTCTGTGTACAGAACAGCCATATTTTATTTTATATTTTGTTTCTTTAAAACTATAATACCAGTCAAGTTTGGACACACCTACTCATTCAAAGGGTTTTTATTTGTACCATTTTCTACATTGTAGAATAATAGTGAAGACATCAAAACTATGAAATAACACATGGAATCATGTAGTAACCGAAAAAGTGTAAACAAATGAAAATACATTTTCTATTTGAGATATTTTAAAGTAGCCACCCTTTGCCTTGACAGCCTTGCACATGCTTGGCATTCTCTCAACCAGCTTCACCTGGAATGCTTTTCCAGCAGTCTTCAAAGAGTTACCACATGCTGAGCAACTGTTGGCTGCTTTTCTTTTACTCTGCGGTCCAACTGATCCCAAACCATCTGAATTGGGTTGAGGTCGGGTGATTGTACATGCTAGGTCATCTGCCAGGTTCTAGTTGCCAAACGTCAGCCTCAACCTTAAGGACTTGGAGAAGATCTGCAAAGAGGAGTGGGACAAAATCCCTCCTGAGATGTGTGCAAACCTGGTGGCCAACTACAAGAAACGTCTGACCTCTGTGATTGCCAACAAGGGTTTTGCCACCAAGTACCAAGTCATGTTTTGCAGAGGGGTCAAATACTTATTTCCCTCATTAAATTGCAAGTCATTTTATAACATTTTTGACATGCGTTTCTCTGGATTTTTTGTTTTTATTCTGTCTCTCACTGTTCAAATAAACCTACCATTAAAATTATAGACTGATCATTTCATTGTCAGTGGGCAAACTTACAAAATCAGCAGGGGATCAAATACATTTTTGGCTGCTTTTCCTTCACACTCCTTTCCTTCACTCTCACTGTAACAGATATGGAATCATATTTTAACCCAAAAAGTGTTAAACAAATCAAAATATATTTTAGATTCTTCAAAGTAGGAACCCTTTGTCTTGATGTCAGCTTTGTACACTCTTGGCATTCTCTCATCCAGCTTCATGAGGAATGCTTTTCCAACAGTCTTGAAGGAGTTCCCACATATGCTGAGCACTGGTTGGCTGCTTTTCCTTCACTCTCCTTGACTCTCTTCTCCTGTTGATAAACAAATGATACGCCATCACATCTGGTTTGGACTATCGCTGCAGAATGCTATGGAGGCCATGCTGGTTAAGTGTGCTTTGAATTCTAAATAAATCACTGACAATGTCACCAGGAAAGCACCATCATATCTCCTCCTTCATGGTGGGAACCTCGCATGCGTAGATCATCCGTTCACCTACTCTAAGTCTCACAAAGTCATGGTGGTTGGAACCAAAAATCACATTTGGATTCATCAGACCAAAGGACAGATTTCCACTGGTCTCATGTCCATTGCTCATGTTTCTTGGCCCAAGCAAGTCTTCTTATTGGTGTCCTTTAGTAGTGCTTTTTTTGCAGCAATTCGACCATGAAGTCCTTAACAGTTGATGTTGTCTGTTACTTAAACTCTGAATTTATTTGGGCTGCAATCTGAGGTGCAGTTAATTGATGATTTCTGAGGCTGGTAACTCTAATGAACTTATCCTCTGCAGCAGAGGTAACTGGGTCTTCCTTTCCTGTGGTGGTCCTCATGAGAGCCAGTTTCATCATAGCGCTTGATGGTTTTTGCGACTGAACTTGAAGAAACATTTAAAGTTCTAGACATTTTCCGAATTGACTGACCTTCATGTCTTAAAGTAATGAAGGACTGTCATTTCTCTTTTCTTATTTGAGCTTTTCTTGCCATAATATGGACTTGGTCTTTACAAAATAAAGCTATTTTCTGTATACCACGCCTACCTTGTCACAACACAACTGATTGGCTCAAACGCATTAAGAAGGTAAGAAATTCCACAAATGAACTTTTAACAAGGCACACCTGTTAAAAAATTGAAATGCATTCCAGGTGACTACCTCATGAAGCTCATTGAGAGAATGCCAAGAGTGCAAAGCTGTCATGAAGGCAAAGGGTGGCTACTTTGACGAATCTTACATTTTAAAACATATTTTGATGTAACTTTTTTTGGTTAATACATGATTCCATATGTGTTTTCATAGTTTTGAGGCCTACTATTATTCTACAATGTAGAAAATAGTAAAACATTAAGAAAAACCCTGGAATGACTGTCAACTTTTGACTGGTACTATATACACTACCATTCAAAAGTTTGCGGTCACTTAGAAATGTTCTTGTTTTTTTCCCCCCATCCATTAAAATAACATCATTGATCAGAAATACAGTGTAGATATTGTTAATGTTGAAAATTACTATTGTAGCTGGAAATGTCTGACTTAAAAATAAAAAATGGAATATCTATGTTGGCGTACAGAGGCTGAGAAATTAAGGCTATTCCGTGCAAGAAACTGAAGATCTCTTACAACGCTGTGTACTACTCCCTTCACAGAACAGAGCAAACTGGCTCTAACCAGAATAGAAAGAGGAGTGGGAGGCCCCGGGGCACAACTGAGCAAAGGGACAAGTACATTAGTGTCTACAGTCGTGGCCAAAAGTTTTGAGAATGACACAAATATACATTTTCAGTCTGCTGCCTCAGTTTGTATGATGGCAATTTGATATACTCCAGAATGTTATGAGTGATCTTATGAATTGCAATTAATTGCAAAGTCCCTCTTTGCCATGCAAATTAACTGAATCCCCCAAAAAACATTTCCACATCATTTCAGCCCTGCCACAAAAGGACCAGCTGACAGCATGTCAGTGATTCTCTCGTTAACACAGGTGTGAGTGTTGACGAGGACAAGGCTGGAGATCACTCTGTCATGCTGATTGAGTTCGAATAACAGACTGTAAGCTTCAAAAGGAGGGTGGTGCTTGGAATCATTGTTCTTCCTCTGTCAACCATGGTTACCTGCAAGGAAACACGTGCCGTCATCATTGCTTTGCACAAAAGCGCTTCACAGGCAAGGATATTGCTGCCAGTAAGATTGCACCTAAATCAACCATTTATCGGATCATAAAGAACTTCAAGGAGAGCGGTTCAATTGATGTGAAGAAGGCTTCAAGGCGCCCAAGAAAGTCCAGCAAGCGCCAGGACCGTCTCCTAAAGTTGATTCAGCTGCTTGTCCGGAGAAGACAAGGTGAGCGCTACCATCAGTCCTGTGTCATGCCAACAGTAAAGCATTCTGAGACCATTCGTGTGGGGTTGCTTCTCAGCCAAGGGAGTGGGCTCACTCACATTTTTGCCTAAGAACACAGCCATGAATAAAGAATGGTACCAACACATCCTCCGAGAGCAACTTCTCCCAACCATCCAGGAACAGTTTGGTGATGAACAATGCCTTTTCCAGCATGGAGCACCTTGCCATAAGGAAAAAGTGACAACTAAGTGGGTCGGCGAACAAAACATCGATATTTTGGGTCCATGGCCAGGAGGATCCCCAGACCTTAATCCCATTGAGAACTTGTGGTCAATCCTCAAGAGGCGGGTGGACAAACAAAAACCCACAAATTCTGACGAACTCCAAGCATTGATTATGCAAGAATGGGCTGCCATCAGTCAGGATGTGGCCCAGAAGTTAATTGACAGCATGCCAGGGCGGATTGCAGAGGTCTTGAATAAAAAGGGTCAACACTGCAAATATTGACTCTCTGCATCAACGTCATGTAATTGTCAATAAAAGCCTTTGACACTTATGAAATGCTTATAATTATACTTCAGTATTCCATAGTAACACCTGACAAAAATATCTAAAGACACAGAAGCAGCAGACTTTGTGGAAATTAATATTTGTGTCATTCGCAAAACTTTTGGCCACGACTGTAATTTGAGAAACGCATCTTGCAAGTCCTCAATTAGCAGCTTCATTAAATAGTACCCACAAAACACCAGTCTTAATGTCAACAGTGAAGAGTTGACTCTGGGATGCTGGCCTTCTAGACAGAGTTGCAAAGAAAAAGCAATGTCTGACTGGCCAATAAAAATGAAAGATTTAATATGGGCAAAAGAACACAGACTGGACAGAGGAACTCTGCCTAGAAGGCCAGCATCTCGGAGTCGCCTCTTCTCTGACGTTGAGACTGGTATTTTGCGGGTACTATTTAATGAAGCTGCCAATTGAGGACTTGTGATGCGTCTGTTTCTCAAACTAGACACTCTACTGTACTTGTCCCTTTGCTCAGTTGTGCCCCGGGGCCTCCCACTCCTCTTTCTATTCTGGTTAGAGCCAGTTTGCTCTGTTCTGTGAAGGGAGTAGTACACAGCGTTGCACGAGATCTTCAGTTTTCTGGCAATTTCTCACATGGAATAGTTAATTCATTTCTTAATTTCTCAGAACAAGAACAGACGGACAAGTTTCAGAAGAAAGTTATTTGTTTCTGGTCATTTTGAGCCTGTAATCAAACCCACAAATGCTGATGCTCCAGATACTCAACTAGTCTAAAGAAGGCCAGTTTTTTTGCTTCTTTAATCCGAACAACAGTTTTCAGCTGTGCTAACATAATTGCCAAATGGTTTTCTAATGATCAATTACCCTTTTTAAAATGATAAACTTGGATTAGCTAACACAACGTGCCATTGGAACACAGGAGGGATGGTTGCTGATAATGGGCCTCTGTACACCTATGTAGATATTCCATAAAATATCCGCTTTTTCCAGCTACAATAGTCATTTACAACATTAAGTGTCTACACTGTATTTCTGATCAATTTGTTGCCCTGCCCTCTTGTTGCCCTGCCCTGCCCTCTTCACAACTGTCTTGGTGTGTTTGGACCATGATAGTTTGTTGGTGATGTGGACACCAAGGAACTTGAAACTCTCGATCCACTCCACTACAGCCCTGTCGATTTTATATGGGGGGCCTGTTCGGCCCCCTTGACACGAGCGTTATTTCCCTTAGTAGTCCTTAATCATTTGCAAGCCCTGCTGCATCTGACAAGCGCCAGAGCCGGTGTAGTAGGATTCAATCTTAGTCCTGTATTGACGCTTTGCCTATGATGGTTCATCTGAGGGCATCGTGGGATTTCTTATAAGCGTCCGCTCCTTGAAAGCGGCAGCTTTATTCCGGTGCAGATGTTGCCTGTAATCCTTGGCTTTTGGTTGGGATTTGTACACACGGTCATTGATGCACTAGCTAGCCTAAATAAAGTGATGTAGCTGGAGTAACTTGGGAAGCTTGCCAGGCTAACGTTAACTAGATAGCTAACTTGCCACTGTGAAGATACAGACAAATGTAATGGTCAAGAACAGATATTAGCTAATTACAACAAACCTCTTAGCTAGTTAATGTATCTGTAGCTAGCTAAAGCATCACTGTTTACCTGGCCCACTAACCCTCCTATTTTTGTGTCGGTGTGACCTCTGGTGCTCCACTGCAGCTTGACGCGTATTTAGTCCATTGAATGCTGACAGACTTTGCAGAAAAGTCTGCATCCTCGTACAGTTCAGCAGACTCCCTGTCCCTGGCTGTTATTCTGGTCACCAAGTGTTTACTCCTCAGCTCCTAATATTTCTCCCCTCAGACAGCTGTCATTCATTCACGGAGCTGTCTCCATCCTGCACTTCTCACTCACACAGGGGAGGTGCTACAGTGGGGAGAGTTGGCTACACCTCTGGCTACATTTTTCGGTGATTGAAATACATCAGTGAAAACCTTTCAGCTTGCAGCTTATTTTTACCTTTAGAATCCTATGCATTCTATTCGGAGTTCCGCGACTTTTCATCAGAATTCTGCTTGCGCAGATTCCATGCGGGTCTACAAATAAGCAACTAAGTCTAAACTGAAATATTTCAATGTCATAAAATACAAATTACATGACCCTTCCCCGGACTTGTTCTAAAAATACTTAACCCTCCCCCTGACTGAAATTGCAAAGCATGACCCTCCCATTTTCCTCCAGGTAACCATTCTGTAAATTTCAATCTCTCCCTTAGCAGGTTTGACTTTGCATATCTCCTGTTCTGCCCTGTACTGCTGCAGCACAACCCCAAGAGAATTTTCTCTGGCCCATAAACCACATGGTATTTAGGTTAAGTCACTAGTCTGGATCATAGCAAGACAAGTACATCTTTACGAAGCTGAAGAAGGAAAAATGATCATTTTCTTTTTGTTTGGATCCATGATTTATCTATGATTTCAATAAAGAAAAATACTTGTAATGTTGTAAGTACTATATGAATAGTAAAACAAATATTGTTTTAAAAGGTGCAATAGCGGGTTAAAGCATAACAAATCATTTGGTGGTACAGTATTGCATTAGGGAGTCAGTCTCCCTCTTCAGTCTGCGGTAGTTAAAACTTTAACTGGTTATTTCCTTTCTGAGTCACATCTCTACCAGGGAAGTCAGTGTAGGAAATGAGACAGATATTCCCCTCTTTCTATTATCACTGTAACAGACTAGTTTCGATCTTGAGTGCTTTCTTGCTTATATGTTCTTTGTTTTATTTCAGGTGATGCAGGACAAAATCATCTGCCTTCCCCAGAGAATGTCCATGCCGAACCAAACAATACTCTTACCAAATAAAACCGAGCTGGTCTCACCCGCTGTGCCACAGGACGTGCACGAGATGATGGGCCTGAAAACCAACCTGGACCTCCAGCAGTACAGCTTCATCAACCAGATGTGCTACGAGAAGGCTCTGCACTGGTACGCCAAGTACTTCCCTTACCTGGTCCTCATACACACCCTGATCTTCATGGTGTGTAGCAACTTCTGGTTCAAGTTCCCAGGCTCCAGCTCTAAAATAGAGCATTTCATCTCCATCTTGGGAAAGTGCTTTGACTCCCCCTGGACTACCAGAGCTCTGTCTGAAGTGTCTGGAGAGAACCCAGAGGAGAAGGTATTGTTGGTATATGTGTGTGTACCTGCCTGAAATATTTTTTGGGTCCAGGACTAAGCTCAATCTTCGCCCGAGAAACCTAACCTATATTGTACTGTATACATTTTAAATATGTCAAATAAAGTGCATTCATTCATTCAAGGATAAGAAGTGCAGTGCCAGCAGAGCGATCCTCAACGTGTCTGTAGAGGGGAACCTAGACAACCTGGAGAAGACCCAGTCCCTCAAATCCATCCCAGAGAAGGTCGTCGTAGACAAGCCCACAGCTAGTGCCCTGGAAAAGAAAGAAGGAGAGCAAGCCAAAGCTCTGTTTGAGAAGGTGAAGAAGTTCCGCCTGCATGTCGAGGAGGGGGACATCCTCTATATTATGTATGTTCGCCAAACTGTTCTCAAAGTGATGAAGTTCCTCCTCATCATCGCATATAACAGTGCGTTAGTCTCTGAGGTGCAGATCACAGTGAAGTGCAATGTGGACATGCAGGACATGACGGGATATAAGCATTTCTCCTGTAATCACACCATGGCCCACCTGTTCTCCAAGCTGTCATACTGTTACCTATGCTTCGTGGCTGTGTATGGATTCACCTGCCTCTACACTTCCTACTGGCTCTTCTACCGCTCGCTGAAGGAGTACTCCTTTGAATACGTACGGCAGGAAACGGGAATCGATGACATCCCAGACGTGAAGAATGACTTTGCCTTCATGCTGCACATGATCGACCAGTATGACCCACTATACTCCAAGAGGTGCGTTGTCTTTGTAATTGTACAAGTAATTTAGCTCTTCATTGCTATTGATAAGTATGCAATGCCTCCAATTGTAAAAGTTTCCTTTTCCCATCTTGGACAATAAAGTCATCTTTGTCTTCTCTCTTTCGCTCTCTCTCATTCGCAGATTTGCAGTGTTCCTATCGGAGGTCAGTGAAAACAAACTAAAACAGCTTAACCTGAACCATGAGTGGACGCCAGAGAAGCTACGTCAGAGACTGCTGACCAACCACAACAACAGACTGGAGCTGCAGCTCTTCATGCTGTCTGGCCTTCCAGACACCATCTTTGAGGTGACAGAGCTCCAGTCCCTGAAGCTGGAGATCATCAACAACGTAACCATCCCAGCCTCCATTGCCCAGCTTGAAGACCTTCAGGAGCTTTCTCTGTATCAGTGTTATTTAAAGATCCACGCCACAGCCACCTCCTTCCTCAAGGAGAAACTCAAGGTATGCTATTCTACCATGTGCTATTCTATAGGATATTTTTTTATTTTTCTATTCCTCCTGGCGTTGTATTGGGTTTTTGTCTCGTACAGTATGTGTATTTTGTCCATATTTGTTATTGACATTAAATGTCTTCCTCTGGGATTAATATGTAGAGTAGTTCTGTATGTAATAAAACCCTTTTGTGGGAAAAACTAATTCTGATTGGCTGGGCCTGGCTCCCCAGTGGGTGGAGACTAATTAAATTGACCTCCCAGGCCCACTCATGGCTGTGCCCTTGCCCAGACATGTGAAATCCATAAATTAGGGCCAATTTACTTAAATTGACTGATTTCCTTCAATGAACTGTAACTAAGTAAAATATTAGACATTTTTGAATTTTATCTTTTTGTTTATCTAAGGTGCTCAGGGTGAAGTTTGACGACAGCAGAGAGCTGCCTAATTGGCTGTACCACCTGCGGAATCTAGAGGAGCTCTACCTTATTGGCTCACTGAGTCCTGACGCTTCTAAAAATGTGGTTCTGGAGTCCCTGAGGGAGCTGAAGAATCTGAAGACCCTGTCACTCAAAAGTAACTTTACAAAGATCCCCCAGTCCATTGTGGATGTGTCCAGCCACCTGCAGAGGCTGTATGTCTACAATGACGGCACTAAACTGGTGATGCTCAATAATCTGAAGAAGATGGTGAACCTGACTGAACTGGAGCTGGTGCACTGTGACCTGGAACGCATCCCACATGCTGTCTTCAGCCTCACCAACCTACAGGTATGATATGCATTACTTTGACTGCCTGTTATCTGAGTGGTCTACAATGTGGTTTTTAAATATGTAAGGAGTTATTCCTTTCAGCTCCTAGTGGAGAAAAGGGCTTCAATGGTGAAATTCCAGCAAACCCTGTTCTGGGTGGTTTTCTTGACCTCAAATATGCAATATGTATTGCCAATTCCTGTAATATTGTGGTGTTATACTTAGAACATTTTATTTTAACTCTACAGGAGTTGGACCTGAAAGAAAACAACCTGCACTCCATCGAGGAGATAGTCAGCTGCCAGCACCTCCGCAAGCTGACGACCCTGAAACTCTGGCACAACAGTATCTGCTACATCCCAGAACACATCAAGAAGCTGGGCAGCCTAGAGCGCCTCTACTTCAGTCACAACAAGATCGAGATCTTGCCCTCGCACTTGTTCTTATGCAACAAGCTTCGTTACCTGGACCTGTCCAACAACGACATCCGGTTTATTCCGCCGGAGATTGGTGTCCTACAGAGTCTTCAGTACTTCTCTGTCACATGCAACAAGATTGAGAACCTCCCAGACGAGCTGTTCTTTTGCAAGAAGCTCACAACCCTCAAGCTGGGCAAGAATACGCTGTCATTGCTCTCACCAAAGATCTCATACCTGGTTCTATTGACACACCTGGAACTGAAGGGCAACCATTTTGAACTCCTGCCTCCAGAGCTTGGGTTCTGCCGGGCATTGAAGCGCGGTGGCCTAATGGTGGAAGACGCTCTGTTTGAAACCTTGCCATCGGAAATCAGAGACAAAATGAAGGCTGAGTGAAATGTCTTACAGTATCTGTGCAAAAGGCCCTGCGATAGACTAGCATCCCGCCCAGGGGGTATACTTCAAGCTGCATTACACTATATAAAAAAAAGTGATAGGACAAGAGCCAATGGGTTATTCTGGCTCGGACAAGCCAACTTACTTGACTGTTCAAAAAGAAAAAGCCAATTTTGTCTGGCAATCCTAGTCAACCAAAAAGCTTGATTTTACTGTTTTACACAACATTGATCAAAATCTAAGCACTGTACCATAAGTTTGTTATAGGGGGCTGATGTGATAATCATGGCTGAATGTTTTTAGTATTATGTTGAAGTCTTACTTCATGACAGAAGGGAACATGGCATTGTGTTGTAATTAAACGGTTCTTAACAATACGATTAGTCACAGGCAAGGTGTACTTGTACCCACGTTAACATTTGACTCCTTATTCTCTGTCATATGCCACACAATGTTTGGCATGACATGGAGTGGCAAGGAATGGAAGGATAGCACAAACAGATCTGTTTTCTTCTGTTACATGTAGTTGCTAATTGACATATGTTAATCACTCTGCACCTTTTCTGCATGTTGCTTATGTTATGCTAATTAAGGCCTGCTTTTTATGGCTATTGCATTGCTGCTTGAATACTTTTCATTCGTTTTTAATTTTTTTTTATATTGTTTGCCTGCCATATGCTATGCTATGTAGCCCCTGCTAGCCTAGCCTGCTCTAGCTTTGGCCTTCTGTGCCGCATGCTATTGCACCCCCTTTCCATTCGAATTGTTGTATTGCTGCTATATTTATGTACAAGCTTTACTCAGTTGCATTGCATTTGTATATTGTTTTTGCCATTTGAAATTCATACAAATACTATGCATACATGCATGCATGCATGCATGCACACCTTTTGTGTGTGTGTGTGTGTGTATATGTGTGTGTGTGTGTGTGTATGTATGTGGACACCCCTTCAAATTAGTGGATTCAGGTGTATAAAATTGAGCACACACCCATGCAATCTCCATAGACAAACATTGGCAGGTGGCCTTAATGAAGAGCTCAGTGACTTTCCAACATGGCAGTCATATGATGCCACCTTTCCAACAAGTCAGTCAAATTTCTGCCCTGCTAGGGCTACCCCGGTCAATTGTAAATGCTGTTATTGTGAAGTGAAAACGTCTAGGAGCAACAACGGCTCCGCAGCGATGTGGTTAGGCCACACAAGCTGACAGAACGGGAGTGCTGAAGCGCGTTGCACGTAAACATTACCTTTCCTCTGCAACACTCACTACTGCACACAAGCCTAAGATCACCATGTGTAAACCCAAGCGTCGGCTGGAGCGGTGTAAAGCTCGCCACCATTGGACTCTGCAGCAGTGGAAATGCGTTCTCTGGAGTGATGAATCATTCTTCACCATCTGGCAGTCCGATGTTTGAATCTGCGTCTGGAGGATGCCAGGAGAAGCCTGAATGCATAGTGCCAACTGTAAAGTTTGGTGGAGTAGGAATAATTGTCTTGATGTTTTTCATGGTTTGGACTATGCCCCTTAGTTCCAGTGAAGGGAAATCTAAACGCTACAGCATACAATGACATTCTAGACGATTCTGTGTTTCTAACTTTGTGGCAACAGTTTAGGGAAGGCCCTTTCCTGTTTAAACATGACGATGCGCCCGTGCACAAAGCAAGGTCCTTACAGAAATGGTTTGTCGAGATCGGTGTGAAAGAACGTGACTGGCCTGCGTAGAGCCCTGACGTCAACCCCATTTAACACCTTTGGAATGAATTGGAAATCCGATTCAGGCCTAATCACCCAACGTCAGGCACTGATGTTGGGTGATATCACTAATGCTCTTGTGGCTGAATGGAAGCAATTCCCCACAGCAATGTTCCAACATCTAGTGGAAAGCCTTCCCAGAAGAGTGGAGGCTGCTATAGCAAATGTGGGACCAACTCCATATTAATGCCCATGATTTTGGAATGAGATGTTTGACAAGCAGGTGTCCACTTACTTTTAGTCATGTAGTGTACCAATAATTGTTGAGACGGGCAATAACTGTTCACCTAACTCAACATGTGCTGTAATTCAACTAATCTGATCCTGTTTCATGCCATGTACCATCTTCATCTGAATACACATAGACTTCATCTGTGCCTCTGTCTGCTCCTTCACCACAGCCCCACAGTAGTTGACCATTATCCATTCACCAGTCCTACATCTCTATTCTTTTCAGTGATATTGAATGTTTTATCCTGAAGCGCCTCATTCTTAAGTGTCTGTCTCAATGCAAATACGCCCCCCTTTCTATACGATTTTGGAATATAACTTTAATTTAAGCAAGATGGAATCTTTCAAATACAAAAGATATTAGTGTGAGCAGTTTGGCAGATTTGCACCCGGCTGTTTTCACATGCCGCCTTGGGTACGACACATCCTCTCACCTTTTGCTTTAATTTCCATTCAACCATTCCATTCCACATATTTCCTGTTTCTCAAAATACAGCTGGGTGCAGCTTTCCTAAACTGCATACAGTATTTTTTATTTTTTTTGTATTTGAAAAATAATTTCTCGCTTATATGAGCGTTAACTTACAAATGTTTTCAAAATGGTATCGCGTGTGAGGTGAATTTGGGGAAAAAATCCCCTTAAGTGGCAAACAGCTTTGTAAATAGACAGTATAATGTTTAACATTGACTATTTATTTGAATGGGGTAGCTCGGTCCATGAGTTTGAGTGTTTGCATTCTCCATCCCTCTGCTGTCAGTGGAGGCTGGCCACTTTGTTTGAACTGCAGATAGCTCCTTTTAAGCTCAAACAACATTATTTGATCAGGTCAAAAACCACACATTTAATCATTTCAACCCATGACTGTTACTTTTTTACATTATAGAAACACTAAAAAGGAAATATTGAATCTGATCCACTGTTCTCTACTCAGGTAGTCTATATATTATGTTGAAAGTTATTTATAGAACGGTGTAGTCTACAAGTTAAATGTGGACTCACTCAGCTGTAGCTGTTCTGTCAATAGCCTGTGGCAATACTATATTTATCAGGAAGGCTAGCTTATTTCAGTTAGTCAACAGCTTACACAAGCTAAAGCATACCAGCCAAGTTGTAAGTAACGTATCTTTATTACAATCCACAAAACACTTTGCACATGCCTTATAGACAGATTTATACCTTTTGGTCCTCAGAGAGGTAAAACAAAAAGTCCACGCCTTACACTGCAATGTCTATCAGAGCTGTAGATCACTGCAAAGGTGCCATGGTCAGCTGCTATCTTAATGTATAAAAACAGTACCGTATCTACATTTATGTAGGGCTTTATAGTCTAATGCGAAATAGTACCCCCCCCCCCCCTCATGAATACATCTGGTGATGAAAGATAATGAAAAGGTATATATTTTGTACATTCTTTTTTAACGGATCGTATTTGCTGTGTTCGGTTCTTGATGATGAATAAAAATAACCAGCTGCTTTAAATGAGACATTTTGTAGTCTGTCTTATCCTATACCTGTACAGCATGTTGCATCCCATTTCATGTACAGTTGCAGTTCTGTTTCCCTCAGAGAAAATAAACTGTGTTGTGTGTGTGGAATCAAAGTTGCACCCTAGGTGGCAGTGATGTGCTTTGAATACAGCCATGTTCAGGTGTTAGAGGGAAACTAGACTGTCACCCCATCCTACTTGTTTAGATCAACGGAGCAGACTTTGGTCTATGCTTTACTAGCCTTGGACGCCCAAGCTTTGCTGTGAGGTTAAAGCTTGTGACTAATACTGTACAGTCACTGTCTCACTTCTCAGCAAAGAATATAAGTTCTCCTCACCTTGTAAAGGGAGCTGTCTGACATGAACCACTGTGTTCCAAATGGCACCCTATTTCCTATATTGTGCACTAGTTTTGAACTGGGCCCATAGTGCACTAGTTTTGACCAGAGCACTATGTAGTGAATAGTGTTCCATTTGGGATGCTAACCATATACAGTTAACTGGCAAAACAAACACCAACATAGTGTCTTAATAGGGAGTTGGGCCACCTCGAGCCAGAACAGCTTCAATGCACCTTGGCATATATTCTTCATGTGTCTGGAACTCGATTGGAGGGATGTGACACCATTCCAGGTGAAGCTGGTTGAGAGAATGCCAAGAGAGTGCAAAGCTGTTATCAAGGCAAAGGGTGGGTACTTTGAAGAATCTCAAATATAAAATATATTTTGGTTTAACACTTTTTTTGGTTGTTACATGACTCGTGTTATTTTTTTTAGTTTTGATGTCTTCTATTATTCTACAATGTAGAAAATAGTAAAAATAAAGAAAAACCCTGGAATGAGTAGGTGTGTCCAAACTTATGACTGGTATACATTTTTTGCAGGTGATCTAATAATTTGCAATGGTAAAAATGTATTTGAATCTGACAATGGTAGCCTACTTGTTGGGCTTTACATTGGAGATTGCTTAATTAAGTCAGGAACCACATTTGTATGGAAGCACTTGCTTTCAATATACTATGTATCCCTCATTTAATCAAGTGTTTCCATTATTTTGGCAGTTACCTGTATATTACCCACACTCCATGGGAATATCTCAATTGCATTCTCCAGACCGCCTATCTCCTTGCTGCCTTCTCAAAACCCATTGGATGAGAAAGTCAGCGGTCCCGCCCCTCTGACCTTCTCCTTCAATGGTTTTGAGAAGAGCGAGGACACGAGGAGTATGCAATTGAGATCTTCCCAATCTCTCATGCCTCCTCTCCTTGGTGATAAGCATGTTGGTGTGCCTGATACTGGAGATAAGTCAAGGTGACCTTTTGAGATGAGGTGAAAAATAGATGGGGGAGAAGTCAAGTGTATCTGGTTAGTTAGGGCAGGTGAAAGATGTGGCTGTAATTCACTGGAAGAGATGTGGTCATAGGTATAGAATTACTAGATTCTATTTCTACCGCTGTGTTACTGTATAGTCACTATCTAGATCAGCCTCATCTGACAAGACCATAGACATATCATTGACAAGACCCACTATTTTAAGTCAGAGGGGCATGATGGAGGAGACAAAGAACTGATCGGAGGTGCAGTGGCTACATGGCTACTGCACCTAACATAAATAAATAGAACCGTCATGAAACTGAATAGTTTTAATGATCATCCAACATAAAATAATTCATAACTTTGGCCTTTGTTTGTTCAACAGATGTGCTCCAACATCTCTGTTCCATGTTCCTGGCAAGCTGCCCAGTCTAAGACAATGGCTATATTTGTATTATTTAGCATTTGTTTGGCCCACAAATTCAGGGCTTGTTCTGTGAAGGGCATTTTACAGAGAACACAATGGCATTCTGAATGGCACATAGACATAGTATTTAGGATCATCATCAACAGAATAGATAAAGTACATTAGTTATCAATTTTATGAGAAATGGAAATGTCTTCTAAAGAACCACCCCTCGCAAATTTTGAGAAGCACAGAATTCCAGTCCCCTAGCATATATTTCAATAATTTCAAAACCCCCTTTTGAATGTATGTTTTTTTTTTAATTACAAGTTAAATATTGACACCAACATGATGTGTTGATGGTGCAATGTCTGACAGTACCTAAGAATATACAGCCAGTATTGGTTCCAGGAACCAAATGTTTAGTCTGTCATGAGGTCACAAGATTACACTGCAAGTAAAGCACAGCTGCTGTGATCTGTTACAGTATAGTATGTATGCCATTTCTCTGTTTCCACTTTTAGAGAGCTGTTTCAGAGGCCATAGTTATTCATTGTAACATGAAACTGATGTAAGAAAATAATGCTTTGAAATGTCACGGACTGATCGTAGCTGATTCGGCTACTGGATCTGTAGATCTTTTTATTTTGAGTGGTGTACCAAAATAATCCAGTGGAGTAAACTACTTTCCCTATATAGGACTAAAATAAATAGTTAACTAAATCTCCTATCAAACCAAAACATAAACAATGCAGCAATAGCTTTTCTGTAAAAAACAAATCTCATATATAATGTGTGTGTGTGTGTGTATATGTATATATATGTCTGTGTATATATATGTGTGTGTGTGTGTGTGTGTGTGTGTTAGTTATGACAATGTAATACAACCAAGCTTTTATAATTCGTTTACAATCAATGGGTGGTTTTGCATAAGGATATTTTATAGATTGTGTGTGTGCCCTACAGGCTTTAGTTTACACTTCACACCTTTGCCTGACTGGCAGCAGAGTTGAGCCTTGTCTTGTTTTTGAGACATGATTGGTTGATACAGTAATACCAAAGATGGTTCGGTAAAGCTATTGGACTAGCCCAGGATACGTTTAATATTTATTTCCTGAGCACCCTGTGTCCCATGGTGCAACCAACCTTCATGGCCGCAGCATGTCGCTATGGAGGAAGCAGAACCAAAGCAATTTTCTAATCAGCTTAGTGTCTGTTCAGCAATACGGTTGACTAGATGTTAAGCATTTCGTCTTTGTTTACCTTATCGAATCATGGGACGTACCAATAATTATCATTTTTCTGCTGAAGTATCGAGGCAACGGGACACATAAATGAATTGAAGGTGCGTATGCGTAGCCTATCTCGTCTCAGAAACCGTCGCCACGAATGTTATGCAATGCTTTTCTGTATAAATAGCGGCACCATATGTGTATATATGTTGTCACAAAATAATATGTACCCACTCATTGAGAAAAGTCGTACTGTAAGAGGCTACAATAAGGCTGCTATAGAGAAGGCAAGGCCGTGTTACATTTCAATTTGTAACACGCTGTCCAGAAATCAAGAGTAGGCTAGGCCCACTGTAGCCTATACATTTTTTGGTTTTGTATAACCTACTAAATCCAGGCCTGAACTCATCCTTATCCTAACCGTGTTAAATTGCAACGTCAATGGGGTGACGTCAGAGTTAGACGTCTCGAGGATTCAGTTGAGACTTTACCGAGAATAAATGCTGTGTCACATTTAGAGCCCATTCACGTGCACCTTGTGCCAGTGCGCAGTCCATGATGTTGTGGGATAGCAAAATCCAGTTTGACCTACTATATAAAACAGCGAGTTCTTTATCACACTGTGTTCTCATCTTTTTAATACGACACTAGCCTATGTTCAATCTAGGAGGTGGTGGGTAGCCTATGCAATTTCATATGACGTTTAGGGTACTTAATCATTTTTGGAACACAGTAGTAGCCGAAACTGTTCATAATATAAGGTCCATATAAACTATAGCGTAGTTGATGTGTAGATTACGCCGTTTTTAGCCTTGACTGTGATATGGCAATGTAAACCAGGTATATATGAATCTCTGACGAGCCTACAGCATTTGCATGTGGTACATCAGTTTGAATACAGAAGCCTACAAGGGCATCTAGCTACCACAAACATGGTTTATTTTTATTGTGGGCAGTGTTGCCAGGTCTAGCTAAAAATGTCTAGCCAATGACCTCTGAAAACTAGTCCCAAAAAATGTTTTGCAAGAGTGGAGTTGCCACATTTATCCATGAAACCCTTTCCCCCATCACATTAACGAGCGAATTAAGAAGGAATATCTACTTAATTTTTAACGATGTAGGCTAGGAAGAAAATGTTGGTTTTCCATCAAAATAATAATTCTTGCAAGTTTAAGAATTTGTTTCGAGAGAAAAGATAAATTGACCTTATTAAACTCTCAAGATCATTTTCCATCAATGAATAACGATTTAACTTGTTTTGACTGCTATGATTAAACAATAAGGCCCTAGGAGGTGTGGTATATGGCCAATATACCACGGCAAAGGGCTGTTCTTTGGACATAGCCCTTAGCCGTTGTGTATTGGCAATATACCACAACCTGAGGAGCCTTATTGCTATTATAAACTGATTGACAGTGTAATTAGAATAGTACAAGTTTTTTTTTGTCATTCCCATGGTACCGATATACCATGGCTTTCAACAAATCAGCTTTCAGGGATCAAACCACCCAGTTTATAATTGTAAATAAATCATGTTTGTGCCTGTGCATAACTATAGATAATTCCGACAGGAGAGTTTGAGTGATGAAAGTTGAAAACGAATGTTAGGCTATTTTCTGGCAATTGTGCCTTCATTATGTGCCAGATGTTAAGACTACAAACCCTTATAAATGGCCTATTTACGAAATGTAATTGTTAGTACAATAGGCATAGGCTATTGACAAAAATCTGGCTTTATAATTGCAATTCAACTTTGCCAAGGTTTGCTGAGCTAGATGCAGGTAGGCTATAGCCCCTGAAAAGCCAACCAACATCTCATTTCAGGGAAAAGTCCACAATGAAACTGACATTAAATGTGGAGAATGATACATTCGCAATAGAGCCGTCTGTGACCATGATCACAGTTGATAACTTCCAATTTAATTAACTAAACATGGCCATTAACAATTGCATAATAACACAAGGCTACAACTAAAAACTGAGTCAAAGGCTATTTATTACATCTGTTTGCCAGCAGCAGGTAGGCTACACAAGTGGCACAAATTGATTTGCAATGACTCCAGCGATATCGCCATTTCAACTTATTTATTGTACTGTATCATATGGTAGGCAACAGTAGCTTACAATGCCATAGAAATTAATAGCCTTTGATGGCCAACAACTGCAAATATCATTCTCCTCATTTTAAATTCATTTTAATTGTGGACTTTTTCCCATTTAAGAGAAGCACACGAGTGACTTCCATAACTTCCATTTCAAATGTCCACTTGCACAGCGCTCCAGACCCTAGAACTGAGCATGAGTAAAACCCTTCGCTTGATACGGTTATCCATAAGAAAAGTCGACATTTGAATGCAGTTTACTTAATTTCGCTCAGAGGTGGTTTAATCTAAAGAGCTCTAGTGTGCCTAAAGTCCTTTTCCAATGCTTTGTCACCGTTATATCAGTTCTAGCGCTTTCATTTTTTTATGGAAAACGGTGTCTCCTAAATAGCCTACCCACAAATGGTAAAAAGTTGTTATGATGTGCGAGTGTGCTACTCGTTCTCCTTGACACAAGCTGCCTCTGCTGCAGCACTCTCTCAACCAGGGCTTTCAACGCACACACATCGATCTGGCCTTTCTCACTCACTCACTCACTCACTCACTCACTCACTCACTCACTCACATCCTGCTCACTGCCTGATAGTCAGCAGCGGCAGGTTACAGTTAAATATATACAGTACCAGTCAAAAGTTTGGACACACATACTCATTCCAGTGTTTTTCTTTATTTTTACTATTTTCTACATTGTAGAATAATAGTGAAGACATCAGAACTATGAAATAACACATATGGAATCATGTAGTAACCAAAAAGTGTTAAACAAATGAAAATATATTTTATACATTAGATTCTTCAAAGTAGCCACTCTTTGCCTTGACAGCTGTGCACACTCTTGGCATTCTCTCAACGAGCTTCATGAAGAATGCTTTTCCAACAGTCTTGGAGTTCCCACATATGCTGAGAACTTGTTGGCTGCTTTTACTTCATTCTGCGGTCCAACTCATCGGAAACCATCTCAATTGGGTTGAGGTCGGGTGATTGTGGAGGCAAGGTCATCTGATGCAGCACTCCATCACTCTCCTTCTTGGTCAAATAGTCCTTTCACAGCCTGGAGTTGTGTTTTGGGGAATTGTCCAGTTGAAAAACAAATGATAGTCCCACTAAGCACAAACCAGATGGGATGGCGTATCGCTGCAGAATGCTGTGGTAGCCATGCTGGTTAAGTGTGCCTTGAATTCAAAATAAATCATAGTGTCACCAGCAAAGCACCCCCACACCATCACACCTCCTCCTCCATGCTTCACGGTGGGAACCACACATGCGGAGAACATCCATTCACCTACTCTGCGTCTCACAAAGACAAGGCGATTGGAACCAAAATCTCAAATTTGGACTCATCGGACCAAAAGACAGATTTCCACCGGTCTAATGTCCATTGCTCGTGTTTGTTGGCCCAAGCAAGTCTTTTCTTCTTATCAGTGTCCTTTAGTAGTGTTTTTTTTGCAGCAATTTGACCATGAAGGCCTGATTTCACGCTGTGTCCTCTAAACAGTTGATGTTGAGATGTGTCTGTTACTTGAACTCTGTGAAGCATCTATCTGGGCTGCAATCTGAGGTGCAGTTAACTCTAATGAACTTATCCTCTACCTCAGAGGTAACTCTGGGTCTTCCTTTCCTGTGGAAAGTAATGATGGACTGTCATTTCTCTTTGCTGATTTGAGCTGTTCTTGCCATAATATGGACTTGGTCTTTTACCTAATAGGGATATCTTCTGTATACCACCCCTACCTTGTCACAACACAACTGATTGGCTCAAACACATTAAGAAGGAAAGAAATTCCACAAATTAACTTTTAACAAGGCATACCTGTTAATTGAAATGCATTCCAGGTGACTACCTCATGAAGCTGGTAGAGAGAATGCCAAGAGTGTGCAAAGCTGTCATCATGGAAAAGGGTGGCTACTTTGAAGAATCACAAATATAAAACATATTTTGATTTGTTTAAACACTTTTTTGGTGACTACATGATTTCATATGTGACTCACCACTTGGAATCGGTCTTATGTAGCAACATTTGAAATGGTGTTTTACATTGGATGACAGTAGAGACTCAGAGCTACAAAATTGTATATCATACTGCATTGTTGAGGAACAATGGGAAAGTTGATAAACTTGTCAACTCTTTTGAGAAAATGGCCTTTGAATGCTTTGGTATCTAGTGAATAGCGCTTCTTTGTCTACACCCCTTCAGCATCGTTCACACTAGAGGTCGACCGATTCTGATTTTTCAACGCCGATACCAATTATTGGAGGACCAAAAAAAGCCGATGCCGATTAATCAGTCTATTTTTTTAAACTTTTTTTATTATATATATATTTGTAATAATGACAATTACAACAATACTGAATGAACAATGAACACTTTTATATTAACATAATATAATTCATCAATAAAATCAATTTAGTCTCAAATAAATAATGAAACATGTTCAATTTGCTTTAAATAATGCAAAAACAAGGTGTTGGTGAAGAATGTAAAAGTGCAATATGTGCCATGTAAAAAAGCTAATGTTTAAGTTCCTTGCTCAGAACATGAGAACATATGAAAGCTGGTGGTTCCTTTTAACATGAGTCTTCAATATTCCCAGGTAAGAAGTTTTAGGTTGTAGTTATTATAGGACTATTTTTCTCTATACCATTTGTATTTCATATACCTTTTGACTATTGGATGTTCTAATAGGTACTTTAGTATTGCCAGCCTAATCTCGGTAGTTGATAGGCTTGAAGTCATAAACAGCGCAATGCTTGAAGCACAGAACTGCTGGCAAACGCAGTAAAGTGCTGTTTGAATGAATGCTTACGAGCCTGCTGCTGCCTACCACCGCTCAGTCAGACTGCTCTATCAAATCATCGACTTAATTATAATATAATAACACACAGAAATAATATGGTCAAATCCGGAAACTATAATTTCGAAAAGAAAACGTTTATTCTTTCAGTGAAATACGGAACCGTTCCATATTTTATCAAATGGGTGGCATCCATAAGTCTAATTATTGCTGTTACATTGCACAACCTTCAATGTTATGTCATAATTACGTAAAATTCTGGCAAATTAGTTCGCAACGAGCCAGGCGGCCCAAACTGTTGCATATACCCTGACACTGCGTGCAATGAACGCAAGAGAAGTGACACAATTTCCCCAGTTAAAAGAAATTCATGTTAGCAGGCAATATTAACTAAATATGCAGGTTTAAAAATATATACTTGTGTATTGATTTTAAGAAAGGCGTTGATGTTTATGGTTAGGTACACATTGGTGCAACGACAGCGCTTTTTTCGCGAATGCTATTGTTAAATCACCCGTTTTTCAAAGTAGGCTGTGATTCAATGATAAATTAATATTGATTGTTTTTTATAAGATATGTTTAATGCTAGCTAGCACCTTACCTTTGCTCCTTGCTGCACTCGCATAACAGGTAGTCAGCCTGCCACGCAGTCTCCTCGTGGAGTGCAATGTAATCGGCCATGATCGGTGTACGAAAATGACGATTACCGATTGTTATGAAAACTTGAAATTGGCCTTAACTTCTCTAGGGCCGGCGGGATGAAATCGTCCCACCTACGTAACAGCCAGTGGAATCCTGTGGCGCGTTATTCAAATACCTTAGAAATGCTATTACTTCAATTTCTCAAACATATGACTATTTTACACCATTTTAAAGACAAGACTCTCGTTAATCTAACCACACTGTCCGATTTCAAAAAGGCTTTACAACGAAAGCAAAACATTAGATTATGTCAGCAGAGTACCCAGCCAGAAATAATCAGACACCCATTTTTCAAGCTAGCATATAATGTCACAAAAACCCAGAAGACAGCTAAATGCAGCACTAACCTTTGATGATCTTCATCAGATGACACACCTAGGACATTATGTTATACAATACATGCATGTTTTGTTCAATCAAGTTCATATTTATATCAAAAACCAGCTTTTTACATTAGCATGTGACGTTCAGAACTAGCATACCCCCCGCAAACTTCCGGTGAATTTACTAAATTACTCACGATAAACGTTCACAAAAAGCATAACAATTATTTTAAGAATTATAGATACAGAACTCCTCTATGCACTCGATATGTCCGATTTTAAAATAGCTTTTCGGTGAAAGCACATTTTGCAATATTCTAAGTAGATAGCCCGGCATCTCAGGGCTAGCTATTTAGACACCCAGCAAGTTTAGCACTCACCAAAGTCAGATTTACTATAAGAAAAATGTTATTACATTTGGTGTTCTTCATCAGAATGCACTCCCAGGACTTCTACTTCAATAACAAATGTTGGTTTGGTTCAAAATAATCCATAGTTATATCCAAACAGCGGCGTTTTGTTCGTGCGTTCAAGACACTATCCGAAAGGGTAAAGAAGGGTGACGAGCATGGCGCATTTCGTGACCAAAAAATTGTAAATATTCCATTACCGTACTTCGAAGCATGTCAACCGCTGTTTAAAATCAATTTTTATGCCATTTTTCTCGTAAAAAAGCGATAATATTCCGACCGGGAATCTGCATTTAGGTAAACAGACGAAAGAAAATAAAGCATGGGGTCGACTCGGGCACGCGCCTAAGCCCATTGTCCTCTGATTGGCCACTTGCCAAAAGCGATAATGTGTTTCAGCCTGGGGCTGCCTCGATATCGTTCAGCTTTTTCCCGGGCTCTGAGAGCCTATGGGAGCCGTAGGAAGTGTCACGTTACAGCAAAGATCCTCAGTCTTCAATAAAAAGAGCCAAGATGAACAACAACTTGTCAGACAGGCCACTTCCTGTTCAGAATCCTCTCAGGTTTTTGCCTGCCATATGAGTTCTGTTATACTCACAGACACCATTCAAACAGTTTTAGAAACTTTAGGGTGTTTTCTATCCAAAGCCAATAATTATATGCATATTCTAGTTACTGGGCAGGAGTAGTAACCAGATTAAATCGGTACGCTTTTTATCCGGCCGTGTCAATACTGCCCCCTACCCCCAACAGGTTAATTAATCGGCCATTCCGATTAATCGGTCGACCTCTAGTTCACACCCTCTTAAGCTTTAGCCCCACCCATCTTGTTTCGCCCTCGGAGCGTTCAGAGCTTACACTTGACGCTCTGGCCGATTATTTGTTTACCTATGGATAACATGAAAACAGCCTAGCTTGCAGTTGTTAGCTAATTTGTCCTATTTAGCTAGCTTGCTGTTGCTGGCTAATTTGTCCTGGGATATAAACGTTGAGTTGTTATTTTACCTGAAATGCACAAGGTCCTCTTCTCTGACAATTAATCCATTATTATTATTACGTGACAATAATCGACACAAAATACACTAATGTCAAAGTGGAAGAAGAATTCTAACATTTTCTAAAGATTAATCAAAATAAAATAAAGATAATACAGACGTTGCATAAGTATTCAAGTCCTTGAGTCATCATAAACTCAGCAAAAAAAGAAATATCCCTTTTTCAGGACCCTGTCTTTAAAAGATCATTCGTAAAAATCCAAATAACTTAACAGATCTTTATTGTAAAGGGTTTCCCATGCTTCAATGAACAATAAACAATTCATGAACATGTACCTGTGAAACGGTCGTTAAGGCACTAACAGCTTACAGACGGTAGGAAATTAAGGTCATAGTTATGAAAATGTAGGACACTAAAGAGGCCTTTCTACTGACTCTGAAAAACACCAAAACAAAGATGCCCAGGGTCCCTGCTCATCTGCGTGATTTACATTTACATTTACGTCATTTAGCAGACGCTCTTATCCAGAGCGGCTTACAAATTGGTGCATTCACCTTATGATATCCAGTGGAACAACCACTTTACAATAGCACATCTATATCTTGTATTGAGAATTTTGAAAAAAATATGTGCCCATTTTTAACTGCCTCCTACACCAACTCAGAAGCTAGAATATGCATATTATTGTTCAGGTTTGGATAGAAAACACTCTGAATTTTCTAAAACTGTTTGAATGGTGTCTGTAAGTATAACAGAACTCATATGGCAGTCAAAACCCTGAGACACATTCTGACAGGAAGTGGATACCTGATGTGTTGAATTACCTTTAAGCCTATGCCATTGAAACACACAGGGGCTTATTAATGTTTGAGCACTTCCTATTGCTTCCACTAGATGTCACCAGCCTTTACAAAGTGTTTTGAGTCTTCTACTGTGAGATCTGACCGAACAAGAGCCATGGAACGGTGATGGCCGATTAGACTGGCGCGCGAGTTCATGTTGGGTACTCTCGTTCCAATACGTTTTAAAAGAGAACGCAATCGTCCGCCTTGAATATTATTCATGTTCTGGTTAAAAAAGGCACTAATGATTTATGCTATACAACGTTTGACATGTTTGAACGAACGTAAATATTTTTTTTCCCCTCGTTCATGAAGTGAAGTCCGGCGGGCATAGATCATGTGCTAACAACACGGAGCTTTTTGGACATAAATGATGAGCTTTTTCGAACAAAACTACATTCGTTATGGACCTGGGATTCCTGGAAGTGACATCTGATGAAGAGAATCAAAGGTAATGGTATTTTCGATTTTAGATCTCTCCAACATGGCGGTTAGTCTGTATCGCAAAGCGTATTTTTCTGGGCGCAGTGCTCAGATTATTGCAAAGTGTGATTTCCCAGTAAGGTTATTTTTAAATCTGGCAAGCCGGTTGCGTTCAAGAGATGTAAATCTATATTTCTTTGAATGACAATATAATATTTTACCAATGTTTTCGAATAGTAATTATTTAATTTGTTGTGCTGACTTGACTGCCGGTTATTGGAGGGAAACGATTTCCTGAACATCAACGCCATAGTAAAACGCTGTTTTTGGATATAAATATTTACATTTACATTTAAGTCATTTAGCAGACGCTCTTATCCAGAGCGACTATGAACTTGATAGAACTAAAAATGCATGTATTGTCTAACATAATGTCCTAGGAGTGTCATCTGATGGAGATTGTCAAAGGTTAGTGCATAATTTTTGCTGATTTTCTGGTTTTGGTGACGCCTGTCTTTGAATTGACAAAACATTACACACAGCTATTGTCAATGTACTCTCCTAACATAATCGAACTTTATGCTTTTGCCGTAAAGCCTTTTTGAAATCGGACAACGTGGTTAGATTAAGGAGATGTTTATCTTTCAAAGGGTGTAAGATAGTTGTATGTTTGAAAAATTAGAATTTTTACATTTAATTGGTTTCAAATTTGCCGCTCTTGATATTGCACCTGTTGTTGATAGGGTGCACCACGGGTGGCACGCTTGCGTCCCACATAGCCCCAAGAGGTTAAATTAAAGAGGTGGGGTTTCAGGTGTCTACGGAAGGTGGTGATTGACTCCGCTGTCCTGGCGTCGTGAGGGAGCTTGTTCCACCATTGGGGTGCCAGGGCAGCGAACAGTTTTGACTGGGCTGAGCGGGAACTGTGCTTCCGCAGAGGTAGGGGGGCCAGCAGGCCAGAGGTGGATGAACGCAGTGCCCTTGTTTGGGTGTAGGGCCTGATCAGAGCCTGAAGGTACGGAGGTGCCGTTCCCCTCACAGCTCCGTAGGCAAGCACCATGGTCTTGTAGCAGATGCGAGCTTCAACTGGAAGCCAGTGGAGTGTGCGGAGGAGCGGGGTGACGTGAGAGAACTTGGGAAGGTTGAACACCAGACGGGCTGCAGCGTTCTGGATGAGTTGTAGGGGTTTAATGGCACAGGCAGGGAGCCCCGCCAACAGGGAGTTGCAGTAATCCAGACGGGAGATGACAAGTGCCTGGATTAGGACCTGCGCCGCTTCCTGTGTAAGGCAGGGTCGTACTCTGCGAATGTTGTATAGCATGAACCTACAGGATCGAGTCACTGCCTTGATGTTAGCGGAGAACGACAGGGTGTTGTCCAGGGTCATGCCAAGGCTCTTAGCACTCTGGGAGGAGGACACAATGGAGTTGTCAACCGTGATGGCGAGATCATGGAACGGGCAGTCCTTCCCCAGGAGGAAGAGCAGCTCCGTCTTGCCGAGGTTCAGCTTGAGGTGGTGATCCGTTCCACAATGATATGTCTGCCAGACATGCAGAGATGCGATTCGCCACCTGGTTATCAGAAGGGGGAAAGGAGAAGATTAATTGTGTGTCATCTGCGTAGCAATGATAGGAGAGACCATGTGAGGATATGACAGAGCCAAGTGACTTGGTGTATAGCGAGAATATGAGAGGG